>NC_047666.1:40733432-41041557 GCF_011762505.2 Arvicanthis niloticus
TTGGAGATGGAGAAGTTCAATACCATGAACAAAGTCTCATTTGCAAATGCAGAGGGCTTGCTTGCTCTTCCTGGAGCCTGTGCTTATCACCAGACACTTGTTTTCTGGGTGTATGGGAAACATTTGAATTTGAAGATTTGGCTTTTACTTTACTATATCATCCTGCAAAAAGGAAGAGGGGACATGATGGATGTGACAGTTCTCTTAACGTAGTTAAAGTCGTAACTGTATCAAAGAAGAGGAGAGGCTGAAAGTCTAGCTAACAGAACTTAAAAAGAAAGATGGTCTATGTAGCAAATACATAACTCCTTTCCCCAAAAAGAGTCTTTTAAAAACAGCTGTTTAAAAACTGCAATAATACAAAGTATCTTCAGCACTCTAGGAAATCACAAAGAGATTTTGAGTTCCCTTTGATAAACAAATTAGCCCTTACAGTGCATAGAGCTTAGAAAAAGCTAGAGCCATTGGGACAGCTCTGACCCCTGTGGCCACTCACTGTAGGATGGCCTTGCAGTGAGCCTGTAGCCAGGTGCATCCTCAAGGCTCAGAAAGGCTCTGTATTAAAATGAAAGAGAAGTCCGGCTTCTTCTCATGATGCTTTGATGTGAGATCAGCCATTTCTAATAAAAGGGATTTTCCGCCCCCAGACAGGGTTACAGAGCAGAAATCTATATTTAGAAGGATATGTTTACACTGGCAAGCTCCCTGCTTAATTAATTTCCATTTATAAAGGAATAGCGGAGATTGGTGGCATTGTTAACCAGGCATGCAAATTAAAAGGGAACATAATCCTAGTGTACATTTTGGGAAAATGGCCAATGCGTCTCAGGATGTAAAATGTACCATAGGTAGGTAAGAGTTGTTTCTTTACTAATATAGGTAGTATTATTTCTAAAAATTTTAAAAATATTGCCCCAGGCTGGGGAGACTCTTCTGTTGATTAAGTGCTTTCCATGTAGAACTTGGATCTGATCCCTTGAATTCTTGGGAAAACAAAAAACAAAACAAACAAAGTGAAATGTATGGTAGCCACACTTGTAATCCTAGGGCAGGAGAGGTAGAAACAGGAGGAGCCCTAGAACCCTGGCTAAGGAGTGAAGCCAAATCAGAAAGCTCTAGGGCCTAGTGACAGGATAAAAACCAAGGGGAGTGGAGTCTAATGAAGGACACCCATGGATGTCTTTTAGACTCCATATGTATACAAATGTCACATGCAAACTTGTATATGTAAGTTGGCATGTACACACACACACACACACACACACACAAACACATACACTGCCTCCTACACAACAATCTAAAGTTAAGGTTAAGAACAATCAGAAAACTTTTTGGTGGTCCCGTTTTGTTGCAAATAGCAAAATAAATTAGCATGCATTAATGTTGCCCAGAACAGCGTGGGTCAGCATCTGTAACTTTAGGTTTCTTTTGAGGGCTTCTTTGTGCAGAATTACGAGCCCCATTCTATCTTTTGATTTTAAGTATATAAAGGCAGAAGAACATCGTGTTTTATGAATGCATGTCAGGTTTGAAAGAAGCAAGCCTCATAAAAGACTACTAAGGGAATATTTGGAGGCACGACTTCAAAAAAAAAAAAAAAGAAAGAAAGAAAAAAAGAAAAAAAAAAAACCTCCTTCCTTCTGTTTTCCCACATTTGGGAGTGCAGAGAGGGTTTGAGAAATGGGGCCTGTTGTGGGCACTGAAAAGCTGGCTCTCTTTCATGTTTATAAATTTGAACATATGTAATAAAATGGAGAACACACTAAATCCGCCAGGCAGCTGAAGACCCCTTTTTAGACAGATTATGAATATTTTTTTTTTTTTTATGCTTAGAAGCCCCTTTACCCGTAACCATGTTCGCTGCTGACAGGAAAGCTTTTCAGAGGCCCTAGGGTTGGGATTTTCTGGTTTCCAAGCTTATACATGTCATCTTCTTATTGCAGAAGAAGGCACTGTACATGGCACATGGCTGGCTTTTTTAGATTTCATACCCCCACAGAGCCCCTCTCTTCTGGATTTGGCAGCCACACTCTTCTTAGCTTATCTCTCTTGATGTGTCCCTTTTCATCCCACATACTGGTTTGATGCTTGCTTCACTTCTGTCTATGCCCTCACTGGACTTGGAGCTTCCTGAGGGCAGAGATTATGACCTCATGGTGAAAACACAGGCATTAGAGATGGACTACTGGGTTCCAGTCCTAGTTTTCTCACACTGGCTATGTGACCTCAGCTGGTTACTGAGCCTCTCTGGGTAGAGGGTTTTTTCCATCTTCTGTGAGAGCAAATAATACCTACCTTATGTTATCTGCTTAAAATTAAGTGTGGTGCTGCAAGAAAAATCACTTAATATGTATGATACCCAACAAACAATAAGCATACCCAAAAAACAATAAGCCACAAATACGTACAGCTATCACTCACCACTGTGTACCAAGCACAGCTCTGCTGCTAACAAGTGCTCAACAAATACTTGTGAAATCAACTTGAATATATCAGAGTATTTCACAGGCACTGCTATAGGACAGGGAAACACAGAAAATCAATGCCTTCCTTAAAGTCTCATTGGTGGGAGAATTCAGTGCCTGAGTCTCAGCCTTTACTAGCATAAACTGGGAAGGTTATTTCCCTTATGTGAGTGATTTTTGGCTTTGTTAACCTGGCTAGGGGCAGGGGCAGGGGCAGTGAAAAACAGAGCACAGACTATCTATGGAAAGCAAATCACAGAACAATGTTTATTCAATAAAGCGCTGAGGATGGTCTGTACCCACTCTCTAGTCCTGCCTCCCACTCCCAAACTCTAAGCCTCCTTCTTTCTGTTCCATGAAATGAGGGCCCAGGCAGTGTGTAACTTGCTGTGAATCACTGTAATAAAAGAGGAGACAGCACATAGTGGAAACCTCAAGGCTGGGTCTCAAAACTCAGCTCACACATTTAAGAAAAGCAGGCCTCCCTACTCATTCCTTTGACCTCCCTGAAGACAAGCCAGGCTTTTTTATCCTGCAGACAACACTATCAGGAATCTCATCAAGTCTGTAACAGAACATAGTTCAGAAAGGGCCACTTTGCTTGCAGAGCTCAGGGCAGCCTGAACATAGAGGTCCTTGAACTTGCAACAGATAGTATATTGGGCAATTCTTCCTCAGGCTTTTTGAATTCTCTTATGGCAAAATAGAAGATTCAAAAAGTGCATCCATATAGGACCTGGCCACCTTCAGTCTCTAAACTGAGGACATGAACTTAGAAAAATTGTATAGGCAGTGAGCTGGTCTCAGAAATCTCAAGTCCATGGGTAAAGCTGCACCAGAGAAAGTGGCTGTCTCCCTGGGATGCTTTGAATGGCCTAAGTAATTATGAGAAGAATGTACCACCCTCATTAGCAGACAGACAGCCTTTGCCAGAACTGCAGTCACTGGAGCTCAGTATTGTTACAAAGACAAGAGGGACCCTAAATCATCACTTTACATGTCATGTCCCAGACCACCCAGAGAGACCCATTGACCTAAAAACCAACCAAAGAAAATAAATTCCCATTTACTCAGAATGGGAAACAAACAAACAAGAATGAGGGAGATCTCTTCCGATGAACAAATGTGGAAGGTTCCATTCATTAGCGCTCTTCCGCCCTACAGCAAATCCCATTGGCTAATGTTCACACACAACAATTCCGACAAATCACTCTTGTCAAGATCAGGGCAAGTGAAGCGAGATCTGAGGTCAAGACCTGCTCAGCATAGACTAAGGAGGTGAAAGGCAAGATCTCTCCTTCCTCCTGATGTGGCTGCCTTAGAATCTTTTAGATCTGCCTTAGAAATCTGCACCATGAACAACAGTTTGAAAAGGCTGCTTCTTTGATACTCTGAGTGTCCATCCCTGCTTCATCAGGCATCATGGGAAGCTAAACTCCCTAGTGTCCCTTCTAAAGCTGAGGATGCTTCCAATGGAGTCTGAGTTGACGCCATGGAGACAAACCTTTCTGTGGGATAATTGCCAGCAGGTCATGTACTGAGAAAAACAAACCTCATCAAGGCTAGAAAAACTAGAAACTAAACAAATGTGACTATTTCCAGCAGACTAGTGTGTTGCAAAAGGACTATGTGGCCTAGTTTTCACTCAAGGAAGAACAGTGATTTTTCAGGAAAACCGTCAAAAATAAACAGATGACCCCACAGCTTGATGTTCTTGTATAATTCTAGGATTTGGGATATGGCCCACAGAAGGTTAAGTAGAGTAAGGCACTCCTTAGGTACATAGCAAGTCAAGGCTAAACCTGGGTCACAAAGGAAGACTAAGCACATGACTTGAGCATTGGGACCATGCTTTACACATGAAATCACGAAGGTGACTTCAAATTCTGTCCATGTAAAAATTTGGCAAACTGTGGCTTGCTCATTTCTAACTGTGCCTTTGCTCAGACTCGCATTGTAACAGGACCAGGCAGGGAGGATGGAAACGCTGAGACAGGTGAGGACAGCACCAACTGTGCTGAGAAGGGACAGCACAGAGGGAAGGCACGAGGGGCTCCTGCTGGAGGCTGCCCTCTTTGAGCAGAATCTGGTTGGTGGAAGGGATGTGGCACTGTACTTAAATGTCTTCTTGCAAAAGGAGGGAGAAAAGATATCTACCAGATAAGCAGATACACTTAACGGACTTGCTTTAAAAACCTTGTGACAAACAGCAATCCCAGGACTGTTCAACATGGTGCTTAATCTACATTCACTAAAAGGACTTAGGCACCATGAATAGATGAATGGTATTTCAGAACAGTGATGAAGACTTTCCTTTTCTTTTTTAATGTTCTTTGCCTTGGGATGTGAAGGACCACTTTTGAACTGGGACCCACATGTGCAAATAAAAATCAAGTCCCTCTCTGGGCAGGATACTGGTCGCGGACTTTCTGCTTAAGTTCTGTTTCACTCTCTACGCTTTTGAGCACATACTGAGAAACCCTAGGACTGAAGAAAGATCTAACTTCCTGGACTGAGAGATCTAACTTCCTGTTCCTTACCTTGCAAAACAGATGCTATGTAGGTGTCTGAAGCAGCCTCCACCCTGCCACCAGCACACCTACCTGCAGATTTTATTCAAGGAGAACAACTTGGAACCCAGTCTCAAAAAGCCTCCTTGTGTGTAGAGATGCAAACAGAGGGGCAGAGGCTTGCTTGTTTACTCTACTCTGATTTATTCTGCACCAAGGAATACATTGACAATATCAGCAGACCTCTGAGCCCTCCTGCCTTACTTTCCTAATTCCTTCCAAGACAAATCCAGGAGAATACACCTTTCTGCCATCCATCTCAGAGCCATGTCATCAAGCAAAGGACACTGAGGGTTGGAACAGGGGAAAGGAAGATGGCAGAATTAGTGAGCACTTGTCCTTAAAGGTATAGTAAGGGGTTGGACAGAAAGGGGTATAGTAATGGGTTGAACTTTTTCAAGATACCTGGATCCATCCACACCATATTGACTGATTAGTCCTTCTCAAAAGAAATAAAAGGAGAGAAAAGTAGGTGGGGGAACAAAATAAGAAAAAGATAAAGAAATCACATCCATGAAGCCAGCTTTCTCCTTCTTGGGGAACACAAAACTCTTTCTGAGTGAAACAAACGCCAGGTTACGTTACTTGCTCTTCTGTCTCAGAACAGGACATTTTCAGGTACTCAGTTCTATGAATGCTCAAGCCCCTTATAAGGAGTAGTAATTTGCATAGAAACACATCCATCCAGCATCCTTCAGTGTATCAGTTCTTAGGACTTACAAAACTTAACACAATGGAAAGCCTGCATTGATTATTGTTACCACTGGCTGTTTAAGGTACAATCAATCACGCAGACAAAGGTCTTCATGTGTTCGAGTACAAACATGACCTCCAACTATTGCAGGTCTAAATATAAAATGCTTTGTAGAACGTTTTATATTTGAGTCTACGTGATGAGGTGGTTGGTTGAATCTATGGAGAGGGAACAATGGATCCAGAGGGCTGGCTGTTAAGAGGAAATTAAGGGGGAAGTTTGTCTGAAACGAACCATAGTAGCAGATAGTCCATTAGGCAGGAAAAGACCACAAAAACTAGAGATCTTTAAACTCTGAAGTACAAACTGACTTGAGAACTCCTTTGGCGGAGAAGGGCAAGACTCTATGCTTTCCTGGAGAGTCACTGTGATTGCACAGATATTTAAATTACACCCATTACATGTTCTTCAATGATAACAGGGAGTATAACATATTTATGATGGAATTGAATGAAAACTGTTAAAAATTTAGTGCACCACAGGAAGAAGTTACAAATGATTTCTACTATCAATCAGACTGGAGTTACTAACCCAACTCAAGACCATTCAGTGACTCTTTTTCTGTGATATTTTTCTTCCCTGTCCGTGAAGAAGAACAGCCATGGGAATGAAATGTGTCATCAGACTGGTGGAGAGCAAATTTAACCAGCTTTTGATAATATACAAATGTAACAACGTACATAGTGAGGAAGTCGTTACTGCCTTGGACATCCAATTCCTTGCTCATAAGTATAGGAGAGTCAGCACCTCCATCTTAGGGTTGCCTAAGCAGTGTGCAAGCATTAATGCCATAGCAGGCGCTCAGCATAAAGCCCAGAACCTAGAAACAGCAAATAGCTGTAGCTGAACATCATGGCCCCTGTGATGGCTAGTGTGACTTAACAGCTTTTCAGTTCCCTCTGACACAATTCCTTAAGCTGCGGTGACCTGGCCCACAGCCTAAGGCAGAATACAGGACAACCAGTTCTCCTTTGCACTCTGAAGGGAGGCTTGCTCATGTGTTCTGCCTGAGCAGAAGTTTCTCTCAGCCCCAAGTGAACGCTGGCATGCTGGAACAATGTCCACAGAGATGTCTAGGAAGAGGTTCTGCTCTTTTACTGAGCACAGTATAGACACTTTTTATGACTTGACACTCCAGCAATAAAAATGAAGTTGTTACATATAAGACCGCTATCAAATGGCAGAACCGTGATTATGTACTTGTTTCACTCAGAGGATGGAAACTGGCTGTGTGAACTGGCATGAAACACACCAGCCTCAACATCAACTCAGAGCATATTCATGTATTTATTAAAACCAAGCAAAGTTTGATATCCTAAAAATTAAAAAATCAAAGTAACCATTAAAGAGACCTTGTTTAAAGAAAAAAAAAGTCCTGATGTACCTGGTTAAACTAATCTGGGATAAATATAAGAACCAAACAGCTTATAAATTGTAAATGCCACTCACAGGTAAATGTGGTCTCTTAAATCACACTGTGAGCAATACAGATGAAATTGCGATTTTTTTCCCCTTTAAGTACATTTTATCGCCAGACGACACAGGATGAAAATTCTTTCAAGGAGAAAAAAAATCAAGGAAATCTTGGCTGTAGTCACTGAATATGTACCTCAAAATGGCATCCTGAATCTTAAATTTTAGGAAGCGGTTCCACGAACCAGCGTGTCATCTGATAGATTGCTTAGTTGTGACATGCTTAATAGGTTTTGATAAAGATCAGGCAAAACGTGCACAAAAGAAATACCACTTTAACCATCCAACTTTTTTTGGTTTGTTTTCTTCTTTTGTGTCTTTTTTTTTTACACTCTTTATTTTATTATTTTATCCCTACCCTGTCCACCCTCCAATGTTCCACATCCCATACCTCCTCCCCACTCCCTTTCCCACAAGGATGTCCCCTCCACCCAATCAGACCTCTAAAACTCCCTGGCTCCCCAGGGCTAGGTGCAGCTTCTCTGGACTGAACCCAGACCCAGCAGTCCATCTGCTGTATGGTGTTGGGGGCCTCATATCAGCTGGTGTATGCTGCAAGGTTGGTGTGGTCCAGCGTTTTAAGAGATCTCGGAGGTCCAGGTTAATTGAAACTGCTGGTCCTCCTACAGGGTCACCCTCCTCAGGTTCTTCCAGTCTGCTACAGCAGCAGTCTCAACCAGAGAGATAGCCTCCCATCAGGCATGAAATTGCTTAGTATTCAGAGATGACCAGGGATACCTGCCTTATTAGACTAGAGCCACACACATACATCTCGAAGCTTGTAGGTAGACTTCCAGAGTACCAATCCCCCACACAGAAATATGACTCCAAGTTCAGCCTAATATCTATACTGAGTAGTGTTAATACTTCAGGCACTCAAGGGCAGGTACATTAGTAGAAAAAAGAGCCTAGTATACTCTTCTCTATGTAGGGAAAGCTGGCAGTTCCTGCTCACTGCTGGCCCTGTGGGAAAGGAGGGGGAGGCAGTGGGTTGCCAGACTCTCAATTTTCAAATAAAGCCAGAAACCCAGACTTTCCTGTAAAAATCTGATTCTTAAATTCTGGCAACAAATTCTGGACAGTTTTGAAACATGGTGTTGGTTTGCCCAAACACTTCTCTTGGCCACATCTAGCCTACAGGCGGCCAGTTGTGGAGGTGGAACCCCAGAGGTCAGGAAACACCAAAGAACAACTGCTCATGCAACCGGACTTGCTGCTGCTGATGGCAGCCACCAATGCATGCTCACTGCTTTGTACACATTATCTCGCTTTGATCCCGGTTACATATTCTGACAGGGATACAGCTGTCCCCATAAGCATCTGAAGAAGGTATTCAGAGACGCAACCTTGTCTATGTTTTTCCCAGTAGACTCCCATCTCGGGAAGCCTCACTTAAATTCTATCCTATTTTCCCACTAAAGCACAAGCTTGCATCTTGTCCACCGCTCCCCCTACCCCACACCCACCACTACCAACAACAATTTAAGGAAACCTCAAGAAGGGGCCTATGGTTTGAGTGTGAAATGTCCCCATAGGCTCACATGTTTGAAACACTTGGTCCACAAGTTAATGGCCTCAGTTTGGAAGGTAAGAAGGAACACGTAGGAGGAAAAAGCCTCACTGAAAGAAGTAGTCAATGGGTGGAGGCGGGTGGGTCTTGAGTTTTTTTTCAGGGCAGTCTTACTTCCTGTCTGTCTCCAACTTGCTGACAGCAAACACAGTTTGACAAGTCACCTCAGCCCTCAGCAGCCACGGCTTCTCTTCTGGGATGGAGTATATCCTTTCTTAACACTGAGCCAAAATAAAACCTTATTTAAAACGTGTCTTTCCTCTGGTATTTTACCACAGAAAAGACAAAATTAACCAAAAATGAGCTGACTTACACAGTATGATATACCTTGGGATTATCTGGTGGGGTGTGTACAATGCTCCCTGCTGTTGGGGGTGGTCAGGGGGCCACTGTAGGAGGCTCTGCATGTTCAGCCACACTTCACATGTATGAGCTTCAGTGGGGTGAGTGCTGGCTGGTGGCTGTTGGCCCAAGCAATCTCAACATCAAGCTGCTAAGTTCATTGGTGAGTAAAATTGCTCTTAAAAGTAAGAATTTGAGAAACCAAAACTGGCCACTCGTCTGAGCAGCTTTTAACTCCCTGATCTTTATGTCTATAGGTTTCCCACATAACCAACTTGATGCTAATCTGATTATTTCAACATCAAAGAGAAAACTGGGGTCAACAGCAAATGGGTCAGAAACCAAGTACTTGACAAAAGAGGTCTAGCAATTTCATCCAGCAGGCTCTCCTTAATTAAATTAGCTTAATCTAGTTTCCATATTCCTTGATTATTTTTTTTTTCTCAAAAATGAAAGCAAAAGCAAGCAGGATCCAGAAAGAATGCGTAGGCTGTAATTATAACTTGCCTCCATTTCACTGGACAACACAGCCACTGTGAAGGGCAGAGGGCATGACTTCCACCCAAACTTCCACCTTCCTGCTCTGACTGGTTCGAAAAAGCTCCTGTTATTTACAGGACTTGCAGAATTTTCAAGTTTTCAATCATCCATCAAGCCACTCCTTGTTTCCAGGTCCAAAGGTAGCAAGAATGATGATGAGACTTCTGTGCAAGGAATAATAGACATCTGAAGGTTGACATGGGGCTGCTTTCATGGCCATGGATCTTATACAGCAAACGGGGTTCAGCAGGCAGGATATCTGACCAATATCTATAGTCACCACTATTATTTTGGGGACATCATCAGCTGTGTCTATATCATGTAAAGCTTATAAGTGTGTAACACATAAGATAAACCACCAGGGAGAAAGGTAAAGACACAACTATGTGTGCTACCATCTGGTGTCTCAGTCTCTGTCTTCTGTTCCATTAGTGTTCAACAGTCTTTGGGGCAAAAAAAAGTCTCCTTACCTTCTCCTGTCTGTCATAAGTAGGCCACCTTCCCATCAAAGCTTACCTGATCCTTGTTCCATACAGCACACACTCCACACTCCTCAGCCAGCTCACCTTTGCATCTGTCATCCAGTCAGCTAAATATGACGGACATCACATGCATCGATTTCTTGGTCTCTCATCTCTACCCCATGAAATGATAATACTACTTGCACAGCACCTTTATATCACTTTATATCATTTGCTCATTTCTAAGGCATCCCTATGTAAATTTAAACAAGATTTTTTTTTCCTCTTTTCTGTTAGCTTTTAAGAGACAGGTCTTCTTAGGCAATTCTTGTCAGCTTAGAACTCATTATGTGGGCCAGAACTTGGGGTGATCTTCTTGCCTCTGCCTCCTGAGTGACTGCTAGGATTGTGAGAGTATCCCAGCTGGCTTGTATTTGTGGAATAAACTAATATACAAGGGAGTGAATGACAGCTTGTCAGTGACCTCCTGCATCACTACAATACAGCTGCTTCAAAAGCAGGGATGCTATTCACTGTCTCTCCTGAAGCTCCCTTGGAATGACTGACATGTAATGATAAGTGACCAATCAGCGGGCAAATAAAGGGCATTCTTTAGTTTATTCTGAAACTCTTTCATTACACTGGCAAGAATACACTATTCACCCATGCTTAATCAAGTTTCCAGTGAAGAAACAGACCCAGTGGAATACTAGTCAGCTTTAAAGGGGGGAGGGGGACAGGAGAGTGTGTCATTTACAAACACCTGGATAAACAAAATACACTGTATTTCACATGAACCTGGAATCTAATAAAGTAGAACTCGTGGAAGTAGGTCATGATTATCAGGGGCTAAGAAGGGGTATAAAGTGGGGGAAGAAGGCTGTTGATCAAACAAAGTTCAGAGAGAGGAATAGTTAAAATAATAAGAGAATGCATTCAGGGGCTGGAGAGATGGCTTGGCCGTTAAGAGCACTGACTGCTCCTTCAGAGTTCCTGAGTTCAATTTCCACATGATGGCTCATAACCATCTGTAACAGCATCTGACCTCCTCTTCTGGTGTGTCTAAAGACAGCTACAGTGTCTTCATATGCATAAAATAACTAACTAGATTTAATCATCCCATATTATATGCATATGTCAAAAAGAATCCCACTATAGCCTGTAATATGAACAATTATCAATCAACAATATATATCTGAAGATTGCAATAGACATTACATCGCAGGTTTTGATGGGGACAGGACACCCCCAAGTTCTGGGGCAGGCAAATTCTGGAGCTTAATTATATCCTTTATATGTTGATTTTATTATTTTAAATTCTAAGAAATGTATCTATGGAAATAAGAAACATGGTAGACAACGAGCTTCCTCCACAAGCTCCTGCTAAAAACCATGCCCCTGACCCCAAGGGTTCTTGGTTACCTGTGTAGCAATGAGCATCAGAGAAAAGCACAATGGCATGCCTCAGGCTCCGATGGCCAACAGAAATGACTTCTGGTTTACCAAGCCAACCCCAGAGAAAATCGGTCCTGCCTAGCCATGTAGTCAGAGAACATCTGTTTCTCCTTCTTTCCAAGAGCACAGCACCTCCCTAGCCTGCTGATGTCAGCCTGGATCTGAGCTCTCTGATAAAATGCACCTGCGGGAAGGAAGCTTCATCCCTAGCACTGAGCGGAAGGTTAAGGACCAACACCTGCTTTCTCCAGGGCTTGTTTCCTTCCCTTTGAGACAGGGCTGACTCAGCTTCTTTGGCCTGGACCAGGAGGCTAATGATACAGACCAGACCTGCCAGACAGAAACAGAACACAAGGACACCACCTTTGCACACCGCCACAGAAGAACCAACGTGGGGTAAGCAGACTGGTACACTGTTACTGGTCTTGAGGTGAATATTCTCTCTCTACACCTAAAGGGGAGACAAAATGGACCATCAACTATTCAAGTGCCTGGCAAAGGGAAGGCCAAAGCATTTCACCCAAGTAACTCACCAGCCATACCCTCCATTCCCAAAGCTCAAACGTTTCAACCGAAAGCCAAGGCTAGGGAAGAACAAAAGCAGACACTCATCCCGCAGCCGCCTTCCTTGGAAAGACTATCTTGTGAAAGTTTCACTTGATAATTCACATGGAGAGAGCGCATAGTGAAAACAGGTTCCACTTAGGCCCATAATTAGCATAATGGCCTGTCACTCTCCTATACTCTGTCCTTTCATACACTGCAGACCTGGGATGTCAGGGACACCTGGAAGGCAATCCCAGAAGAGTATTTAACATGCACCCACATGGGGAAGATGGTGTTCACATAAGCCAAACCGACTCCAGCCATGCCCTGGAGACAGCCAGCCTGGCATTTAACTGCAGGTTGAGGGAGAGTTTACAAGGATACGAATCAAGGGTTACTCCTTAATTATATATTTGAAACTCTGATGTAACAGAAAACTATGATATGATCTAGACAAGTCCCCTTAAAACACACACACACACACACACACACACACACACACACACACACACCACGATTGAGATGAAACAACAACAAAGGTCCTAAAGAGTATAATTAATGTACTTTGAGGGAAAGGCATAACTTTTGCTCTTGGTAATAATCACCGAAGTCTATGCTACCACACTCCACAGTGAGCCATCTGTAGCGGGGAGTAGCATCTGGTGACTGCCAGACAACAACTGTGTATCCCAGAGGCATTCAACTTTCATTAAACTGAACCAGTTAATAAAGTACCAAGAACACACACTACAGCGTCAGAACTCATCCCGAATGTTTCTAGTCCTTGCAGCCTGCCTGCACAGGGGGAGGTGGGCTAAAAATGTGGGGATGGGTACACAGTGGGAACCTTGTGGAAGTTCATTGTCTAATTTAAGACCCTGGCATCCTTTCTTTCAGGATGGACACCTGAGAATGTGGCTTTGCTGGCAAGACAGGTATGCGAGTCATTTCAGGGTATTTGCCATGCCTGCTGCACACATACACAAAGGCACATCTGAGAACTCTACCCAGCCCAGAGACTTCCAGCTGCTTCTAATCCTAAACATGGAGAACTTATTTTAAGAGACAAAGGCTTCTTTAAACCAATATCCATAATTTACAGACTGGAAGGAGGGCCCTGTGTCTAGAATGCCACACATGTTTCTCAGCTGTTCCCATCCTTAAATCACCCATGGTGACAGGTCCCTACACAAGGGAACTAGGTTTTTCTATACTCAAGACCTACAGTCTCAGATATGAGACAAGAGGCAAAGGAGTCCAAGAGAGATACGGTCAAATGACCCAATTTCAATAGGGAGGTGCGGTGGCAGAGGTAGGGTGGATGGATGCTCTTGAAGACTGTTTGCTAACAGTCTCTCCGACATGGCTAGAGCTGTATTCACCACATGCCATCAGAGGTGTCTCGTCTTGCTGGTGCTCAAATTGACAAACAAGAATCAAACTCCCAGCTCACATGACCCTCTACCCAGTCTTCACCAGAGCAGTAGAGGAGTGGACAGCTACTGTGGTCTGTTTTGGCTCTAAGCTCTACTAACCTTGAACCTCTACTGCAAGTAGCTAAAGTGATACAGATATGCAGGTTTGTAGAAGTGATATACATTGCTTCCAAGCCTGGAACTCCCCTGCCTCACTGCAAAGGACAAAGTCCTCACCTCCTACTGCACCAAACTTGGCTACCAACTTGAATAAATCTTGAGCATCTGCAGTATTAAGCCACTGAAGGTTTGGGCAGAGTTTGTAATGGTTTCTACTGGTGATGGTTAGCTAGTACATATTTGGAAATGTGTTGATACTGGCATCAAGAAATTCCAGGCAATGACCTCAACTATCCATGACCTTATGTATCTTAAAATAGGAGCTAATCCTAGGTGATGGCATAATCACCAAGATCCAGCCACTGGCTTCTACAGAATTGAACACTGAGAGTCACCATCAGTACCTAGTTTACTGCTCCAAAGGGAGTTTCTGGACCAGAATAATTCCTCAGGGCTCCATCCTGTCTCAGCTGCGCCTAGGCTTGAGTCCCCAGAGAGCATTTACCATGGCAAACAGTCCTGTCCAGTTGCCCCAGGCCTGGACCACATCTCGAATGGTCATAGACACCCCAAGATGCATTCACATTTAATTTTCCACCTTCATTTTATACTCGAGACTTGGAGGAGTCTTGCATGTGTGTTCCAGCAGCCACAAAACGGCCTTCTCTAATTGCTTCTCAATGGAAAGCAGAGACTTCTCATTCTCTTGCACAACACACTCACACACACTCTCCACGTACTCAAATACAACATGACCGTCTCATTTTCTGTAAATACTATACTCCCCTGCTCTCTGTATTGGCAAAGGGGAGCCTTTCAAATCAAACTAATGCTCTTAAAAAAGCAATGCAGTGGTTCTTCTTCTTCTTCTTCTTTTTTTTTTTTTTTCTTTTTTAGATTGGAAAAATGAGCTTAACCAGAGCACCAGGGACTCCAATTACACGTATTTACCTACGTGCTTTTATAGTACACATAATTCACAAATTGCAGGCCGCCTTTTATGCTGCGCACTATGCATTTAAAAAATGTATTTATGATGTCAAGCTATTTCATCTGTGGTTTCTTGAAGCAACTCTTCACTCAGGGCATTTCTTGGCCTTTCCTTCTGTAAAGCAACGAGCTAACCTTCAGCAGTGCAGAACACTTCAGAGTTTTGCAGGCCTTGTTTTGCATCCAATTTCTTTCCCCTCTCCTGCATAGAACATTTGATTTTTCATCTGGTTTTCATTTCACACGACGATGTAGGTAAAGGCAGACTCTGGGCCTGGTAATTACGCCCTCATGGCAGCTCCACTGATGCACACGAGATGTCTGCTAATTACAATGAAAGGCTGGCTCCCTGCCTCAGAAAGTGGCTGCGTTTTCGAAGGTGTCTCTTACGCCTTAGGCTGGTTGCTTACAAAAGAGGAATAGTAACCAAAGTTGTATCAAAGTACATCCTTAAAGAAATGTGAACTTTATAAAACCATCCCAGAGGCTCTGACAAACATATACAGCACTATTTCCCATGTGGGGAGATGGCATAAAACCTGTCCCCACTCTTCAAGATGGACAACAGACTTGTACTTCTCCATGGGTCAGCCTCACTAGAGCCCCCCCCCCCCCCCGTTTATTAAAATATCACACGGTGTAACAATTTCTCAGATGATAAGGGTTTACTCATTGCCATCCTTAAAACAGGTTTCATGGCATAAGTCACTCTCAACTGACCTGGTTTTGAACTACTAACTATCCCAGAGGAAGTCGTGGCCACTTTTAAAGCATTCCTACTCAAGGGAAGTCTTAGGAGCTTAGAAAAACCACTAGCTATAATCTGTGGAAATGAGGTCACAGTGGGTTGAAAATGGCCACACATGGTTTTGCTGTGCCTCTCAGACAGAGGAGGAGTCAGTTTCCTCATTGAAGTCTGGGTTAGCCTCCTAACAAACAGAGGCCATCAGAACCCTGGGGGATTCGTCAAGAAGCCTGTCACCCTCCAGTGAGGTTCCAAGTAGCTTCTGCATTGTTCTGCCATCTGTCCCATCAAGAAGCTTGTGTAAATCTCTTGGTGCAGAAAGGACCACAGAGCCAGACTGACCTGATACAGCATCAATTGCTGGACATGGGGTGAGGCCATTTGGGTCAAAGCATCTATACCAACTATAACGTGAACAGGTCCAACGGAGCAGAAAAAAGATAGCACAGCTGATTTCCACATTCACAAAATCACTTTTGTTGTTACTTCTGTGTGTGGCATATATACACATCTGTGTGGGTGCATATAAATTTGTCTACTACACAGAGATCAAAAGTGGCCATCAGGAGACTTTCTCTATCATTCTCCACCTCATTTTTTGAGACCGAGACTCACATTGAGTCAGGAGCTTGCAGACTGGCTAGACTGGCTAGCTGGTGAGCTCTTGGGGATTCACCTGCCTCTGCATGCCCAGTAATGGGGTTATACGTGCACTGTGCTCGTGTCTGGCTTTTATATGGGACCTCAATCCAGGGACTTATGGGGCACAGCTATCACTTCCCCTGCCCCTGGTGTGTATTTTAAGCAACAGATTTGGGGGCTGGTTTGTTACATAGCAAACTGGATAGCTGAAATGAGGTAGGAGAAAAACCAAAGACTGAAATAGACTTATTTCCAATGGGAATTTCTACACAATTCCAAGTGTCAGATGCCACTGCAAACAAGTCTCAAAGGATTACTTTTAAAAGCAACCCAATGAGTAGTCATGAGGAGCAAAAAATGCACTTACAGGATGAGCAGGAGAAGGACATCAGGATACTATGTGGGTGAGGATTTACAGCTGCAGAGAAAATTCTGCAATGCATTCCATTTCAGAAGCCCTGTACCACTCACCGCTTCGGCAGAAGTGACCCCAGCAGGCTTTGAAAATCTATTGGCCGGAGAAAGGAAGCTGTCCGGAGATGATGAAGGTGCTCATGTTAAACAGGCATGGGGAGTTTTCATAAAACTGGTCATGAAATATAGCTTTTTAAAGGCAGCGTTTCTACCTTAGCCTGTTCTGCATAGGATCTGTCTGAAGGCTTAAGTTTGGAGAGTGTTGAGAGCAATTTATGAGTTGTCATTTGACTCTCTTGGCAGGATCTGTAAAAGCTGACATACTCAGGTTGGTCCTTTCTATTTAAACAAACAAACAAACAAAAAAAAACAAAAAACAAAAAAAAAAAAACAAAAAACAAAAAAAACCTCACCAAAACTACTAAGGCCCCAGAACATGTTTGTGAATCTTCTCCTGTGAGAAATGATGGGATTACCCAATAGACTAGAACATGGGATTCTATAAAACCAGAAAGCAGCGTTGCATAATGAGGGATTGAGAGCTGTAGCTGGCATGAAGTTTCTCTGTGGAGGTAGAAGATCTTATATGTATTTTCCAGAAACCATTTTAGCTAATTAAATTATGTCTCCAGCAATGTCTATTTATCCAGTTCTTAAAATACATCTTATTGTTTGAAGTAATCAAGGGATCAAACAATCTAACGCATTGTCAAACTTTTTGAGAAGCAAAGATGTTAGGGGAATTTGTTGAGTCTTTTTAATTCCATTTACAGAGGTTAGCAATGAATTTGCGTTGAATGTTGGCAAAAATAAAGGGCGCTTCACTTGATGAAAATATGTTCTGGATGGCTTTCTAGTCATCCAAGGATGACTCACTTTATATAAATATATATATATATATTTTTTTTCCCCAAGCCCTCAATGAAAGATCTAACTTGAAAAACCTTCTATTGAAATGACACATGTCCATTGCAGAACATACCAAAGGTTCAAGACTGAAGACAATATAATCTCTCTTAATCTTACCTTTCAGATATGTTCAGCGTAATTCACAGTCATTAAGCATAAAATGTAAGTCAGCAGCCTATAGTCTTCATGTGTATTAATCCATTTCATCTACCTAAAGCCCGTGAGTTACACACCATGGTTACGTCATTTACAAATGAAGAAACTTAGGACCTTGGTTACATCATCTGTCAGTCACAAAGAGAAGGGGTTGAACTTTCTGGCTTAGGATGGGCAAGCTGAAGGTCTGAGCCATTACTAGCATTCTGACACTCTGGCTTCCTTTCAGGCGTTGTTCATGTGACTTTATTTATTTATTTACTTACTTACTTACTTTTGTTGTTGGGACTTGAACTTAGGCCCTCATGCAAACCAGGTGAATGATCCTCATGTAAGCCAGGTGAATGATGTACCACATTGTATCATTTTTTTCTTTGGAGAACTCACTTATAGCAGACTCACCTTTGTCAGTCTTCTTATCTACCTTCTAATCCCCACTAATTTCTTCTGTGTGGTGACATAGCCATTCCAGGCACCCTGCTGTGACCTAACTGTGACCTAATGCAACTAGGGTCACTGTTCCCTGAGCACACGGGAACGTCACCTGACTTTCACCTGCCACTTTCTGATACCACATTGGTTTTAGACAATGCTAGAAAGACCTGGGCCCCTGGTAAGCTGAAGGACAATATCACAGTAATTCACTTTTGAAGACTTCGCAAAGCTGGGTCCTAAGTTGCAGCCTTCCATGTGTTGGAAGGTTACAGGTGTGATCCCCACATCTGCCAGGTGAAATCTTAACTGGCAGTTCTAACAGATAAATGGACCCCTACTCCTTTTAGGATTTTTTTTTTGTCTGTCCTACACTCCATTTCTAAGAAAATCTTGCTATGCAGCTGGCACTGACAGGTGCCAGACACTTGCCTCATAAAACCAGACCAACTGCTTGACTCAGAAATGAAGTACACTACAGAGAGTGGGCTCAGAAAACTCAACTCTGGGGGGAGGGGGTCACAGCCTAGGATGTCTGGCTCTATGGCAGATAACTGGAATAGGTCAGAGATGAGTAAGTATACCTAAGCGAGCGGGTGTTTACATACCTCACGTAGATTCTGTAACTTTCATCTGTTACTATCAAAATAAGCTCATGATCGTTAAATAACCAAATAACCAAAGAGTACACATGGGAGAACCCATGGCTCCAGCTGGATACATAGCACAGGATAGCCTTATCAGGTGTCACTGGGAGGGGAGCCCCTTGGTCCTGTGGAGGCTCAATGGCCCAGGGTAGGGGTGTACTACCAGTATACCCTAGTACTACAGTACTAGGGTGCTGAGGCAGGAATGACTGGGTGGGTGGGGGAGCACCCTCATAGAGGCAGGAGGAGGGGATAGGGGGTTTGTGGAGGGGAAACTGGAAAAGGGGATAACATTTGAAATGTAAATAAACAAAATAACCAATTTAAAAAAGAAAAAAAAATATCAAAGAACAAAACATATATAGCAATCAAAGTCTCCTGGGTTGAAGTTCTCTCTGTCCTGCTGACACTGCACTTCCAGATACTTCTGCCAACTGCTAGTCTTCACTCTACCTACCCACAGATACATTAGACGCAAGGGTCTTTAAGCTTGCTCTTCTAACGCCTTTTAGGCTGGTATACACTTGGAGGTGTTCCTAGGTCTTTAATGTTGCTACTTGTTCCATATTTATGCTAAACATGTACCCGACCAACGGGAACTGTCTGCATTTAGTCTGATGCAGTGCATTGGACATGTATCAGATAGCCACCACAACTAAGCTAATAAGCATATCTGCCACGTTTGCAATGCTATTTTCTTTCTGATGTTTATGGGTGTTTTCTGTAAATACTGTCCTTTCACAGTCCCAGAACATTCTGTTTTATTATCCTTTTTCTCCATTAGCTATGTTTTTGTACCTTTTTGGTCTGGCTTGTTGTTGTTTTGGTTTTCTTTCCTTAAACTAAAAAGATCAAGTTGAGGAGAGGTGTCGTCATTGTAAAAGCATGCAGGCACACACGTGTGTGTGCACAGGCACACGCACGTGCACACACACCCCCACCCCCGACACACACACACCGCTGGAAGTCAAATGCTTTGGTCTGGGGAGGGAATTATACAGCAGTGCACCACAGACTTTACACTATGTGTGAGATCAGATGTGAAAAGGGAGCCACACACAGCCTGTACACCAAGATCACCACAGCTGTGCCTCCACCCCCAAAAGCAAGCATAGACATACGTCAATAGAAACAGCAGCAGCAGCAGAAGACACTTTTAAATGTCCATCTAGACCACTCTGTTCACTTCACAGCACTCAACAGCAGTACCCAGCACTCCTGCTGCCCTTTCTTGAGGCTCACTGGGTCAAACTCCCACTGATCCTAGCAGATCTGGGGGAGATGATCAGAGTCTATTAGGACTGAGGTAGCTGCCTATGTACACATCTGATCTGTCTCCAAAACCTTAAGGGATCCTTCTCTTAAGACTCTGAGAAGTGTGAGCAATGGGAAAGGGTCAGTCCAGGATAAGAGGGTTTCTATAACCCTGTTTTCTTTGGGGAAAGGAGGATTACACTATGAGAAATCCAGCTGTTGCTTGAAAGGGCCTGTGAGACAGGTCCCAATAAAAAAGCTGGCATCTTCAGCGACATAAGTAAAATGAAGAATGGATAAAGAGCAGATGGTTCTGATATCTCAGAAATAATCTGAGTTTTGGGGATACTCAGAAGTTCCACCAGCATTTATTAAAACACACTGGATACGAAGAAGACAATACATCATCCTGACCCTGAGGAATGGCCACAGTGGTCATTTAGACCTAAGAGAGAGAAGTTTCACAGGGCACACTGCAGCACTTCTGATCTTTGAGACACTGTCAAATGTAAAGTATCTGGAATGCATTGGTGAAAATTCCTAGCTCTCCAGGCTTCCCACCTAGAGGAATATTCTAACAGGAACGCTTTCAGTATGGGGGGTTTGCATAGCGGAGTTTCTTTTACACAGTAACAGAAGGGCTGTTTAGAGAAAAATTGTGTTTGAGGTTGGAGTGGAAACTATGACTCTTGCAAACCAAGCTGAATATGGTTTAAATAGATTCCCAGCCTGTGTGTGTGGAACCTGTAACAGGTGGGGCCAAGGGGATGAAAGATAAATCGTGAAGCTGTGTTCTTATAGGGGATATTGGGAATCCAGTATGTATATTCTTTTTCATTCTCTCTCTCTCTCTCTCTCTCTCTCTCTCTCTCTCTCTCTCTCTCTCTCTCTCTCTCATACACACACACACACACCTTCACTATGGACTCAAAGACAATGGACTAAGCAGTCATGGACCAGAGCCTTTCTTAAAATCTATAAGTCCCACCCATCTAAGCCTAGTCCTTGTCCTAGAACAAAGGGATGATGTAAAAAAACTACAGGAGGACCCAGACCTTAATTGTCTTCAGCACTGTTTCTACAGCATTCAAGTAAAACCCAGCACCAACAAGCCCCAAATATCTGCTGAATAAATGAGAATGTGAACGGTGTACACCACTGGGCAAAATTCCCTGCATGACAGCAAGTTCTGTTCCTCTGCTTGTTTGAGTCTCCTGAGAGACCCAGAATAGGATGAATGGTGTAGTCAGCATCTCATTAACTGTAAAGTGGTATTACTTTGGAGTAGTGGCCAACTGCAGGCAGCACCTAAAGACGAAATCTGACCACCACTATATGCAGTGGTAATTACTTTCAATAGCCTGTAAGCCCCTGTAAAGTATGCTGTGTTTGTGACTGTGTGTAGTGCGCATGTGTGCATGCACCTGAGTATCCAGGTGCACACACTTGTGAGTGTATATGCAGAGGTTGAGAGTATGTGGGGGTGGGAGATCTTCCTCTATTGTCCTATCTCACACAAAACACTTGTTTCCTCATGCTGAGAAATATTCACAACCCAGTGAGCACCATATGCATACATACATGGTTTTCTCTAATATTTTCACTTGGCTATGGAATTTCAGGTTAAGTTTATAGCTCAAGGATTCCTAAGGTGTAATTCAGCCTGTTTCCCATCTCTTTTTAAAAATAATGTTTTTATTTATATTTTAAACTGTCATACATGTATACATTGTATTATGATTATATCTATCCCTACTTTCCCTTACAAGTCAACGCCCCAAACCTCTTCTTGAACATGTCTCCCAACTAACCAACCAATTTCATGCCTTTTCTTTCCTTTTCCTTTCTTTTCTGCCTCTTTTTCTTTTTCTAGTAATCCAACATAGAAGCCAACAATTTAATACTGCCTGTACATGCAAGGGTAGTGGGCCATCTATTGGGGCATAGACAATCTACTGATGACCATGCCCCTCAAAATAGATAAGTGGTTTTCTCTTCCCAGTAGCTACCAACTGCCAGTATCTCCTCAGTTAGGAGTAGGGTCTCAGGAACCCACCCTCCATAACCCATGTTAGGGTTTTAAAAGGATTGATTCTGTACAGGCGACCATTGCAGCTGTGAGTCTAAAACATCTTATAGTTAATGCGAATGAGCTCTAAAAGTCTACAAAGAATGGTTCCCTCACTGATACAAATATACAAAAGAGACACAAATGCCCGCCCATAGCCGTGGCACATGGGGCGGGCAGAGACCACCACCCAGAGCCCTGCCAGGCACATGGCCTGCCTACAGCAGGAGCCACTACAATGTGCAAGTATGAAGTGGACAGATAGGAGAGAAAAAGAAGCAGAGCAGTTAGAGAAGTTTGAAGAGAGGTAGCCTGGGAGACACGAATGTGGAGAGAAATAGCCTGTTGAGAGTAGCCTTTCATGCCTCCTGACACCACAGTGAAGACCAAGCCCATGGTGTTGCTGAGGGCCATGCATGGGCATGCAGCAGCAGGACCAGATCCAGGGCTCTGAGTGGGCCTACCCCAATATCTACCCTACCTATGAACTGCTAGACAGAGTGAAAGGGCCAGCCTTGCAGATCCAAAGCTGCAGGATCTCCATGACACAGGGCAACAACAGGATAACTGAGTGTAGTTTGGATATAAGGATCCAGTCTTGATGGTGTAGGAGAAACCAGAGGCCTCAAATCAGACCAAGGACTCACTGCAATGAACATCTGCAGGAAAAGATGTGTGGACAAAAAGGCAGACTGTGGGATACACTGTGACATGCTACAGCTTCCAAGGAGAGATGTTTTCTATGCTTTATTTATTGTTCTTAATTTTCACTTAGTTTCTTTTGTGAGGGAGATTGAGAGGGCAGAGGATAGATACAAAGGGATGGGGAGAAGAGTGGGGTTGGGTTACACGATGTGAAACTCATAAAGAATAAAAAAAAATTAAAAAAAACTGAATACAACTGTAAGGATTTCATAAAGTAAATAAAGATATACAAAAAAGTAAAACATCCAGAACATGTACAGGTAATAACTATGTAAATGTAGTGTCTTCACATGGGTGCTGAGCAATGGTTCCATCGGGCATTCTCTTCTGGAACATGAATACATGTTGAGGGTTGATATGTTTCTGAATGTGTGGGTGTCTTTTTAATTTCATGGTATGAATGAACATGAAATAAGGATGCTGGAAGAAAGCGTGGGCTCAACAGCTGGAAGACAATTTTGAAACTGGCTTCTCTCCCCATAATGCCTACATCTTTCCATATATCCAGGTTTTGGCCTGAGAAAGTGCATCAGCATCCTGAATGAATGAGCAAGCCAGTGCATGCAAAGATCAGGACCGAATAACTTGCCTTCTGCTTAAGACAAATCGCTAGGTGAGGGATACTAACCTCTCAGTGGATTTCCACAACTCATCAACCCAAAGCACAGAATACTCCATAGCTGCCCCTGGAGCCATTGCTGGGAGCAGGTTGACTCATTTCATTTCTGTGGTTTTACAGGGGAAAAACGCTGGAGTCTTACTGGCAGCAGGTAGATTTTTCCTGAAAGCTTATAAGTCCTTTTCTGGTGAAGAAACTAGACACACAAAAATGTCTTCAAGAAAGGAAATATCCGTGCCAAAAATTGCCACCCTGGAGTCTATCCTATAGTTGCTGGAACCTCTGACACTCCGAAGTAAAAGGACAGATGTCAGATGGGAGAGAGGACTTTTTTAGCAAAATGCTTGCTGCACAAGAACAAAGCCCAGAATTCAATCCCCTGAACCCAAATAAAAAGCCAGGGGAGAGGAGGACCCTGGAGCTCACTGGCCAGCAAACCTGACCTATTCCTGGCAACAAAACAAAACAAAAACAAAAATAAACAAACAAAAACCCCTGAGTCTCTGTCTCAAGCAAAACCAAACCAAACCAACCAAACAAAAAAAGACATAGCTTGCTCCTGAAGTATGCCTGAAGTTGACCTCTGACCTCACAGATACATGCACACTTGACAGGCACACATCTATATATATGTAGACCATATGTATACACAGAGAAAGCAAAGGATGGGTGTCAGTCAGGCACAGAAAGCTTCTGGGCAGAATCTGTGCACTAAAGACACGTAGCATAGAGACCTGGGACTGAGCAAAGCAGCATGGCTCTAAAACCCTTTGCTCAACCCTCCTGGTTCATGTGTTGCCATCTGACTATCTTCTCATGCACACGCATGTGTGTATGTGTGTGTGTGTTCGTACTGTTGCAGCCAGACAGAGGTCCACATACATACCACATACTGAGAGATCTTCCTCACTAATACACCATTTTAATTCCTGAAACGGGGTCCATTACTGAATCTAGAACTTAAAGATTCAGCTAGGCTGGCTAGCCAGGGAGCTGTCGGGGCCCTCCTGTGTCCCTATTAACAGCTGAGATTACAAGCTCATGTCAAGGCAGCTGGCCTTTATCCACTTCTTTGGGGAGGTGAGGGTTGAACTCAGCTTCTTTTGCTTGCATTGAAAACACTTTATAAACTGAGCCATAAGCCCCAGCCTCCATCCCTGCCCCAGCGAGTGAGTTTTGTGCGCACGCCTTTGCTGAAGCTGTGAGTGTGCCATAGTCTCTCAGCAGAGGTGGGCTGCCTGGGTGCCAGAGTCAGTGGAGGCTTGATTCTATTTTCTCTTGGCAACTCCCAACTTCCTGGTTCTAAGAGGAAAGGGGGAGGATGGTTAACAGTCCCATAAAAGGGCTCCAAAGGCTTCTTGGACACCAAAGAACTCTTACAAAACTACATTTTGATGAGCTCCATGTAAATGAATCAGAAACACATGGCTCTCATTTCCTTCGTATAACACGCCAGACTTTCAGAGGGAAGAGGTGGGGGCGTGCTCACCGTGATGAATCCGCATTCCTGTGCAAATGTTAACAAAGGAGGGTTCAAGACCCAAATGAAGGCTGTACTGGCACCCTCATTGTCTGCTGCAGTCCCTCCACATGCACCAGCCAACGCAGGGCACTAGGAGATCACAAAGGCCTGGCATTCCCAAACTGACAGGGCACTTGAGGAGGCAACTTTCTCTGGTGTGGGGATCTGAAAGCCTTTTGTAGCTGCCCCTCGAAAAACAGATGATTTCTGGCTGACAGGAACCAGGAAGCAGGACACTGCTCATGGTTAAAAGCTCAGTGTTGGCAAAACCCCAGCAAAAGGATAGAGGTGGCATTTTCTTGAGAGGGATACAGAGAGTGCATGGGCCAGAGTGGAGGAGCTTTGGAGCACCTATGGATCTGAGGCTCAAAGAGTGGTCTATCCTGGAGCCTGGATGTCCCACCGAAGCTTAGCATCACTAGGATGTGAGCTGGGAAGCAATTGGGACACATAGATGACACACCATGACCTCTTCTTTCTCTCACAAGCATTTTATTAATTATTAAGTCAATGAATTTTAGGGGGACAATAAAGAAGTTTGGGAACCGGGTGAGGTTTCTGAAGAGAGGCCACATCACAGGGTCAATTATTCAACACCCATTGGTTAAAAATAAAGTTAATTAGAGTGTTTTAATTTTACATGTCAGAAAGCCGGTGTGTCCAAGTCAAGAGACTCTTCCCTAGAGAAGAAGAAAGATAAAACTGTATATATATATATTTTTTTTAAAAAATAGTGAAACAGATATGAAAAAGGAAGAGATAAGAAAAAATGGAAGGTGAGTACACACTACAGAGGCAAACAGTCCAGGAAATGCATCAGAACCAATTCCACAAGAGCTGCAGAGAGAGAAAATGGTGTGGGAAGCGGTACCCACCCCATGTGAAGCAGAGAGCTGGCTGTCACTGAACATCACACATCACAACAAACTTGTTCTTTTTGATAACCCAAATGGCTGGTGGCATGTCTCCACACGCCTTGGAACGCAGCCACAATCGCTTTCTGTTGATAATGCTAGGCGCAATTACACACAAGCTGCACTCCAACACTGCCTTCCTCAGAGCTGAAGGCACAGCGTGAGCTTTTGCACTGCTGCAGAATAAGGCAAGCTCTGTTCGCCAAGCCCAGGGCTTGCTAATACAACAATGGAGAATGGAGAAGCAGCGCAGACGTCAGTTTTCATGATTACCACTAATTAGGGGTCTGTTGAATGTGCAGAATGGGGTCTTTTCTTCTCCATTGATGAGCAAAGGGCACTTGACCGAGAGAAGCGCCACAGCAGGAAGGAAGGGAAGAGCAAGGGGGTCAAGCTGCACTGTCTGTGTGGGCGTGGGTTCAAAGGCCAGCCCTGCAAGGTCTCTGCATGCAGAACAGCCGCATAAATACATTTATGTGCCCATCAGTCAGGGGAACAGAAAAACAGTTGTGCAACAACAGACTAACACCTGGAACCCAGCAAAGATGAAGTCCTCCGACTCTAGATGTTGTGCTGTGGGCTGTTCACTTAAAGTTCAAGGAAAGCTTTTGAAAAAGAAATGGTAGTCAAGGACCAACAAACAGATGCAGGGAAGTGTAGGAGAGCTATTTAAATACAAGACAGGTACACCTCAATATAGTCTGTACATTCTGCAGATCAAATGCCGATTGATTATAGGGGCCAGGTACTAAGCTTGAGTACTTTCACTGCTGACCACACTGCAAGCTGACTCAGGGGTGCCCAATCTCTGGACACTGTGGCACAATATCGTCGCCTGCAAAGTTTGCACTTGAGAACTGAGTTACACAAAAAGCAATCATAATCTTTTAAATAAGGTTATGAGTTTGTGCCGGGCTGTACTCATAGTGATTCCTGGGCCATGCACGCTGAACATTCTTGGGAGCCTTGGATACAGTGTCATTCATCTCTGCCCAGGCTCCACCTCTCAGCAAAGCTGTGCAGCCCCAAGGAAACTTCCTGGTCATTGTAACAATTCTATTGCCTTAAAACATAGTCTATTGAAGAATAATCGTTCTGGGCCTTTGGCTAAGACGAGGGAGGTGTAAACGATAACCAAGCGCTATGTACCTCTCCGCAGTTCTCTTCAGACGGAGGCCTCAGCTGTCTGCTAGTTAATGAGGATGCTCATGCACGAGTGGAAGAAAGAAGGGAAACTGTCCAACTCAGGTTTGAACACAGAAGCAAGAAATTTCAATATTTATACTTAAGGCAGCTTTTAAACACTGGTTTGTTGGCTATCTACCCATTTATTTATTTTTACGTTAATGAGCATTCTGTCTGTATGTCTCCCGGGTACTATGTGCCTACAATGACCAGAAGAGGTTGTAGGTTTCCTCTGGGACTGCGGTAAAAGGTGGTTGTAAATACCATGTGGGTGGGTGCTGGAAACCAAACCTGGGTCTTCTAAAACAACAACCAGTGCTTCAGCCACCAAGCAACCTTTCCAGACCCATTAGGCAGTTATTTTACCCAAAGAATCATGGATATGTATCTGCAATGGCACTGCCCTCGTTTCTTTTTCTTGTAAAACCCTGCACAACTCCTAGAAAGTTCTTTACAGACTAGTGTGTCTCAAAGTACGTTTTCATATCCAGCTGCAGCAGCATCTCTTGGGGACCTGGTAGGAACACAGGCTCCTAGCTGTTCAGGCTATGCATGTGTGTATCCAAGGGGTACAGCCCCTTGCTATGTTAGGGGATTGTGATAGGACTCAAGTTTGAGGGTGTCAGCACTAGATCATTGCTTTCCAACCAACCTGCACGGTACAGACACACATAATGCTCTGAAACCAACTAGTTTTGGTTCCACTGTGAGTCCATTAAGTGATCAGCCTCTGACTGTGAGAACCAGGTTTCTGTCTTTAAAAGTTCCTTGGCTGATTTTACTGAAATCCACTGTTGTGGGTAGGAAGGCTGGTTTTAAGGAGCCACTTGTGAAGCCTCCAAGATGTAGATATTTATAGTGCCTGTAAGCAGGAGCCTCAGAATGATTGAATTACCTGTGTACTGTGACTTCTGTCCAAGGGAGCCCTGGTTAGGTTTGTGGATTATAAAGAAAGTCAAGTGTCAATAATAACCAGACACAGGGGGCAAGGGCTGAAGAAGAGCAGAAAGGGGAGAAGGATGAGGTGCCAGGGAGTTGGAAAGGGGTGGGGAGGGAAATGTGGAGGGAGAGAAAGAGGAGGAGAGAACTGGGGAGGGAAGGGAGAAGAGTGGGAGTGGGGGTGTGTGTCAGGAACATGCACTTCCAGCTTTGGATCAGCCTCAGAAATTTACACGCTCACTGGAAAGAGGGTTAGTAGATGACTGTTCTGAGGTATCACTGCTTTACAGATGTTTATAATCAGTTTATCAGAAGGAAAATGAATTTAAGCTGAACAGTACAGAAAGGAGCCTTGAGTACTTGTAAAAACAAAACCAAACCAAACAAACTAATGAAGGACAAAGAACTGTAATGTCCTCGCTAAAACTCAAGTGCAACCATACCACAGGGTACATAGGTAGACATCATGGTATGGTCAGGGCTCCAGATGGCTACTGCTTGGTTGGCTCTGGCACCTGAGAATGAGCAGGTGATCCTCCTACCTTCCTGCCCACCATCCACATGGCAAGCACCACTCTCAGCAGTCTGAGTTGAAATGTGAGGGCGCTGCCCTCTTCGGTTCTGCACCCAAGACATCTGCCTCAATTTCGGCTCACGGCAGGTCTTCTAAGAGGTTCGGGTATGTGTCTCTAAACAAAGGCTTTTTATTAGCTAAATCTTGTTGCTATGACCAAAAGATCGTCATGAGACAGGAGAGTTTTGATTCATGGTTTCAGGATAGTGTAAGCAAAGGCATGGCAGTTGAGTGGCTTCTTTCTCTAGAGGCAGAAGCATGTTCCTCAAATCGTCATCAAATAAGACCGAGGGAACTTTACTAGAACTGATCCAGGCTATAACCTTCAAATTCTGTCCCCAACACGTGTGTGTATGCACACGCGTGTGCGTAGGGGGTGCACTAGCTGTACACATCTTACAGCGGTCCTTCTCACAGTGGGCACTATATAAACAACCACTATTGTGCATTTTCTACCTTACCTTCTTACCACTCAACTTTCCCCTTAATGATTAATTAATCAATTAATTTATTTATTAATCAATTAATTTTTGAGACAGGATCTCACCATACAGCCCTAGATAGAATATGTAGAGCAGGCTAGCCTCCAATTCACAGGGAACCACCAACTAGCCTCTCAAGCACTGAGGCTTTCTGATATTCTGAAATAGATACAATGTAGCCCAGGCTGGTCTTAGCCCTCCTGCTGTGAGCTTCCAGGATGGGGAAACTAATTCTTATTAGGTTGTGATTGAATCTAGAGAACATATTCACAAGGCTATTTCATTTTGTTGCTCATGAATTGATAAAATGAGGATATTTTCTTCCCTGGGAAAAATATAAAATGTAAAATGTAAATAGCAGATCCTCATGCTGTCCATGAGGTTTGTGCTCACGGACATCCCTAACAGCTTTCAAAGGTGTGGCTATAGCATACTAACTTGATTCTTAAAGACGCAGGAGAAACCACGAATGATTAGACGCCAGTGTTTGTGTTAGTGGGTTCTAGCTGGAATTGTCCAAAGGCCCGTTTACAGATAATTTGCCCAAGGAAAATAGGTACCTTTGTGTGGAAAAGCATGCTAAATAAACTGTTTAGAACTTGAAGAAACTTAGGAAACAGACCTTTACAGTGAAGGTCAGCATTCCTCTCAGGGTAAACAGCACAGTCCTAGGGTGCCTCCAGGATGACTCAGGAATTCTGAAACTATCAAGACCCACCATAATCACAGAAAGATAAACAAGCCCTATTATGTGTATGCCACTGTGGTCTGGTTCTGTCCTGCACAGAACATCAGGTGACTTGGCTGTGGCCTTGTTGCCTCCTGATCTTGCTCTACTACTTGAGAAACTCTCGTATAAAACAGACTAAGGACAAGCTAAGTCCAACAAAACAGCAATTCAGGGTTAACTGTAGTCTTCATGACAATCTCCTTTGCTCCCCAGGACTCTGAAAGAGAACTCTTATCCCTAGCCTGCAGGTGAGGGAAGTCAAAGTCTGTGAAATGAAACCCAGACCTAGCAACTCAAGCTAGGCCTCCTGATGACACTTCCTGGTCTTCAGTATTTCCTTGTGTGATCCCAGAGCACACGGGAGAAACACCCCCACACACATGCCAGAGTAGATGTCTCGAGGGGGACAGAGAGATCATCTGGAGTTCTAAGGACTGGGGGAGGGTAGGTAAGGAGGGGCTACCAGGTGATGGGCAGTGCTCATATATGTATACATATATGCATATGTATGCAAATATACCTCAGGATATGCATGCATATATGAAGAGTTCACCATTCTAAGCAGACCCACACAAGACTACAAGCACGATGAGAGGTCGAGGTAGAAAGCGAGAAGCCTTCAGCTGCATTCATACATCTTACTGGCTATTGGAGACGCCAACCAGAAGCCAATGGAACCTGGAAATGTGGCCACCATACGCACAGAGCTGATGACTGAAGAGTATAGTAGCTTCAGTGCCAAGGATGGGCAGGAGAGTGGCTGCCACTCACTCAGGGCAGGAGAAAAAACTGGAAAAAATAACATGGTTCAGCTATCTCATCTGTACTTACACAGTTTGATATGGGCTCAAATCTCAACTGTGCAACTCAATAGCTGTTATACTGCCTGGGTCATGGAACTTCTCTGTGATTCATGTTACTTAAAGACCAAGCTGCATCTGAGGATTACTGTGGACACACGTGCACACTTACACACACATGTACACACAAGAGAGAGAGGAGGTAAGAGGTAGACAGACAGACAGACAGACAGAGGTAGGGGAGAAGAGGGGAGAGAACTATGCTGAACAAGCAGTCAGTGCTTTGTAAGTGTGTGTCTATTGCAGTCAACCTCACAATTCACAGAAGCATGGTCTATAGGATTATATGCAATATTGAAAAAATTATAGCAAACCCACAGTACACGTCTGTAATGGAATGGCTAACTAAATATTTATACCATAGAATATCATACAGCAATTAAAAAACTGGGTTAGTTTTAGGTATCTTTCATGGCCTGGATGTGGTGGGAGTGTACCTCTGTGAGGCCCATGTGTTGAAAGCTTTGTTCACTTCTACAGAGGTGGTGAAGCTCTTAGGATATCAGCCCTAATGGGAAGTAACTGGGCTATTGGGACCTCACTAAAAAAACAAAACAAAACAACCTAAAAGGTCCTTATAAGATCCTCAGTTTCTTCTGGTAAGACCAGACTGTTACAAAATACAAACCTGGCTTTCCCTGTACCCTGCCCTCCTATCTCTCTGTAAGTACTTTTTGCATGTATATTCACTGGTATGCCGCCTGCCTGGGTATGAGACAGCCATGCTGGACCCTTGCCATATGAGTACCACACTGTTTAAGTGTTCTGTCTCTCAAACTGTGGGCTAAGCAAGCCTCCTTCCTTATAAAGTACCTAGCCTCAGAAATCTTATCATAGCAGCAAGCTGGGGGAAAACAACAAAACAACAACAACAACAACACATTCCCAGATACACAGAGGAATAAAAAAGCCAATTTCCATCTGTTCCCACTAACCGTGAGAATAAAATGACATTATATAATATCCCAGTGGGGTCTTTGCAGGCCCTATGTGGCAGGAATGGTAATATTCTAGATTGCTGTTTTAGGATCAGTAAACCCTGAAACAAAGGCCTCTGTAGCAAGTGAAAGACTAGATTCCAGAGAGCTTACCTGGCTGTCGCTTGTGTTAATCACCGAAGGAGATGAGTTACGGGAAAATTTAAACATGCCTGTCTCTGATTTCAGGGGCAATTAGGAATTTATAGCTGGAGTTTGTTTGTTTTTTTTTTTTTTTTTTTTTTTTTTTTTTTTTTTTTTTTTTTTTTTTTTTTTTTTAAGTCAGAGCCAGTGATTACTTATATCTTTAGAGAAGATGATTGTGTCATAACCGCTGACATTTGTTAAAGGAACATCTTTGGAAGTCTCACTTAATTCCCTCAGAACGCACTAAAACTTAGCTGTATCATCCAGGATATCAAGGAAATGTTGAGTAAAAGGCTCTGGGGGAGGCTCTCAGAAGGACACCTTTGTTCTCAGAGTAGAGGGGCCAAACAAACAGCTGCAGTGCATATCAACACTCGGAGTCCAACTCGGAATGCACGAATGCACAGGGGATCACTCATTTGCTGAGAGACCTACAGGTCCAGGATGTTTAGAAAGAGCTCAACTCTCTAGAGTAATTAGAACTTTACCATGACATTCTTAAAAGGAATGTTCTTCATGCACTCCTTCCTTATTAAAAAAAACAAAACAACAAAAAACAGAAAAAATAAAACCCACCACACAATAGTTCCACAGTGCTCAGGCTAGAGTCAAGAGCACTGCTAAGTCTTCTCATGGGAAATATGCATAGCAAGTTTACATGGCAAAAGCAAAACCCCCAGAAGATTCAGGCTCTCTGAACTCTGAAGAGACAAAAGTGAGGGTCAGTGATAATGGTTATAAAGCAGCTGTCATTTAAGATGCTCTCTCTTGAGTGTGAGATATGTGCGCGCAGACGCGTGCGCGCACGCGCACACACACACACACACACACACACACACACACACACACACACTCATTAGGCTGGGGCAATGGCTCAGCTGCTAAAGTGCTTACACTGTAAGCAGAAGGGGCTGGAGTTTGATTCCACCAGATACTACATAGGGAAAGCTAGGCATGGTGGATCACACTTGTAATCTCAGCCTAGGGGGCTGGGGATATGGGAATCTCTGAAGCTAGCTGGCTGGTCAGTTGTGTGGACTTGGTGAGTTCTTGGTCAATGAAAGACTCTGTCTTCATAAGCAAAATTCATAGCTCCTCAGAAAAGACAGTCTATCCCCTATAATTACTGGAGGTCAGGACTCTATCCCCGACTTTGCAAGATTGGAATCACCAGGGTCCTTCAATACTTGGAGAAGGGAGGAGATGTCAGGGGCGGCCTTGCTTATACACTGAAGGCCTAAAATCAGCCATAGGCCTAAGTCAGCCTGCTAACACAATGCTTTGGTCTCTGGAAAAACACTGAAACAGATAGCTATAAGATATTGTAAACAGTCAGCTTTGGTGGAAATTTACCAGCCTGGATAAGAACTAATAGCCACAGACCTTGGTGGATAGTACCAGTTTAGATAAGAAACAAGTGATTCATAGACAGAGTCATAGTGACATGTTCCCTAAACCTTCACCCAGCTGATACTCTGTTCTGGAAGATATCTGTACTCCCCCTGAACACCTATGCTCCTACGTCATTCCCTTCCCCACATCTTGCCTTTGTGTGTATATAACCCCTGTGTGGAAAAATAAAAATCACGGTTTGATTAAAAAATATAAATAAATAAATAAATAAATAAATAAGAAAAGAAGTCAAAGTAGTCCTCTAGTCCCCAGAGGCACATGTGTATACACATGCAGCCACATTCCTGTGCATCTGTCCACACAGGAAAACACATCTGCCCACACGAAGGCTTATACACAAGACTGTCAGTAGCTGGATTTATGTCTTTCTTCAACCGTAACTAACATATTCATAAATTCAGAGGCTTGTCTAGTATTTTATACCTACAGGGCTGATCCCTAAAGAGGGAGACTCGGGAAAAGCAATAAGAAGAAGATGCTGAGAGATCCCTAAAAGGAGATTCCTGGAAACTTTCCTTACAGAAGGTATCTCTTCATTCCCAACAGCCTTATCTTCACAATGAGTACAGTCAGTCAGAAATCCTGTCTTCTTTGATATTTGGAGAGTGGCTTAAACACTAAGAAAAATTTCAATATAACAACATCAGCAGCAGCAACAACAAAAATCTATGGCATGTTTTCTGTTATGAAAATCTGGGGATAAAAAAACAATATGCAAAAGAAATGGTTTTAGGGTCTAATGACTGAACCCTTATACAAAGTAGCACATTACTGTAACACCAAAATAGATGCTTTAAACTGTATACTGTAAGTAACAAACGACCTTACCTAACTTCTTTGCTTGCTATGTAAACACCTATGGTAAAGCTTAATTATACTGCAATTAGGTATAGGAAGAGATAAATGGTAGGAGTAAAATAGAGTTATACTAATATACTATAACAAAAGCCATGTGGATGCGGTCTCTTGCTCTCGGAAAACCTTACTGTACTTTATGTACCTTCTCCGCATGGTGACAACCAGCAGTATCATCATGAGACAAAGTGAGGGCATAGCATTCTGATGTCATATAAGGTTACTCCTTATGGGGGGATTTGAACATAAGCACTGTAAACCACCACATTGATTTATACTGGCACAACCTCCATGACAACCAAGACAGCTCCCAAGTGACTAACCAACAGGCAGCATCTACAGTGTAGATACGCCTGACAAAGAGACGATTCACATCTGAGGTAGAACGGAGCCAGGAGGTGTAGTTTCAACACTTGATTCCTAATGGAACATGATTTCTAATATAAGAATTATTTTCTCTTAATGGCTTTAGTCTTTTGCTGACCATAGATAACTCAGTGAAAAGTGAAACTTTAAATAGTTCAGAAAGGAACACTGTGTTAAAACTAGAATCATGGTCAAGTGACTAGCGAGTGCTTAGAGACAACCTCGCCAGAAATCAAAGGCAAAAGAAATGGAATCTGAACAGCTCTCAGAAAGAAGGCAGATCAAGTAGTGTGTGGCAGGGCCAGGACTCAAACCCATCCCTGTCAATCTTTTCAACATGTGTGGGCAGATCATTCAGCTGCATCCTAGATTCTGCCTGGGTAGCTCTTTCATTCCTCCCTCTGGGATTGCCCAGTGCTGTGTGACTGTGGAACTCCATGTTTGGAGTTCACTCAGAAGGGAAGATGTGACTCTCACCACTGGAGCCAGACCCTGTCTAGAAGCTGGGCAAGTACAATCCCTCTTCTCCTTTCCTCCAAGTTCTTTACAAAGGTACCTAGACCCTGGCCTTGCCTATCATAGACAGGACATGGACAGCGTTCCTACACTCACAAGCAGCTTGCTCCTGGGAAGCCAGCTGCTTGCAGAAAGACACAAGCGTGCTTTATTTTCTAAGACCTTTTCCATTTCCGGGGGTAGACAAAGTACCACAGCAGGGACAACAGCTGCTCTAGGTTAATAAAATCTGAATTATCTGTGCTTGGAACTTGATCAGTAGTTTCAAGCCGGAGAGCTGGAGTCTGTGACTATTTTGCTGATGATTTGAATTCTTTCTTTTTGCAGCAGCAATAAACTTTCAAGGTTAGTCTTCACTCCCAATTTAGGTAAATAATAATACAAGGGGTCATATATCACAAACTGTGCAACTGAATGAATAATTATAAATAAAATAAAAGTAACCACAAATCTGAAATGTGTTTGGATGTTTGTAGCCAGGTCCTTCCTTCCACTAAACAGTTAAATTTCCTACGTGATGTCTAATGGTTGACATTTTGTTTCTGATGAATATTTAAGTCACATGGGAAGCTGCGTTGTTAGAATGATTCAAACAATATACTTTAAAAAGTTTTCTTTTAAATAATGTAATTAAATTGTATAAATAGTAAGCACTACAACTAAACATCATTTAGTCCAACTTGTGTCTTATAAGCAGAGCAAGGGAAAGAAGCATAAATATAAAAAAAAGTGGCATAAGAAACATGGTGTGATCTCATGAGCTCATTTCTCTAAGCATAAAAATAGAAGAAGTCACCCAAACATGAAGTGATCCCTTCTAGAAGGCCTGTTCTCATTTTGTTACACAGTCTTCCTTTGTTTTGGAAAATGGAAATATATTCATTTTATGATTGGAAAGAAGCGTTTATGTCTTTAATGGCTGTTTTCCCTTTAGGGATGAAGAGATCAAATATAGAAACCCTGTTTCCCAAAATAGGCCTCTGTAGTATAGCCAGTTACATTTATATAACGAACATAAAATCTTTCCCGGGGCTCTGCGTTATGGGAGAAAACTGCTTGGGTATGTGAAAGGAAAATAATCTTCTGAAGCATATCTGCAAAGTCAGAAGGAATGTGTTGTGGTTTGAGTTTAAAATGTCCCCCACAGGCTCATGTACTTGAACACTTGGCCCCCAGCTGGTGGTGCTGTTCTGAGAAGTTGTGCCAACTTTTGGACACTGGGCCTAGCTAGCAAACATAGGGGTGGAGCTAGAGGGGTCTAGCAAGGCTCAGTTCCAGCCTGAACCCTCTGCTTCAAGACCCAAGACCAAGGTGTAAGGAGTCAGGCTTCAAGCTCCTGCCAGCACCCCTGGAGCCAGGCTGCTGCACCTCCCTACCATAAAACTATAAGCTAAATCAAACCCTTCTCACCTTAAGTTGCTTCTGTGAGATATTTTGTCCTGGCAACAAAAGTAACAACACAACGTCATTTTTTTTTTTTTTTTTTTTAAAAAGCACTAAATATCAATGTAAAGGTCTTACTATTTGTAACATCATGCAAACAGCTCCTGCTGCCATAAAGTGTCACTGTAGGGTTCAAAGTGGGAATTTTGAAAAGTGTATTTTCTAAATTTAGCGTGCCATACACTTGTACACATAAATAGTAGCAAAGACTGAATTATACACCCCATCGCAGGAGAAATAAATGCAGAACTGGGCAAACTGGGGGACTCATGCACCCTTGGCCTTGAGCAGACAGAAGCACAGATATGCAGACATGGGAGTGTGAATGCACACTCTCTGCTCTGTCTTCCTGTCTAGACTTTGAGCACTAGTCAGAGGTGAGCCCCAGTCCACACAGAAGGTCAGATGTGAAGGAACTAGCCAGATTTTAGGGGCTCCAAGGGCAGACACTGCTGGACCCCCCCCTTAAACTGCTTACAAATATAATTGGGAGGAAGTGTGTGGGGGGGGAAACAATGAAAACAAAACCAAAAAAAAAAAAATCAAAACTATAGTTAGTTAAGTACGCTGCATAAGCCTTACAACAAAACACTCTAAACAGTCAACTCATAAGCCTGTGAGGTTTGTCACTGATAACCCTATCCCACAAAGTCAGGCTCTGTACTGTTTGACAGTCTAAGGAGAGAACAGAAATCTCTCTGATTGAGGATCAGGGAAACTATCATATGCTCCAAGCTTTCCCAAGAAGAGCTGAGAAATGTGACCACATATCTCAAAGCTAAGAATTCTGGAGAAATGCTACAGTAAGTGTTAAAACAGGGGTCCTGTCCTCAGTGAAACTAGGCATGAACACCATGCCTTAGAAGTCCTAGGCAGCCATAACCAACCACCATGAGCCAGGAACTTTGGCTCTTTCTCCAATTTTCATCTTCGTAGCTTTGGAATGGACAAGATGCTTAACTAACAATGGCCTTCCCAACCTGAAGACTCTCTCTCTCTCTCTCTCTCTCTCTCTCTCTCTCTCTCTCTCTCTCTCTCTCTGTGTGTGTGTGTGTGTGTGTGTGTGTGTGTGTGTGTGTGAGTGAGTGAGTGAATGACACAATAACACTTTCTTATATTCCCAGTGCTATGTTACACAGAGGGTAAGATGCTCTGATATCAGATGATGTCTGATCTCTAAAATATGTTAATACAAGGAACCATAACTCCCATTTCACACAACTGCCATACACGCCAAACCATGTGTGCCTACTGTGGCAAGTTCCCAGTGCCAGATACTAGATTTTGCCAATGCCTAAATGTTCTGCCTATTTATAGCCATTGTGGTAACATTGTTTACCATCAGGTTCTTCACTGAAACGGCTTCCATGGGGGTTTTGATCAGACTCATACAACATCCTATGAACTCTACTTATTAGCTCACCTTTTACAGAAGTGGGCACTGGGCCAGAGAAGAAAAGCAGTCTGATTGGAGAAGACAGGAAGGTAGAAAGTGATCAGTCCAGGTAACTTGGAGGCAGAGCCAAGGCTCAGGACTTGAAGCCACTCAGGCAGTTATTTGTCCTGCTGGAATCATCACTGGCAATCTACACTGTATGAACCCGCTCAGTCCTCCATGCATTTTTGGTAGATACAAAAATAAACAAGTTCTGGAACCTTCAAGGTCTAAACTTCCAATGTGAGAAGGGAGGAAGTTGGCTAAACCTATGGTTAATATTTTCATACTCTGTCTCAAAGAATAAGGTCAATGGGCCAACAGACCAATGAGAACCTTCCCTACACCTGGGCAGGAAGGAGAAACCCTACCAGTTTCCAAGCCAACTCTGCTGAAGCTACACTTCCAAGGCAACCTTCCCTGTTCTCAGAAAGGCTAGGGCTCTCTTTACTCCCCCAGTTACTTCCTGAGGCTAATCCTTTGAGAAAAGGATTCCTGTGTGCAGGAAAAGGACAAATACAGTCTGTGCTTTTTCTCAACATCAGAAAAACCCAACATTGAAAACAATCAATCACTAGATCTTAAGGTGATTAAGGGAAAAGAGAAAGGGATATGAGTTAAGACAGCTGTCTCCAGATAGGGTGCCTGATGGTTCGAAGATTTTAGGCTATATGCTAGATTTTAGCTGGAAGAGCCTCAGAGGGGTGGCTTGGTTTTGCACCTTTATATCTAGACTTATTTAAACCAACTCATTTTCCTGGTTTGCTCAATGACATTTCTAGTAACAAGGATGCAGATACCCTCAACTTATCAATAGACATGTGCGCAGATTGTTGGATTAAAATGCAGTTTCATAGCTCTATCAAAATGTTCTCATGCCTTCTATACCAACCTCCCTCCTGTTACAGAGAAAATATTGAAACAGTGGCTTTGTCCATTTAAGTCCTGGGGGTAGAGGTAGGGGTGGGATCTGTGTTTATGGTGGGCACTCTCCCTCAAAAGAACCATCAATGTGTCACAATCTTAGAAAACCCTCATTATCTGTAGGGAAAATGTCACCTACATCAGAGGGATTCCAGAGGGATAAAATCCAGGAATAATGGCCAATCGTTCCTTGTTTCTCTCTTTCTTATCTTTGATGTTACAAACCACATATAAATAAATTAAATAGCTATATTAACCTGTTTTATCATTTACGTATTAGTTTAAATATGTTATTTAAATGTTTTATATTTTAAACTAATTTTTGTGTACGAGTGTTTGCCTGCATATATATCTGTTCACCACATGTTTGTCTGGTGCTTGAGGAAGGCAGAAGTAGGCATTGGATTCCCTAAAATGAACTTTCCGATAGCTGCTGACATGGGTTCTAGGTACTAAACCAGGAGAATCTGATATAGCATTACTACTGCTGATCCATTTCTCCATTCAGGGAATAAACCTCAATTGCCTAAACCTAATCTCTCTCTCTCTCTCTCTCTCTCTCTCTCTCTCTCTCTCTCTCTCTCTCTCTCTCTCTCTCTCTCTCCTTATGACATGTTCTGAGCCACAAAACACCTAGGGTTTTTTTTTAAAAGAAAATGTTTTCTTTATATTTATACAGCTAAGAAAATGCTCTGTTGGAGATAAGAAAAGATCCTTTTGCTGTGTCTAGGTGAAATGCTGGAACCTCTGGCAGACGCACTATGGCTGTGAGACACTCTCACAGGCTATGATGACAAAGAACACAGATCCTTGGTGAGAGCACTGACTCATTCAATTCACTGTCTTGGGAATGACTTAGTCCTTGTGCCCAAGATAGCATGAATAAGCTGTCTGGTTCTAAATCTTCTAGTACCTGTAGCTGAAAATAACTAATATAATTGAACCAGTGGGGGGACTCCAATTGCTTATTAGACATGCCTTGCACTAAGGTCATCTAGAACTGGATTTTTCTGGTTAACCCACTTGGCAGTGTGGTAAAGGAACAAGATTAAGAATGTGGAGATTTGAAGAATGTGGACATCTGTCACCCAGAAAGGAACTTTGCACAGCACCTGGATACTTCCCCACAGGTGTCAGACTGCAGTCTGACGGAATGGGGTTTACAGACAGAACTCTCAAACTGCATATGGATACAATAAAGATTTAAAAATTAGCAACTAAAAAAATCTGTATATAAATGCCAGGTCTAATTATTAGAAAATTCAAATCCAAGGCCTGCCTTCCCAAAGTTTAAAAGTTTCTCAAGGTTTACAGCAAAACTGATGATTAACAGATTTTATCGACTCTACTCGAGGAGGACAGGCATTGGAACTGCTTCTAATTCAAAGTCCACCAGAGATGGAAAAGTCCCCAGAGCGAGTCTAAGGCATCTGCTAAACATTATTCACAGAAGTCTGCACATAGTGAGGTATAAACCTGGCTTGGGTATGACAATATGTTTGGGTACAACTGTCACAGCTCAAAGCCTTCCCTGTCTGTGCTGTCAGCCTTTGCACGCAGAGATTCAGTGGGTAGCTTGACCTCTAGAGCTTCAGCTGCTCTCGTTTCCACAAGAATTAAGCCTGGCCCATGGTGTGATCCATGTCTCCACTTGTGGTAAGGCAGGAGCTGAGGTCCAGGCAGAGAGAAGGCAGAGAAAGCATTCTTGGCTTCAGGGAACATACTTGTTCATGCTCTGCTCTGCTCTGCTCTGCTTTTGTCTGGCTGTAGCCAGAATATCACCCAAGGTATCCCATGGTGAACTCCTGAAGGGAGGAAGCCTTACTCAACTATTGTGTCTAAAAGGTGATTTAACAGTTAGACGTCACTTTTGAGAGTTGATTAGGATCCAATAGCATCATCAGCATGGAACCTGCTTCCATCTTTGAATGGCAAAGGAGAGAGAGAGAGAGAGAGAGAGAGAGAGAGAGAGAGAGAGAGAGAGAGAGAGAAAGAGAGAAGAAGAAGAAGAAGAAGAAGAAGAAGAAGAAGAAGAAGAAGAAGAAGAAGAAGGAAGAAGAAGAAGAAGAAGAAGAAGAAGAAAGAAGGAGGAGGAGGAGGAAGAGGAGGAAGAGGAGGAAGAGGAGGAAGAAGAAGAAGAAGAAGGAAGAAGGAGGAGGAGGAGGAAGAAGGAGGGGGAGGAGGAAGAGGAGGAAGAGGAAGAAGAGGAAGAAGAGGAGGAAGAGGAGGAAGAGGAGGAAGGAGGAGGAGGAGGAAGAGGAGGAAGAAGAAGAGGAGGAAGAGGAAGAAGAAGAGGAGGAGGAGGAGGAGGAGGAGGAGGAGGAGGAGGAGGAGGAAGAGGAGAAGAGAAGAGAAGAAAAAGAGAAAAAGAGAGACCATAAAATTTGCAAGCATGTACACACAAGCACATCCTGTCTCCTATGATGCCCCGTGTCAACTTAGGAACTTTGCTAAGAAGGAGGACATCAAGACATGAGGTCCTTCAACCTTCAGTTTGTGTGACTATAAATCTTATCACCCTGGGGTGTCATCAGCAACAAAAAGAACCAATAAATGTCCCAGGGGGACATGCAGACCAATGAATACAATTAAATAGGACTCAACAATTGAAAACCCAAATAAATATATAAAAATAAAACGTGAAACATGTCAACAGGAGAAAAGTGAGGGGCTGAAGATTTAACTTTCTACATGGAAAGAGGTGGGGCACCTGCCAGCTGACATTCACATTACAGAGACTTTAAGATAAGGAGGCCCAGAACGAACCACAGGAAAAAAAGACTGGTCCTGGAACCAAAGATATCAGTCACCATAGTGTTGCTATCTGGGACAAGATGCAGGATCAGGCTGGTAACATGTCCACCTCCATGAATCTGGTCATGATGATGACAGACAGGAAAAGCCTTTTCTCTTTCAACTCTATGAACAGCAAGTGCCTTGATCATTAGTTTTCCTGTTAAGAAGACTTAGTTGCTCCAAAAATAGACACTCACTGCTGTCTTGTGTTTCATGCTGTTTCACTCAGAATGAGAAACATTGCAGCTAGTTTCGTGTGAAGATTTGCATAATCTTTGAGATCTATGGAGCTTCAATGGGTTATGCTTTGCTTCCATACCTATGCAGAACGGCACACTCCGAACTGTGAGAATGTATACTGCTACTGCAAAGTTAAGCAGAATCACTCTCCACAATGACCTTGTGACTGGATCCTCAAGGGATGCTAGCCAGTGGCAAGCTGAGGACACCAGGGAGACTCATTTGATACCATAGCAGGAGACAGCAAGACAGTTTGGAATTTTCTGGCTGACCACCAAACCCTGTTTGTACCGTACTCTTTTTATAGCACAGGCTCCTGATGCATGAGGTTTGCTACACTTTTATATACAAATAACAAGCCAAGAAGAAAATTCCCCGTTCCCACAAACTGGGACAGAGAGCAATGCACACCAAGATACGTCAGGGTTGCTGGACTGCTGACCCCTGTGGCCAGGTGACCCTGGGTACCATCCTTATCAGTCTAAAATCTTCAGGCAGAACCTGAACTCAGGTTTCTCTGCCTCCCTGGTGCTGAATTAGCTGAGTGACTTAGAGCCCTAAAGCCAGCAGACATTCACAAGACTTTGCCTGGCCCAGGGCTGGGGGCTGCTGAGCTGGGATGACAGTAGTAAAGATACAAATGTTTCCAGGGCTCAAGGAAGGGGCTCTGAGTAACTAGACATTCACCTGTGCTGTCAGCTTGGCTATCTCTTAAAGACCCTGCCATGATTTTCACATCTGTAAGTGGGGATGACAGTCTTGTCCACCCTGACCCATCCTAACCCACCATACCCTGGAGCTGTTTGCAGGATCAAAGCAAGATGCAGAGAAGGGTAGAGGTCAAAGATTCTTGACAGACTCTTGACAGTGGCTGAGAAGATGTTGCCACTGCAGTCTTCCTTCACTTCAGCTCCCCTCACCCTGCTTTCTTTCTAATGACTCGTTCTGAGGACACATGTGTGGTCTGGCTCAATGCCTGATCTCCCCTACCTAATGTAAATGGTATGAATGAGGTCAGACCTCTTGTTCTCCTCTCTGTGTGTTGGCATCCAAGACAATGGCTGGTGCCTAGAAGGCTTCTAGTACCTCTTGAATATAGAAATGAATAAATGAGGGGGCAAATTCATGAATAAGATATAAAACAACCAAACAAATGAGTGAAACTGGCCAATTCACAGAGCCCACGATCAGGACTGGAGTTGGTGAATGTTAGGATCGAAAACTGTCAAGACAATCATCAAATACGTCATACAGTCATCACAGGGGCAGTTCACCCCTGCCCCACTCCCACAGCCCACCATTCGTCTCAATGTATGGGCTGTACTGTTCTTGAAAGACAATTAGTTTTAACTTCACATTAGGTAACCAGGTAGTTCCTCAGGTCCTACACTCATAAATATTTGCTGAAGAAACTGGGCTTCAATAGGGTCCACTAGAATGGAATGGAACTTCTGTAAGGAAGAACCTGTGGTGGAGATAAGAGCTAGCTTTCTGATCCCTTCAAGATGATGTTAAAACGATGCATTATACAACAACAAGAACAACAACAAGGCAGGGGTGGGGGAAATGGCTGAAAAAGTTTGAGAGCTAGTTTACATAACCTTTAATTCAATTACAAATGTACCTTACTGATGCCCATACACTACACGCTCTGGAAGGCCCCCGATTTTTCCTGTTTTTAAGTGGTCTTTGAACCTCCTTTTCCTCAGTTGCCAGGGGAGAGAAAGGTGATTTATCACCGGCTGCCAGCCCTCTATGCTGCATTCCCACCATAAATCTCGCCTTTGTGACACACTCTTATCTTCATAAACAGATAGCATCGGCCCTTACTGCTTTTTATGTCAATGTCCTTTTATTTAAGAATGCCCCTGTTTTTGTTATAAATCCCTGAACATATTAGCAGAGGACACTTTCGGAGCAAACGTCTCTAGCGAAGGGCTGCCCCCCCAGAGTCACATTCTCACTTCTAAGTGAGAGCGAAATCCTTAAGTCAACACATTCTACAGAGGCTGTGCTAAAGTACATTTTTCAAAGGCCCATGCCATTTGGTTGAAGTCAGCTCTGGAGGTCACATACCTTTTCAATCAAAGGGGCAGTTACCCGTGTGAGGGGCCTGCAGGAAGAGGGAAAGCCTACTGACATCTCCCTTAGCCTTTATCTGCCCCTTGCAGGCTGCACACACTGCTCCAGAAGTGAACCCTTTGGTGGCTTCTCAGACCAAAGAGAAACGTGTCTCTGGAGTTTAGATCCCACTGCCCTGACTCCCACTCTGTGAAGACAGGTGGGTGTGTTTCTCTCATTCCTCCTTTGATGGTCCCAAACTGGGACAGGGCAGGGTGAAGACTAGAAGATTGGGGTTAGATTTAGCAAACATGCCCCCAGGTAAATTTGTACTTCACCTAAACAAAGGACAGCAAGATTGATAGCTTCCAGAAAGTGAATGAGATCTGAGGCTCTACAACTCTGAGAGTCACAGGAAGGTTCTTGGGAATCATTTAGCATCTGCCTTTTGCATCAGATAAGCAAGCCTGAATGAACAGCTAGTGTTTGGGTATTCAAAGTCATTCTCTTCTCAAACCCAATAGTTAAAAAAAAAAAAAAAAAAATCAGATCTATCTACCCAGAGCTCTTTCAGAATTAATAAGCTTATTGTCTCTTAATTAATAAGCTCTTACAAAGTTCCCATGGTTAAATTGCTAGCTAGTAACTCAGTCATGTGGAAACCCAGTTCCATGCTTGATTCAAGTCCATCCCAGAAGGTTCACAGAAAGGAAAGGGGAAGCTTTGGTTCAATTCACTGCAACACAAAGACCTATCAGCGGTTTCTGATAGCACAGCACTCCTTTATAGGCCTTGGAAGCTCACATGGGGACCAGCAAAGAAAGCTATCTCTGCTCTCTGTATGAACCATCCCCATAAATCACAGCATACATTCCTGCTGTCAAAGTGTATGCCACTCAGCCACAGTCAGCTGTGTCTTGTTTCCCAGCATATTCGAGTCACTGCAAGGAATGGGACAGCGGTGCCCAAAAGAACTGTCACCAAATGACAGCACGTTGGATACCAACAGAAATGATCACAGAGGGATGGCAGATAGCTTGGTTGGTAAAGTGCTTGTAAACATGTACTGCATCCCCAGAAACTTCTAGAACTGGATATGGTGGAGCATGCCTAACCTGGGTACTCCAGAAAGGTGAAAGCAGCAGGACGAGAAGCTCAAGGTCAACCTCGGCTACAGAAGAACCTGTCCCCAAAATTAAAAATCACAGAATAAGGAAAGAAGGAAGGAAGGTTAGAAGGCAGGCAGGCAATCACACCACACAAGGCTGGGCAGGGAAGCAGCTTTCACTGGAAGAGTATCTCTCCTCCTTTCAATAAAATGGAGCACTATCCCCATACTCAGGAAGTCTACCCACCCGCAGGTCCTAGACATTAATGTTTTGAGGGATACCTGAGAAGTCTGAAAGTTCCAATCTTTCCTACTTCTGCCTGGAGACCTGCATGGAACTACAAGTCACCAGCCTTAGAGGGCTTCCAGCTCAGCTTTTGTACACAGTGTGGGGCTGAGGTGCAGTGGTGGTTGGCTTATCACTGAGCTCTGAGAAAGGGATGTAGTTACTGATAGCTGACTAGAAACCAGTGATGGCTTACCAGAAATATTGATCCACCTTAGCCACCCAAAAGAGTTCCTTGAGGTCCTTCAGTTTCCCTTTCTGTCAGGGCAGGACCCCAGACCAAAATAGCAGGCTAGGCTCTGGAGCCTCCAATTGTCAGGGAAGACGAGAACATCATAGGCACTTCAGGAGCAATTACATTTATCAGAAGGCAGAGACGGTGACAGCATGGAATGCATGCATGCCAGAAGGAGCCTGAAAGCAAACGTGTCCTCTAAATCAGAGCCTAGCCACTGCGCTGGCGCTATGCTTCAGAAGAACTTTCTAGTAGTAACTAGGAAAACAGAACCTACAGGCCAGTTTTGACTACTGCTACTTTTTTAAAAATAGTTTTATTACAACACACTGTGGTCAATATTGTTGAAGCATATTGGTGTTTCCTCAGCAGCAGAGTCAGGTTGCTACCCCAGTGCCACTGTCCTCAAAGCTGGAAACACTGACCACCTTTGTAGAAGAGGCTTTCCAATCCCTGCTCTATGGAGATACATCAGATGTATAAACTGAGCTTACCTCACACACAGGTGCTACTACATTAAGCTCTGATCAGGAAAGGACATTGTACCACTGTTTTTAAAAAGTCACAGCTAATAGGGAGAACTGCATCGACCCTACTCAAGATGAGTGGATGGCACCTGCCTTCCACCAAAGCCAATGTGTGGCTGTCAGAGGAGCATGATGCTTCCCTCTTAGCAAATCCTCTGAACACAAGTGGTTTGCAGGAGGCAAGAAGCCCCTGAAATGCAAAGGGGAAACCGCCTTTATTCTGACATCCCAGAGAACTGGCAGTTGTCAGGATTAACAAACAGTCCTGCTTGATATTTGACACTTAGGCAGTAAACAGAAAAAAAAAAAAAAAAGCAAAATGTCAGCTATTAATTACCTCTGGGGTGAAAGGCCATCCTGTTCTAAGTACACTCTAACCCCCTCTCTGGGAGCCTCTTGAAGAACTAATCTCTTCCCCACCAGATTAACCACTCTGGGATAGAGAAGCTTTTCTGGCTATAGCTGAATAAAGTTAGAAAAGTAACCTGGGTGTTTGACTGTGCTAACTAACTAACCAGGTAGAAGGAACTGATACAGGCTAGAGATGCGTCTTAGACATCCCAGACAGCTTAAAACACTGAAATGAAGGAGTGCAGCCAAACAAATACAGGTATTACTGTAACATGGCCCAACATCAAGCACAGTGGCATTATTTATACTGAAAAGCAAGATTGGGGCTTTATAATTACAGAGATGATTCTTGCAATTGCCCAGAGGACTCTGGAGCAAATACAGTGTGCTTAGAGTTCAACTATCACAAGGGGATCTAGAACCTGAAAATGCCACCATCATTTCTCATGTCCAACTCTTGCCATACTCCCACCACCATGACACACAGGGATAAACATTGAGACGCAGAAAGAGATGCTCTCTTTCTGAAAGAGAGACTGCTTTTATATGCTCAACTATGGCAGCCTTAAAATCTGTTTCACCATCTTCCAACCCAGTGACAGGCTTTTTCCAGCTTCCCTGTCTACCTAACGCTTGGATCCACCACAGGGGTCTTTAGTCTTCTAAAATGTCACACCAAGAAACATGAAGCCCATAGCACCCAAGAAGAGACTGAAAGCCAAATATCACCCGGGCCACTGTCTGGCTTCCTGAGGCCATTCATTTTGCCCAGAATCATATGCTATTTCTGTATAATTACTTATTCACTCCATTTCCCTCTTGCCTGTAAAGAAGGCAATGGAGTCTTGGGCATCTTGTCCTCCTCTGTGTTTGCTTGTTTTGTATGGTGCACATATTAAGCATTTTAGCAAAATTGTTAAGAGTTTTTATTCTGTTTTATTCTGAAAGTCTGAGGAAATCACTGCAGTTACTAAACCTTCAGAGAAGATATCTGAACCTTCCCTATTCAAGACTTCTTTATAAATATCTACAGTCAGCTCCATGAAGTGCTACATGGGAAACGGTGCTCCTAGAATTCAAATACCTTCTTTCTTTGTCAGGAACTGAGTTTCAAATAATAACTAAAACAGCAGTCAAAGAATAGAAAATTTAAAAATACACTGGAAAATGCTTGTAGCAAGGACAGGAAGCTATCATATTTGTGCCAAAGATAAAAGTGCGAGGCTAGGGAAATGACCTAGTGGGTAAAAGTGGTTGTCATGGAAACATGACAACCAAAGGTTTGATGCCCAGGACCCACACCAAATGCTGGATGATGTGTCACACATCTGTAATCCCAGTACCCAAATTATCGTATGGAAGGCAGGAAGAAAAAACAGGGCAGCTAGCCTGAAGCACATAGTGAAGCAGCAGAAATGAAAGACTATGCTTCAACAAGGAGGAAGGCAATAACAGATTCCTGAAAAGTTGTACTCTCAACTCTATATGTGCCATGGGATGTGCATGCCCCCCTCCCCCCCACGGGGAGGGAAATGGGCCAAAGACTGTAATATAAACAGGGAAACACTTCAAAGACATATGCTAGGACTTCTTGGAAAGGACTCCAATAGCTCAGGAAACACTTGTGAGAAATGACAAATGGGACAGCATATAACTGAAAACCTGCAGAGCAAAGGAAACAACCAGCAAGAGCGCCAAAAAAATCTTTTCCTATGCATCATCTGGCAGAAGATTAATATCTAGAATATATAAGAAACACAACTTCACACACATGCATGTGGATGCACCCATGTGTGCACACACACACACACACACAATACTCCAATAAAAATATGCAAAGTACTCAAATTAGACATTTATCAAAAGAAGTGGTACAGATGGCCAGTAAACATATGAAAACATGCCCAACATGCTAAGCCATCAGGGAAATCCAAATCATAGCTGCATTAATATTCTATCTCTCCCCAGTTAAGATGGCTACCAGTATAAATCATAACTACTCTGATGGATGTGGTGAATAGGTTTGGATCAGTTTAGGTGCTTATCAACAGAGTAGTCCTCACTGACGCAGGAGGAAAATGTCTTCCTTCATCATTTGTCTGCGGTAAGGCATAATGCTGCATTTCTTCAGGAATGCCTCCACATTTGTCTTGATGTTCACACAGTTCAAAGCTATCAGTATAGTATCGTACCCATTCTATGTGCAACAGCTCACTGCTTGCTCAGTTGCTAAGTCCTGTTAGATACAGAGGATATATTTGTGTGGATGTATTTACATATAATTTGCATCAAGCTTCTTCAGACAGGAGCAGAAAACACAATACACTCAAAGTCTACTGAAGAGGCAATGGTTGCTTATAAGCCTCTCCCATCAAAGGGAGGACCCTAATGTGTCCCAAAGTCACCACCTGTCCTTTTCTATGTTATATGACATCTTACAACCTTTTCTTTAGATTCCTTGAGGGGTAGGAGTGGGGGCTGATAATACAGTCACTGAAGAACTGAGAAGCCAGGTTAAGGTCCAGTAGATCTTGACTGAGAGACTGCCAGGTTTCTGAGGTTAGCCTAGGACCCTTCAAAGACCCGAAGAATCCCTTGCAGTAGCTTTGTGGATGGACTCCAAGGAATCAAGGAATTCCCTTAAATCGTGCAGTGTGTAATACGAAGGGAAGAAAATGAAAATACTTGACAAGAAGAACTAGAATGCTCACTAGATCTTAGTGGAGACTGACGAAGAGTCCTTTATGGGAGATACTACAGTCCACTTCTGGAATTTTCTATATGCTGATAGGTTGTGCTGAGTCAAGGCAGAAGCAGCCATGTCAGCATTCTTTTTCTTTCCTCTTAACAGTCCTTAAAAGCTCCACTCACCAGCGACTCAAGTGACCCTATGATATCAACCACAGACAATTCCCTACATGGGGTGGGGAGGGTCAGGACTGGATACAAGGATGGCTGGGTTGGACTTCTTCCAAGTGGTCTAATTATGCATGTAATTAACAGGGTCTCTTCTGTGGCTTGTGGCCATTTTGCCCATGAGACAATTTCTTGACATGCAGCCTTAAGTTCAAAATAGGGCTTTTATTTAATCTTGATCTGAGCCTGACTACAAAGTTGCACAAAACCTCTCTTAACCTCTCTGAGCATTTGCGATCAGTAAATTTCCCAGAAATGACTATGCTTTGTTATTGCTGTTATTTGTCCGGAGTGCAGCTTGAATTTGATCTTGCTTTCTAACAATAAAATGTAGCTCAAACTAACAGCCAAATACAGTACAGTTGCCTGCACAGTCTCCAATCAACAATTGTTACAGAACACACCAGAAGTTAACCAGAACCATTGTATTCTCATTAAATGAAGACAAGATTACAAGCTGTCTCAGGGCAGTGGAGACCATGACATGATGAGACATACTGAGACAGTTACACTCACTATCTGCATTTCCTGCATGTGTGGACATCTGTTCACAGAAGAAAATGTCCAGCAAAGAAAGAGAATTATCAATAATGATGTTCGCATCATTATCTAGTTTAGGTCTTGTCATGTCTTCACTGTGATCAGCACCTCTGACTTACAAAGTGAGGACTCTCTCTTCTGGTGAAGACAGGTTCTAATGCTTTGTCTTAATTTGGCTCCCCAAATCACATGGGAATCTACGTCCTGATACGGAATGTCCTGTCCCCAATTGGTTTGTGATTGATCAATGAAGAGCCAGCAGCCAATGGTTGAGCAGGAGGACAGAGGTGGGACTTTTAGGATTCCCCGGGCAAGAAACACAGAGGAGAAGGAGAAATCCTACCATGAGAGGGGCATAGGAGGGACCACACTGTGAAGGAGCAGGAGGGTGAAGCAGCCAAAGGGTCAAATGCATGCAGGCAGCTCACTAAACGGGGTAGCACTGTTCTTCACCCCTCTGGCTGTGGACAGAGTTAATGGAAGAACTTCTTCCCACATAAGCACTTCTGTGGACCGTGTAACCACAGATTACTCATTATGGCTAAAGAAGCCTCAGGCTGGGACTCAAGATTTTCAGCACTGGTGCCCATCTTTTTACTGGGTGGACATACATGTTACCTTCACCTGGACACCCCAAACCAGTCCACCTGTTCTCCTCAGTGTCCTCTCTCAGGATCCCCTATACGTCCATCAAGCTACACTCTGAAAGACACATGAGAGTTTTCTTTCTTGCATATGCACCCCAGTACCACTAAGCAAAATTTTAACAAGGGGCAACAAGCAAAACTCCCCAAGTTAAATAGCACAGGCTACCCTTCCATGCTGTTTCCATCTGAGCCCAGAAATCTTTCATTAGTCTTTAGAGAAATATGCCTCCTAGGCACTAGCTTATGACAATGACTATCCTATTTACTTGTATTGGAATAAATGGTTCCATGTTAGGGACCACCCCACCTCTGTGTCCAGTCTATCATGAGAATCCTACAACCAGCTTATTAAAAATACGGGCTTCCTAATTGACACAAAACAGCTTCTTATATCCAGTCTCCAGAAATATTTAGTAACCTGTACCCCTCCTTTCAGTACTCCCTTAAATTGAATCAAAGTGGTATTTCAGTTTTCTTAAAAGTATAAAATCCTTTAGTTCTTGCTCTGTCTCCAAGTTAAAAGTTAAAAGTCTGAAACGTTAAACCACCACCAATTAGCTTTCTGCTTTTGATTCCAGTGCTACCATGATTCCTCTTCCTCCTCCTTCTCTTCCTCCTCTCTCTCTCTCTCTCTCTCTCTCTCTCTCTCTCTCTCTCTCTCTCTCTCTCTCTCTCTCTCTCCAGGGCCAGGACATCTTCCCTATCTGCCTTAGTAAATGATGGGAGAAAAGAGAAGAGAAACAAGACGTTCATTTCAAACATAGAGGTTGCTTCTGCTGTCCTTCAAGGGAGGAATCTTGAAACCTTATTACATATAGCAGAATCAGGACCACTCCTGAACTTGACACGTCATAGAGGTGAAGTTAGGAAGAGAGAAAAAGAAAAGGCCTGGAGAAAAAAAAAAAGTCTGCCCCAGGAAGAAGATAATGAAAGACAGACACACAGGCCCCTTTCACTTAGGAGTTGAACTTCAATTCTAAAAACCACTTTGTTCCCAATTAGGAAAATGGCTATGCTTGCACTACAAATAAGTATTTCCTAATTGGGTGCTCTTAACAGTGTTGAGACGGGGTAGGGTGGGGGGGGGAATAACTGAAGACTGCTTTATGAAAAAGAAAAGAAAACACAATTACTAATAAAGCCCCTTCATTTTTTAAAAAAGTGTTTATTACACTTTTACAAGAACAGTTATTCTGGTTTAGTTTCTAATGTTACTAGTGGGATGTCCTGAATCAATAGCAGGGCCTCTAATATAAACATAGATGCTACATAGCATTCTGTCATTAATATGCTCATTCAGGCAAGTGCCGCAAGCTGGGCAAAAGGCTATATTCAGCACACTTGCCTTCAGCATGGACAATGGCAAGTGTGGCGTCTTAGGGAGAGGGGTGCCAGCATCTTTTCAATTTCTGTCACTGAGGTCTCACCGTAAACAAACAAAAGTTCATCTGAAAGTCTCTTGCAGAACCAGGAGAGAAAGATACACAATAAGGATTTTAACAACAGAAAGACAGCTTTATTCCACCCCGTCCTCTGGGATTCCTTCACCTACAAAACAGAGTATTTCAGTTTTCAGTTGATTGACACAAGAACAGGCAAGAAGACCGGTGCCCTAAGTTGAAACAATTTTACTTTTCTTTCTTGGGCTGAGGTGTACAATACAACGATTAGATTATACCATAGTTCTCTATTAGGTTTATTATTCGAAAACATAGGAATTCAGATTGCAAAGCTTCTGTTGACAAATGGCACTAGGAAACATGTCTGAAAACGTCTGCAAGACGGTTTCTGCTTCATCTTTCAATGAACCTTGCATTCTAGTTAACAGTCTATGATAGGCTTCCTTTTTAACCCACAGAATGGAAATTTCAAACATTGTAGTAGACAGAAGCAAGAAGGCAAAAGCAGCTCTCTTTAACATCACTGGGTCATCGAATCCATCCTTGGGTTGGATATGGTAGCTGGAAAGCCATGGAGAGCTTTCTCAAACTTCTTGCTTGCATCCCTGGCCCCTGAGCTCACTTTCCACTGTTGATACATTGTTTTACTGAGAACTCTGTTTAATTAAGAGAGAGTGGCAATGGTGTTGTTTCCCAGAATGTGTATGAAAGTTCTGCAGTGACAGGCAGTTGAGCCTGCCTCAAAGAAAATTCATCACGCAAAAGAGAAAGGAGCAAAAGGCTCCCTCAGCTACTCAGCTTTGATGTCATCAGCCTCGCATTCTTAAGCCTGGCTTGGAAACAGAGGTGGGACCTCAGTCCATTAATGAGGAAGAAGAGGAAGGTGATAATAATGCCTAATACTCTCCAAGGATGGTGGCAAGTTTCACAGCCTCATGACCAAAAGGCCCAAACGCTGAAGAAATCTCAGACCAGCTCACAGAAAGCAGTCTATCAGAGAAATACCATTTCCTGCATGGGCACTAAAGACAGCTAAGATGTCTACTTACAAGGTAAAACTGGGGTGGGAGCAGCTGTGGACAGCAGTTACTGTAGAAGCATGAGGATCGAAATATGGATCACTAGAACCCACAGGAATGCCAAACATGGCAATGTACACCTGTAATCCCAGTGCTGGGGGCAGGGTGAGGTCTAGCAGGTCCAGGGGGCTTACTGGCCAGCCAGTCTGGTCAACATGGCAAGCTCCAGGTTCGATGAGAAATCCTAGCTCAGAAAATAAGGTAAAGAGTGATGGAAGGGGATGCTGGGGTTCTGGCTTCTACAGTAGCACATGCACAAGCCAGGGCACCATAGCTATATACACACATGTGCACACATACTTGCATACACTACACAATAAACCATGATGATGATGGTGATGATGATGGTAAAATAGAAATCCATGAATGCAGCAGACTTCTTTATTTACAGTTTATAAACCAAAGGCTGTATATCAGAAATTGATCTTTTAATTTTCTTATGATGCCACTGTATTTATTATTATTAACAACAACAACAACAAAAACCAAAGTGAGGGCATCCTCATTATTTCTCTTTGGAAAGTCTATTATCTCCAATTCTCTCTTCAAATAAAAGAACCATGCTCCAGGACCCCTACTGGCTCTGAGACAGAGATCTATTTTGAGTTGCTGCTATTCTTGTATAGACAGCTGGCAGATTCCACCTGTCTGAAGGATGTGTTGTCAAAGTATCAAATGCCTTCCAGGCCTCATGACATACTGTCACCCACCATGAATGCTTCTAACGTGAGATGGCCCGCCAGTATGCCCTCAGAAGTTGATCATCTGACTCCATCTATCCCTGAGTCAGGCAGCAGACACTGACTGACCTGACACTTTTCATTCTTCATCAGAAGTGGGGCTAGGTACTGGGAACAGTGGATACACACAACTGAGTCAATGTGACCGTCACGCAGGAGCTTACACATTCAATGAGGGTCTCCTTGTCCTTCTCTAACCTTCTGTAACCCCCTGAGGCTACCTCATCATAAGGTAACAGATGGTGAAATCAGAAGCATGCATGGGTGTAACTTATGAACTTCCCAACAGCTTCTAGAAGTCAATCACAGTGCCTATAACCTTTGAAGAAAGACATTACTTTGTATATCAAAGCACCATTCTCAAAGGCAATTTAGGTTTCCAAAGGCTAGACTCAGCTTTCTTGGCAGTAAGTCCATTATGGTGCATGGATCTCTGGCTACTTCCATCCAACTCCTGGAAGTGTGTTCAGCAAGAGATCATAAGCAGAAAAGCCGAAAGGCAGAGAAGTTCATTTTGAAAACATACTCATATATTCTAATGTCAAATCTGTCTCTATTCTTCTGGCAATGGTCTAGGACGCATAGTTGCCAGCAGCAGATCTGGCAGACTCAGGGGTATAATATCAGCAAAAGAAATCTGGCCACCTAGGAAGTACAAGTCCATCTTTCAAAGCAAAACGTTTTCAACCTGTAGGCCACTGCCCCTCAGTGAGCCATAAAATCAACTTAGTGGGCAGCACACAGCATTCGAAGAAAAATGAACCCAATAGAAATACGAGACCAAACTGCATGGAGTTTGGATAGATATCTCTCATGAAACTTATTTCCACTTTAAACACATATAACAGCCCCACTCAGCATCCGGGAGTACTGCACTGGGTCACATATAAAACAAGTCTCGCTATAGGTCAGAATGAGACAAGTTAGCCCAGCAAAACTCTTTGGAAGAATGGTCGGGCATGGGAGCGGTTTGGTTGTGTTCCTATCTGTACTTAGATCAGCTGGAAATGCCCATATGGTCAATAAATGTAACTGGGATGCTTTAAGAGAGCATAGCTTTTTAAAAGTCTATAAAAAATATTACTGCCCTGGGGAGACGGCCCAGAGGTCAGCGCTTCTGAGTAAGCGTGAACACCTGAGCTCAAAGTTCCAGAACCTGCATCAAAGCCACCATCGCCATGTGTACCTGAAACCCCAGCACTAAAGAGGTGTGAACAAGAGGATCTCTGGGTTTGAATGGCTGCCAACCTAGCTACAGGCTCAGGGGATAAGGTGGAAAGTGAGAGTAGGAGTCCAGACATGTATGCAGAGGTATGCACACCTGTAAACACACACACACCCAAAAAACACGCACTGCACACATTGACTCTCATACTGCATATCAAGTCTTAAAGCAATGAATATAAAACTCGTTTTAATGAATATGAAAATTTATTTTAAAAACAATGAAACTTGACAAAAGAAGATCTTTTGATTTCTTTCTTTTTTTTTTTTTTTTTTTTTTTGACATCTTTCTGCCTAGATGTGTGTGTATAATATGTTTATGGAGTCCAGGAGACGGGATCAGATCCTTCTGAAACTGTTACGAGTGGTTGTAAGCTGCCCAATATGGGTATTGGGCACTGAACCCAGGTCCTTTGCAAGAGCTGCAAGTGCTCTTGAACCCTGAACTACCTCTCCAGCAACTGCCTCTGGAACTCTTCAATAGTGGTGAGATTCTTCTTCTCTGGAGTGGATTCTAATCTTGAAAGGTTTCATCCTTGACCAGAGAAATCAGAGTTGCTGCACAAAGCATTCAGCTAGGACTGCTGCACGTTGGCAACCCACAAGAGACTTGGGGAGCACTGGGCATTCATATAGCTGCAAACTGCTTTGGTACCTCTGGGGTACACTATTAAGGAGTCTGACGGACCCAATGACCAAGTCATTATTCTGCTCACCTTCAACTGACCTAGCTGTATACTGAGAGGACAAGCCAGATGTGAGACTCCATATTCACTGTGTCATCTGTAAAGATGAACTTTTGATGGTGACACATTTTAGACAGTGGGCAGACAACAAGTTCATCTCTTGATACATCTGTGCAGCTCTGGCACCTCAAAATATGACCTAAGATGAACGGAAGGAGAAGTCCTCACTCCAAAAGCCCCTTTGTGGGGGTCTGATCCCCACTACCATACTTACTTGTAATACCCATAAAACTGATTTACTTTTCAATAGAAAAAAAAATCAAGGCAGGAGGACCACAGTCCTCAGCAGGCAAAGCATCTTTCTGAAACCTGCTTTTCTGGTTTTATTTTGACCACTGTCTTTTATTTATTGGATGTGAAAACAATCCTTCTACTTAGACGCTGCCTTGATTTCCTTTTAGAATAAATTTAGGCAAAAGGAATAATTCTTTTGAAAAAATGTCAATCGTTAGCAAAACACATGATGCATATAGCCAGTAATGAGCAGTTGGTATATGACTGCCTAAAGTGAAGGGGTGACTCCAGTTTGCTGGCTGGAGAAAAGAGCAAGGTGACTTACTTTACCCCTCACCACTCACAGCTCACCCCTTACCCCTCACTCCTCAGTCATCTTCCCTGGGCTGAGGTGGATCTCCACTCTCACCCCAGTATACAGATGAAGAGCAGAGTGAAGCAGGCTTTTCTTTTGCAATAGCTCCACAGTGCGATGGTCAGCTCTCTCGGGTGATGCTGCGTTGCTACTTTTATACCCTTCTGGCACATGCTTCCCATATACACCATGCTAACAGACTTAAAAACAGCTCACTCAGGATGGAATGGATGCCTGTCACTGAGGAAGGCTTGATCTGTTTCCTGTCCTCTCCCTCCTTCTCTCTCCCCTTTCTCTTTCTCTCCTTCCCCACTCCTCTCGCCTCCCTTTATCTCTCCCCATCCCCCTTCTCTCTCTCCTTTCATCTCCCATAACCTTACTGTCTAGATTTCACTCTATAGTTCAGGCTGGCACTCTTTTTCCCTCTGCCTTCTAAATGTTGAGTGTGAGCCAAGGTGCCTGGCTATATCTCTCTCTTCTTAAATCTCAGTTACATTCTAAAGGATTACTTACAACCAGGGTGCATTAAAACCAACGCCATATTCATCTTTCTGAATGCCTTTAATATTTTAGCTGTGGCAAAAGACAAAAAAAAAAAAAAAAAAAAAAAAAACAAACAAAAAAAAAAAAAAAAAAACAAACAAACAAAAAAAAAACAACCCAGCAACAACAACAAGAATAAAAACAAAAACAAAACACAGCAAATAAATTTCACAAAAAGGAAAGGAGAACAGGAAGATACTATTACAATAAAAGTAGCAACTTCCTTCCGTATTAGCCTCTCTCTATCAGTATAATCCCTAATATATGCTATTAAAGCTTGTAAATCTGAGGCCCTTTGTTTCTCACTTCCGACTTACTAATGTGTCAGGAAGACTGAGCCCAGCTTCCCTGTCCCTGGAATAGACCGCATGCAACCAAGACCTCTTGTCAAGACAAAACTGTTCTTACCACCACTTTACACAACCCTGTCTGTCCCAAAGGGTCCCTTCCCATTTCTGACATAGTTTGAACAGAGCTTACTAAGCATGTCCACCATTCAGCATCTCAATGTTATCCAGTTCCCCTCGGCTCTCCAATGGATGCTCATACAGGATAAGTCTCACAAGCTGTTCATGTGAAAGTCAAAACAGATCCACATACGTATTCATATAAAGCCACAGTCCTCCCACCCCCCATCTCCAGCACTAGGGATTGAACCTAGGGCCTTATGTATGCCAGGCAAGAGCTCTACCCCTGAGCTACAGTCCCAGCCTGACATTTCTACTTTTTATAAGCTTTCAAATTATAAGCAATCAAGAAAAATCATATTTGCTCAAACACAGCATATTTGAAAATTGGCAAATAACCACTGAGGTAAGGTTTGGAATGTGACTAAAAGATCTGGGTGACATTCTCTGTGATTGGCAGATTCTACACAGGTTTGTTTGTTTGCTTGTTCATCTCTGTGGATCTTGTTTCGCTGTCGTAGCTTCATAGAAAAATGAACGCTTACCTCTGCTGATACCAGGGGGCCTATGAGGTCAGTGGACTAGAGACAGTGTCAACCCCAGTGGCTTCAATAGCTTCCTTACTGCTGTAGAATGAGTGAGAGAAGGCACAACACCTCCTACCCACTTCTCAGAAAACCTGTTCCAATAGTGAGGAGATTGAGAACACTCACAGGTTTCAAGATTTCCACACAAATACGACAGACATTCCTCCACTAGGCTCCTTGTCTTCCTCACTTTGCAAATGCTAGTAAATCTGGCCCCATAGCATGGCAGAATTATCTCATTAAACCTGCTGATATGTGCACAGAGTGCTCCCCAGATTTCAGGGGAAAGCAGGAAGAGTCAGGAACTTAATAGGAATGTCCCCACAAGCTGACTTAATCCCATTATCTCCCATTTCAGCTAGAGTTTCAAACAAGGGAAAGGTCAGTTCCATGTGTCATTTCCACAACCCCTTGGAGTTGTAAGATCCTCCTGCAAGATACTGTACCCATTTTGAAACAATCATTCCAAAAACCTTTTGTCAAAGTAAGTCTTCATATCAGTGAGTATTCCTGTTTCCATTTTCCTTGTATTTTTTTTGCATTTTCTACATTGGCGAATTGTATTACTGCCAAGAGGGTATGCATGTTCTCAAATGCACATGCTCATGTGCAGATGTGTGCACTCAAGTGGAGGCTCGAGGCTGGCATCAGAAGTCTTCCTCATCACTCTCTAACGTATTCATTGAAGCAGGGTCTCGCAGATGAACTTGAATTTACCAATACCGCCTAGTCTAGCTCATGAGTCATGTCTAAAGGGAGGGCCTGTTCTGCTCTGGCACTTTAAAAATAGCTGATATTGAACACTCAACTGCTTTCCTTTATTTTTAGAACACTTAAGTCAGCACATATGTAATGAATTACTGTGTTGTTCACACTAAAAAGTAAATTAAGAATTACTTCTGATTGATCAATTATCGTCATTTATATGGCCCGAGGAAGTGACAGCTCTTATGCAATCCAGATTCAGAGGGGTCATTGATTTCAAACAAGAAATGTAAAACAAATTAAAACCGTCTATCCCCGACTGTAATTTCAGGTTTATGACATGGTGCCATGAAGCCACCATCAAAGCACTGGCTCGCCGGAAGGCCTCTCCAGCCTGTCTCAAAAACCTACAGGAAAAAAAAAAAAAACCTGGCTAGCATTTATTCTGGGGCCCAAATTACAGTCTTTAGACACATGTAGTATTTTCTGTCTTAAAGCAGTCATAGGGATAAGTAACGTTGTTCATATTTTTAAGAAGGCGCAGTTCACAAATGATCACAGAAGCTAGTACAGTCTGTAAAGACAGCAAAGAGTAGAACTGTACTCTGAAGCTCATCTACCCCTGAGTCTATGGTTCTTCCTCATTATCCTCTAAACAACCTTCAAGTGACTCTGCGGACACCTGTCCTCTATGCATGTGAACTGAAACCTGAGTGGACTCGCCAAGAAACATCCCAAAGCTAAGACTTTATGCATCCAGGCCTACATCCCATTGGGTGGACCTCCACACTGACCCCGTGAAGGAATGAGCGAGTTTCTGCTCTTATCCCAACAGCTCCTAAGTCACGGCGGTTTCATGAGTCCCAACCAGAGAAAACAGTGAATAGTGCATCTCTTTATGGTTTTATAACGTTTTGAGAGAATGCAGGTTGGATAGACGGGGCTAATGAATTCAGAAACCAACATGTTTGTGGACATACACTTCCAAGCAGAAACTGTTCTAGAATAAGAACAAGACCCCTGTTTTCTGATTAGTGAAGTGCACATAAACTTTGTCTCACTCAAGTTCTTCTAACAGTAAATCAGAGGATACACTTAGCAATTGTTTCCCTAAGGTTGGGATTTTTCTTTCAATTGGAGAAAGGGTGAATATGAAATCCAAGTCCCTCAAACTCTTGCCTCTCCCAATTCCTTGGAGCTGTCAAAGGATCCCCTAATACAGGCAAGAGAAAGGAAGTAAGGCAGATAGAAATTAAGAGAACTGAAAAAGCCAGAAAAGCGGCATGGAGTATGACCACGTCGTTCACACTAAAAAGTAAATTAAGGATTACTTCTGATTGATCAATTATTGTCATTTTATATGGCCAGAGGAAGTGACACCACTTACACAATCCAGATTAAAAGGGGTCACTGATTTTAAATAAGAAATATAAAACAGGGGAGAAAAGGGTGGACTGGCCCTCACAGAGTTTAGTCACTACCAAAACAGCCAAAGAAGGGTCAAAGTCAAAGGCCTTCATTGAGCAGAATGGCACTCACTCAGCATGGTGGACTGCCTATCCCATCAGCCTATCACTCTACAGCTCAGGCAACTCATTTTCATTAGAGGAACCTTGCTACTGTTTGCTGCCACCCTGGGGTGGGTACTCAGTGTGCCCAGAAAAAGTGGCATAACTTCAGCTCAGTGTTGGCAGTGGCTATTCTGTTCTAAGTCTTCATTATTGTAATTCACATGGACAGTTCTGGTGGTCATCACCTCCTCGCTGCCCACGTTGGACAACCCTGCCCTAGCTGTACTCTGCTTAGCTTCAGCTTTCAAAACCATGTCCATCTACTGCTTTGAAGGAGCTCCCCCAGCACTCTCTTTACGTTTTAAATCTGATTGTTCTAAACGTGCCCTGCAAATCTAATACCAACCAATGTCTGTAGCTCCTTTGCCTTCACAGCACCATATACAAAAAGACACTAAAACTTAATTCAGCAGGCAAAAACACTGGCTACCAAGCCTGATGACCCCAATATTTCAATTTTTGGGACCCACATGGCAGGAGAGAAATGACCATTCAAAGTTGTCCTCTGGCCTTCATACACATACTGTGAATTGCATATGCACATAAAAATACACAGATATATTTAAAAGGCAGTAACGCATTTGAAGGCTTAACTTTCTAATATGCACATGGGGTTTACTCTTCTTAAAGCATCCATACTTTAAGATAAATAAATAGCTATCTTATATAAAGAAGATGACTAAATATTAAAAGTATTTTATCTGTATTATCACCAAGGGTTTGTTGTACTGTTTTGTTGTCCTTAGGAAATTATCTAAGACTTAACTTTTGAACCCAATATTCACTTGAGAAATTTAATGGGATGACACTGACTTCCATCCATCTCCACATGCAATGCATGTGTCATGAGCTATGACAGGCAAACCTGCAACTGTTATTCTGGAAGGTCCTGTGCATGCTAGCTGTACTAGTTTTCTCTTCAAAGTAACTAAACTCCTGACTGAAACAGCTTATGAGAAGAAGAACCTGTCTGGGCCCATAGTTTGAGAGGGTAGGCGTCCATCGTAGTGGGATTCATGACAGGGGGAGCACGGGGCTGGAGCTCTTCACATCTTAGAAGATCAGGAAGAGGGTGAGGACTGGAGAGCCAGCACACAGCCAGCTTTCTCCCTTTCCCCCTTTTATTTAGTCTCCCTCACTCCCACCCCCAGCAACCCCGTGGGCCAGCGTCACCTATGTTCAGGGTGCAACTTCTATTCTTAGTCAAACCTCTCTGGAAGCTGGCACAGATACTCCTAGGTGATTCCAATCCTACCATGTTTCAACACAAATGAACAGTGACAACAGCCGAGTGCTCTCTTCTTCACTTTTACTGTTTTCTGTATTATATGAACAGAAATACTTCAGAGACCTCAGCATCACAAAATACAGTTTTAAGTATTTTAAGCTTCCCACAATCCCCCCCCACACACACAAAATACCTGCATGAACTAAAAGCTGTTTATTAACATTTGCAGAGGCTAAGTTTCACAAATGTCTTAAAGGTAAATAATTGCTTCAGACCACATGAGCCTTTCACCTTTTATGTGTGTTTACATGATTGGCACGAAATGCTGTATGCTACAAAGACGTTTATCTGAAAGTCAAGACTGGGAAGCAAAATAGTAAGAAAATAATAACAAGAGCAATAAACACTAAAGTATAGAGACCGGCACAAAGAGTTCAATGTATCCCCAGAAAGGGTAGCACGTGATGCTGTCTGTCTAAGGGCAACTGCTGAATACAGAGGGAGTGTTTAGTTCTGACTGGTCACATGTTTATCCTGGAAAATGCATCTCTCTAAAACAGTACAGGGCTTTCTCCATAGTCCAATGGCAGCACCATGTTCCTGCTTAAACAGGTAGAGGAAAATAGACCAAGGCATGTTTTAGTTAAGTTCTATATTTAGCTTTGGTATAAATTCTTATAATACATACCAAAATATTAATCTGAAATAATAATCCTCACTTGTTATGACAGCACAAAATCTTTTGACTTGCACCATGTCCCTGACCACTTCAGGCAGCACAATGGGTATCCCATTCTCGAGATAAAAGACATTGAGGCTCAGCATTAAAAATGGAAAGACTGCAGAGACTGGGTGGGCAGAGGCTCAAACCTTCATGCCCTGATTTAAGCCTCAGGACTCTCTCTGCCCCAACCCACTCTTTCTGATGCCAAAGAGATCAGTTACATTTTGGGAAAGTGTTATACAAACCTGCTAGGGTTGCTTACTGCTGTAGGGTAGGTGTAAAGGTGGCAATATGGAGGGGTTCAAGGAAGAAAGAAGTGCTTTGCCAGTGCATCTTTATTTTACATCCGAACACCAAGCCATTGAATACAAAGATATGACATAGAAGAAACTATCGTTGCTTACAAATGGACACACAGAGGTTCCAAAACGTAATTTAAGTTAGTCTACACAGAGAAGGAAAATACAACCAAAGCTTTACACATCTTCTCCTTCACACCCATGGCAGACATTGCTGAATGGTCACCACACTCATACACACTCAGTCATGCATGGATTCGGAATTCACCCGACTCATAATCCTGGAAGATGTCACTGTCTGCCAACAGAAGTTGGTGTATGAAATGCAGCTCTAAGGTTGGCCTCTGGAAACAGCTGGAATATCACTAATGGCTGGTCCCTAGACCCCACCTGCTCTGCAGCTGGCAGAGAATCTTCTGAATATAGGTTGAGCTATAGGACATATCTTTCATCAAAACAGAATACATGGATAATGTGGTTGTTTGAATAGGAATGCCCTCCCATAGACTCATGTGTTTGAATGTTTGGCCCATAGGGAGTGTCACTATTAGGAGGTGTGGCCTTGTTGGAGGAAGTGTGTCACTGTGCAGCTGGGTGATGAGGTTTCATGTGCTTACGCTAGGCCTAGTGTGGTAGTCTCCTACTGTTGCCTGCTGATCAAGATGTAGAACTCTTAGCTCCTTCTCCAGGACCATGTCGGCCTGCATGCCACTGCATTTCCAACCATGACAATAATGGACTAAACCTGAGAACCGTAAGCCAGCTCCAGTTAAATGCTATCCATTATAAGAATTGCCATGCTAATGCTGGCAATTGCGATTCACAATTGCTGCAATTGCTGGCATTGCTGTTCACAGCAATAAAACCCTAACTAAGACAGACAACAAGGGGATTAAAGTTTCCACCTTGCACAAGTAAGTTCTGCTTACTTTGTTTGTTTGCACATGGGATCTTGCTCTGTACCCCAAGTTGTCCTTCAACTCAGGATCTGGCTGCTTCAGCCTCCTACACTCAGGGATTTCCAGCTGGGGCCACCACACTCAGTTTTGGGCTGTATGTTTGTGCTCATGGGTATGCAGGTAAATGCTGGTGTGGAGAGGACATACATGCATATGTGTGGAGGTCAGAGGATGACCCCATGCACCGTTGTTTCTCAGGAGTTGTCTACTTTGTGTTTTCAAGCAGGAGTTCTCATTTGCCTGCTATTTTTAGATTAGATAAGACTGCCTGCCCAGTGAGCTCCAAGAATCCTCCTGTCTCCACTCCGGAGTACTTGTATGTGTCTATCACTACGTCCAGCGTTTTTGGTGGTTTCTAGAAAATGGACATGGGTCCTCATGTTAGCCCAGCACAGTGAATACTTTACAGAAGAAGATACCTCTCCTGCTCCAAGTCTTTACTTATTAAAATGACTGAGTTTTCCGTACTCTCTTGTTGGATGTGCTCAGTGGGGATCAGTGAGTGTGAGCAGCACAGTGTAAATCCATGGCTTTATTTTTGACATTAAAAAAAAAAACCAGATCATCTATGTTTGTGTCTGATTAGCCATGATGCTTGCTATCTGTTCTTGCATAAGGAATATACAGCTTTCTCACTTCTGAAACGAATAACATAACCAAGTGCTATTTAGCTTACAGAAATAGTTTTCTCTCTAAAATCAAACCAAACCCTAAATGGAAACATTTTAAAGGTTTTTTTTCATCAGTAAGTTTTGATCACCAGTAATGTCTAAACAAATGGGAGCGATTTAATTCAAAGGAAAAAGTACACTGCTCACCATTTCCAAACATTCTCACCCCAGAACTGGAAATCCATACAGAGGATGAATAAAGCCAAACACATGGACTCGGGCTAAGATTAGACTTACTGACGTCAGCATGGTTTTCAAGACATGCATATGGATGAATGCCGAAGCAGAACCAAGTGAATAGCTGGTGTGTGTGTGTATGTGTGTGTGTGTGTTTACACATAGACAGAGACATTTTTTCAGAGACTCTGTCAACTAAGGATGACTGAAAGCAATGAAAACTCCTATCAGCTGAACCTGGTGGTATATTCTTATAATCCTAGCTATCTGGAAGGCTAAGGCAATAAGACTGCAAGTTCGAGACCAGCCCCAGCAACTGAATTATACCCTAATCATGAAATAAAATAAAATAAAATAAAATAAAATAAAATAAAATAAAAAGAGGACACTGGGGAAAGCATCATGATAGACTGAGGAGTCCACCAGGACCCAACAGATAGTTTCCAAGCCATGGTCACATAGGCAGCCCTGGTTAAACACAGTGGGTCCCAAAACAAAACAAAAAGACATAATGTGGGAAGTGAATTGGGGTGTGTGTGTGCATGTGTATGTGTGTGCATGTGTATGTGTGTGCATGTGTGTGTGTGCATGTGTGTGTGTGCATGTGTGTGTGTGCATGTGTGTGTGTGCATGTGTGTTTCTTGTACTTTTTCTTTGGCTCTTTTTCTATATTCATCTTTGTTTTGTTCTATTCAAGTTTGTTTGCTTTTATCTTATTTTATTACTTTTTCCTCTTTCTTTTTTTTCTGTCTTTTTTCTTTCCTTTTCCTTCCTTCCTTTCCTTTAGATGTCTGTTTGTTTTCTAATGAGAGAGAGCAAGAAAGGATGCAGATGTAGGTGGATGGAGAGAGACTAGGAGGACTTGGGGGAGAAAAACCCATAATCAGAATATATTTTAAAACAAAACAAAACGAAATTTAATCTGAAAGGGTTGACTTGAAGCATTCTCATCTCCCCCAAAAGAAGATAATATGCAAGAAGATATTTTGGTGTGGAAGACAAGAATTATTCTAAGGTCAAGGAAAGCGAAAAAACATGAAAACTGAATGAAAGCTATGCCAAGTGTGATGGTTTATTCTGTCAACTCGACATTTCCAGAAAAATTAACTAAAGTAGGAAGGCACAACCCACATGTGGGTGGTACGGTTCCACTGACTGGGGTCCTGATTGAATTAAAGGGAGGAAGTGAGGTGACCACAGCATCCACCTCTCTGCTTCCTGTCTGTGGATGCAGTGTGACCGGCAGCCTCAGTCTCCTGCCACCATGCCTTCCTCACCGTGATCGACTGTACCCTCACATGCTAAGCCAAAACAGACCCCCCCTCCACTTCTTTTGACTTATATTTTGTCACAATAAGAAAAGTAACTCATACCACGGGAGATTTTCTTTCGTAATAAAAGAATATTACAGGAAGTAGTGATAAAATGTGAATCAATTCTTCAAGTGACAGTGCTGAGTCACTGTTAACTTCCTGGTTTAGATAACCATTTTGAATTTATGCAAGAATTTATTTTAATTATCCCAAAAGGGGAGGGGGGAAGGGGGCCACAAGAGGGCTCAGCAGGGAAAGGTGCTTGCTGCCAAGCCTAGCAACCTGAGTTCAATCCCCGAGAAACCCTGCATGGTAGAAGGAGAGAACTCCCTCTTGCAAGTTGTTCTCTGACATCCACACATGTGTATGCATGCTGAACAAATTCATAGACACACAAATGAATACAAAGAATACTGACACACTTATCCTCATAAGCAAAAATAAACAAATGGAGCCAGCATGGGCTGAAGTAAATGTGCAAAGAATGAACAGACATTTGTGCCCGTGAGCCTCAAGTTACATTAAAATAGAAGGAAAAGAATCCAAAACCAAGAGAGTCCTCCAGTCTTTAAAGACAAGAAAGAAGAAAAAGCACACTCTATCATGTTGATTCATATGCCATCCTGCCACTTCCATTGGTCTCAGAACATTATCTTCCCTATAAAAATACACACTGGTGACCCTCATGCTGCAAACTAAGCACTGGCTGGGGGTAGGGGGTGGGGGGAGGGGAGACCCTGCTTGGTTTTCTAGGGAAGCTGACTAGCAAGGACAGCACAGCCAAACAGACAAAGGCAGAGGAGGAGTGTGCCCAAAGGCACACCAAACCCTCTGGGGCTCCACAGAGATCCTGACTGCTCTCAGGTCTCCGAGTCAGAGAGCTTTTGAGACAAGTGTGTGTTTATGAATTCTGGGAATGGAGGACATGGAGGCTTTTTCTACAGCTACAGAGTCACGTTTGCCACCTTGAACACAAAGCTATTTCAACTACGCAATTGCTATAGGCTTTTATCACCACCTGATGCAAGCCCTAACCAACAGAAGATTGAGCTCAGTCCTCCAATTCACAAAGCTTCAAGATAGAACTCATTATCGATGTCTCTATTCATCTATATACACACAGAGTTATAGGTATCTATATGCAAGAGAAATAAATACACACATATGCAAAAGAGGGTGGGGGTGCATAGGACAAGTATCAAAGTGGGCTTGCCAGCCTCTCTGTTCCTAGGCCTTTTTTTTTTTTCTCAATGGACATTCAGCCAAAGGAGGTGTTCAGAGAGCTTGCCAAACACACGGCATGATAAGGAACTAGAGCAAGAGAGAGGTGGCTCAGTGTCGGCTGCACTACAGAAAGATGGCTTGTTCCCTGCCTGGCACACCCCTGAGGATTTTTAGGGCTAATACTGTTTTCATGTGCTTTTTCAACTTTTGTTCTTCCTATGTCATTACATCAGACTTGGGTAGGATCTGATTCAGTCTGAACTCCAGATCACAGAGATGCATTCTGTTTGTGAAGATCCGGCTCCCATTGGTTAACTCATGCTTTGGGCACTATGAAGATTCTTCTCATGTTCTCAAACTACTAGAATTCAAGGAAGAGTCAAGAGCAGAGGAAGGCCCAGAAGGGTTGGAGGTGGAGGGGCGGGAAGGATAAAATGAGGATCAGAAGCCAACACTGAACACGGGCCGCTTGCTGTGCCTCTGAGGCAGATGTGGGGGAGGATGGCAATCTACACATACAGACCCAGGCCAACAGAGGACACACAGCGCTAGCTAGCACATAGCCAATGCTCCTGCCACATATGCTGGGAGGGCACTTAACGCAAGAGGCCCGACAGTCCCAGCTCCTGCTTCCTCACTAGGCCTTGGCAGCAAAAGAGCAGGGATCCCACCCGGGACTGTCACTCAGGCAGCCTGGGAAGAAAGGGATGCTGACAGCTCCATTCCCAAGCAAAGGACTGTAACCCATTTAACACCACAAAAGGTTGCTTCAAGGATGGCAGTTCTCATAGCAGTGGTAACCAATGGCCTGACAGGCCGCAGCTAGCACAGCACTCTGCATCTACTTAAAGGCATGGCTTCTGACAGCATCCCCACATCCTCTAAAGCTGTTGTACCCAGACGCTCATGTAGCAACTCATATGGTACAGACTCACCCTGCAGAATGGATGAGGTTGCATCTCTCTCTGGATTTAATATCAGCAACCTCTTGAAAGGACTAAGGTTCCCACACTGGGGCTCTGCTAAGCTTGCTTACTGCCTTGAAAATAGGGAGATTTGGGGTAGGAAAACAGGAAGCCTAATTCTTCCCATGTGCTCTCTCTCTCTCTCTCTCTCTCTCTCTCTCTCACACACACACACACACACACACACACACATACACTGAGCCATCAGATCCTTGCCCCTTGTTAATAAACCCTAACACAGATGAGGTGAAGCAGAGAGCCTACATGAAGTCATGAGAATCACTGTATCATGTCAGAAGGATCAGAGCCCAACGGAGAAGGGCGCGCTTTGTCGGTTGTGATTATGAATGTGGCGGCTCTCTTTTGGGATCTCCCTTTCTGTCTCAGCAGTGGGGTGTGATTAATATTTTACATACTGTCCAAAGGGGGAGTGTGACTTACCAGAAACCGTACTGAACATTTCAAACACAGATCATCGTCTGCCAAGAGAAAATCCTGCCCAGCTGGAGATTTCTCATTTGCAAAACTTAAGAGCGATGAAATTCCGTGACTTGGAGAAACTGGCTGTCCCACCGATGCCTTGGCAACACAGGCTGTACTTATCTTTTTGAACAATAGTCCCAGAAAATGTATTTGCTTTCAAAAAACTCTCGTAATGCATCTGAGCTCTCAGGAAAGGGGCTGCTGCCCAAGTGAGCGGCTGTTAGAGAAAAATCTATTAATCTAGACTGGAAAGTCCAATGCATAAGGTTTAACTCCAAGTTCAGATCTCATTTGAAGGTCAAAGGCAGTGTAACAATATTAATAGCATCCTTAAGTCAAAAATCAAGTATCTTTGAACACTTAGGTGACCACAGGCTCTTATTCTCAGCCTTAACTCGGGTAATTTGTTTACTCAGGAAGATTTAACTCTGTATTCCTCAGAGGACATACAATTACCCTGAGAATAACTACACTATACACTATTCAACTGGTTCACATAAAACTGAAACACTGGAAATTCAGTTCTCTATCTTCTTGACACTTCATGCCCTCAAGAAGATGCCCACGAGTAACATAAACTTCACTTATAGCTTAACATAAAAATGCCCAGGGGATACATATGCTAAACCAAGATGTCTGGGAGAGCAGACTGCTCAGGTATTTGTGATGTTTTTCTGGCTTTCTGTTCAGTGATTATGGCAATAGCCATGGCCATGAGTGAGCTTCCTCTGGTATCTAGCAGGTCACCCTGGAACCTCATAGTTACTCTTTCTCTAGAAGGGGATGAAACAATTTAGTTCCCAGAAATACTCATTAAAAATGGGAAATCTGAATGGTCCAAAACAGCAACCAAAGGGAGTTAGGTCTCTCAAACTTTGCAACAGGAGCCTATACAAGGAGGCAAGAAGCCATCGGCTTCCTTTCTGCATCCTAGAACTGTGCCTAATGTGTCACTTGAATGCTGAAGCGCTGTTTGGTGCTGTTGAGGGAATCCATCAGTGTCAATCTACAAACAGGCCACATAGTAACTGAAAAAGGAATCCATGGGTGTTGATGTGAGAGGATCCTACGGTCAACTTTGACCTGCATGTCTCCAGGCAATCAAATTGTACAATGGACCTCAGGCAAACAGCCTGGAGGCAAGCATGAAAAAGCACAAACAATGCCTGCTTTGCTGCACGGTGAGTATTAAGGAAAGGAGAGCGACTCTTTCTGAGGCTGACACACTCATGCCCAATTTGAGTCCCAATTTGTCCAACAGGGGGCTGCTGATCGTCTGTTTCTAACTAGCATACAAACCCGCAGATGGTTGTTTTGCACAGAGCTAGAAACGAGGCATAGCAAACAGATGTAGGTCTCCATGGGATGAGCCAAACTGTGAACATGCCATTCTCCCCTCCCCAATCCAGTCTCTCCTTGCTGAACAACAACTTCACACCAAGGCAATCAACACCCCATCAGGTTACATACCATCCTCAAAGTATACTGCTGCCCACCCATCCCCACAAGAGGCGCCCCTAACCCCAGCTCCCTAAGCACCCCCCCACACCCCTTACCCCCCACCCCCTCGAGCCAGGCAAAGGTGGATGGCAGGCAGCCTATTCAGACACCAGCCAGTATTCACATACCTCAATAATCCTGTCATGAATTTGCAGGCCTCCTTCCTTGGCTGCCGGCCCACTGTCAACTATTTTGGATACAAAGATTCCTTCACTGGAGGATCCATCTTGATTGTCCTTTGGGTTAAAACAAAACAAAACACAGGCGTGAATGCTAGGCATGGAAGTTGGCATGGGAAAAAAAAAAAAAAAACCCAAACTTTGCACTCTGCAACCTCAGCTTGTCAAAAGTGGCATTAAGCAGGGGAGGGGGGGGGGATGCTGTTTGTTTCCTTTCATTTCTGTTTTAAACTGAAACTGGCTCATATACATTGTAAAAATATTCCAAACTGGAGCCAAAGTTAGAGCACAGGAGGGGTGTGCTATCTTTGAGCTGCCATCCTCTCTGCTCTGTAAGGCTTCTATTTCAGCATGTGCACGCTGTCCAAAATATCTTAACTCATCACCTTCCTCGGTACGAGTCTAAGCAGGATCACACGGAGCCCACTCTCACACCCCCACTGCAGTTCCTTCTTTTCGCTTCCATTTATTTCCCTTTCCTCTTCTTCCCCATGTTCCATCCCAGCACCTTCTCCTTTCTGCTTCCTCTTCCCTCCTCTTCCCATCCTCCTTCTCCTCCCTCCATCCCTGAATCCCTTCCTTTCTTTTCTTCCCTTCTCTCTCCCTCCCTTCCTCCCTCTTTTTTTCTCTGCTATAGGTGCAGCTAAGCCACACTGCCCCACTTCCCAGAGACTGGATGAAAAACCAACTTAGGAAGCGTGGGCAGAGTCAGAAGCTCTTGCCATCCATCCGTCAAGGGGGTGTGCTAACCTCTGATTCAGCAAACAAACACCTAAGGCGGAATCCTTAGCAATTTACATGACTGGTTCAAGTTTGAGCCAAACACTGCTGAATGGCCCTCCAGAGACCAGCCTGAGATTTCACTAGACACTTTCTCCACGTATTACCTACACAGAGAACTGCTACAGGGGTCACTAGGTAAGAATCTAATTATGAAAAGAGATATTTACAAATAAAGACAAATAGGCCAGCTAATTTCTCCAAGTCCCCCCTTTCCCTAATTAGAAAAGGGTGCAATTGCTCATTCTTGCCCCAGCTTATCCACAAACTTCTGCCTACACAGCACAGAAATGAGTCTTCTCCAAGTGTTTAGAAAGTTCTAGTGATTAACAGATGGGATTTTAAATAATTACATGGCACAAGCATGTACTGTTTCCAAACAAAAGCATCTGATAATATACTCCATCTTACCCAAAAGGCCAATAAAATAAGAAGACTTGAGAAGGAAGCAGAGGCTACCCCACAGAACTCCAATGCCTTGGTAAACTCCATCCCACAATGCCACAAGATCTATTTTAATAATGTTCTCCCTATAAGTATATAAAAATACCATGGCCAAAAATAACTATGAAAATATAACATTTCTTTTTTCGAACAGAAACGAGAGATGGAGAGAAGGAATAGAGGGAAATAGAGAGAAAGGAGGGAGAGAAAGTAAAGAGAGAAGGGGCAGGACGGGCAACTATTCTAAAGAATGCTAACTAAGGCTGAGAAGACACATTTTACACCCTCCTATCCCCCTCCTCCCCCCCCCCCTCTCTTTCCTTGGCTCTTACTCTCTGTCTCTGTTTCTTTCTCTCTGTGTATCTCTTTATGTCTTATCTTTGTCTGTCTGTCTGTCTGTCTGTCTGTCTGTCTGTGTCTATCTATCTATCTATCTATCTATCTATCTATCTATCTATCTATCTATCTATCATGCTCTGTCTATTCCTGGGCCTTTTTCTTTTGATATATGCCAGAACAAAGAAACAAAACCCAAGGCTAACATGAGCATCGAGCATTCATCCATCATCTATCCCCACATGTCATATGCAGGTCTCTAAGTTCTATCTGAGTTCCATCGATGCTTCCTTAGAAGTTGGGTCAGCACTGCCATGTGTGCTGGATGAGGTTAGCTCTCGTCACCAGCCATCACTAATTGCCATCTCAGCACTCTGTTCACACTAACCCTTCACCAGCTAAGAAGCTACAAGCATCCTTTCCTCTTAGCAGCCTCATTCATGCCTGTGTCCCAGTCCAGCTTCCTATAAGAGCATCACATTGCCAGTACAAAGAAGCATGAGGGTTTCTGTCCCCCCTCCCCCCCAGGACTTGAGAGGCACCGGGCATGCATATTAATCAATCCTCACAACAGCCAGCAGTAAGGACCACTGTCATCTGCCCCACAGGAGGAAAACCTGAATTCAGAAAAGCTAAATGATGAGAAAGGCACATAGCTAAAAGACATAGCTAAAAATTGTCTTAGTTTCATAGAGGATCTTCAAAGGCAATCCTTTTTCCAATGAGAAAGCTCACAAACAGGGTCCAACATCTCAGTCTGCATGACATTCTGATTAAGGTAACTGAAGAGTCTCACTGGACAGCAAAAGACTTACAAGCAGGTTGGACTTCCCATAGAGGATATGCTGATATATCTCATAAAAAAATTAAATGGCATTATCTGTGTTCAGTCATTTTGTGTTTCATGGCCAGAGAAGAGCTGCAGGGTGGGCTTTGATTTGATTTGCAAAATACTACATTGTACCTAAATAATTACTATAAAGGGATGCAAGGAAGTTCAAGCAAAAATCTGAGAGGAACAAGCAACACTCAACACCAGAATTCGATATAAAACAGTGGTGAAGGGTGAGGCTGGAATGCAGAAAAGGTAAAGAGGAGGCTGTGGTAATAGGTCAGCTAGTAAAGCATTTGCCTGACAAGCATGAGGACCTGAGTTCAATACCCCAGAACTCCTGAGAATACACTGGCACACTCACACTTACATACACAGACACACTTGCACATGCACACATGCACACATGCACACATGCACACATACACACATACACACACACACATACACACACACACGTGCAAAAAAGCAAGGCATGGCAGCACTAGATTGCATCCCAGTGCTATAGAGGTAGAGACAAGTAGATCCTTGGGGCTTGCTGGTCAGCTGGCCTACTCTACTTGGTGAGCTCCAGGCTAGTGAGACCCTGTCTCAAGAGAAACAATGTGATGTTCTCTTCAGCAGCACAAATACTAAAATCAGAACTATACAGATACAGAGATTAGCAAGGCCTCTATACAATGCTGTTCATAATTTTAAATTATGTGTGAGTATATAGTTAGATACTTTGTTACTAGTGATTTATATGTCTAAAACATTAAGTAGAACAGACTGTTTAAAAAAGTGATGTTTGGGGTGGTGGCATATGCCTTTAATCTCAGCCCTTGGAAGGCAGAGGCAGGTGGATCTTGGTGAGTTTGAGGCCAACCTGGTCTACACAGAGTTCCAGGACAGAAAGGGTTACACAGACAGACCTTGTCTCAAAACAAACAAACAAACAACAACAACAAAACAAATAAACTACCTGAACAAAGAATAAGAAGAGTAATTAAGTGACTAATTAGTTATTAATGTATAATTTAGAGATAATACAATTTATCCTTTTGAAGTTAACCAAAACAGTTTGAGTGGTTCTCTGGCTATAATGTATAGGTGTACATATGTGAGCACACACACACACACATACACACTTGCACACGTATGAATACATGCACACAGAAAGCACAAAAGTTAAAGAAAATCAGTTGAAGCTCACTCCTGACAGCCAAATTTTCCCCTTGTCTTCTGTCTTAGTCTGTCTGGCTCCTCTTCTAACATACTCCAAGTATGATTTATTAATCAAGGTGAACTAATGTACCAAGGGATTTGTTTTATTGTCTTGAGTCAAAGAAAAATAAGAAGGGTTGCTTTCATTCCAGGTACCCAGATAGAAAATACACTTGCCCAAGGCTTACATGACAGGATGCACCTGACCAGCTACTGCTTCTTAGGGGATATGAGAATTGATAAATAAATGATGGGATTTGGCTTACAGTATTATACAGAGACTTGTGCGATGATAGTCCTAATGTCAGGGTCCCTGGGCTAGAATATTTCACTGTCCAACCAAGCATCTCAGAGAAATACCTTGGGAAAAGACACTCATCATTTATACTGCTTTCAACTTCCACACCTGATAATGTGTATGCCTGGTTGCTTAGCTCTGGTTCTACTAAAACTCACTCTGTAGACCAGGCTGGCCCCAAACTCAGAGATTCACCTGCCTCTGCCTCTGAGCGCTGAGGTTAAACACGTGTGCCTGTGCTCGGAATTCAGTTCACCTTTTTTCTGTCTTCTCAGAGACCTGCCAGCCCCTCCCACTCCAGTGAAGTGCAGAATACATGTTAGATTTTGATATGCTTTTTCTGCTAATTGGAAAACATGTAATCAACACTACAGGAAACACGTCCATGTGAAACTGCACTTCCTTGTGGTTTCTGCTATTTGGTATGTATGATTTATATTTGAATGCATCTGCATGTAAAGAGTGCTCAAACCTGTGTGTGTTATATGTGTGTGTCATACGTGCATCAGGTCTCTTCATCAGGTGGGTCCTGGGGACCAAAGTCGGGTCAGCAGGCTTAGCAGCAAACACTTTTGCCCAGTAGACTAACTCACCAGCAGCTCCAACCCTCATTTGTTTCTTGAGATCAAGTCTCTTACTGAACCTGAGCACACCATTTGAGCTAAACTAGCCCAGGCAGATAGTACCTGGAATCCTCCTGTCTCTGTTCACCCTCCAACATTAGGGCTACAACTCTGACTTTACATGTAGATGCTACGGATTGAACTCCATTCTTCATGCGTGCACAGCAAGCATTTACCCACTAAGCCATCTACTCAGTCCCCATACATATTGTTAGTTCAAGACCAAATCAATAAAGAACTTCTTAAAAGGCTACAAAATCAGGTTGGGTTTGTATTAAATCAACTTTTTAAAGAAAAACAATTGGAAACATACACACACACACACACACACACAACTTTGAAAAGTAGAAACCATCTTCCCAGGGAGGAGGGAAAGCCCTTCACCCCTCCTGGGGTGTGGCTGCCAAAGGGCCTCCTGGCCGTAGCATAACGGGTTTCTCAGCCATCACCACCCAGACAAGTGCCTCTCCACACCAAGGTTTGGCAAACACTGGGCTTTGATGTGGTTCCACCTAGGGCAGAGACAAGGTCTTCCTAGTTCAGGCTCTGTCTGCTGTGGAAGTTCCTGAAACATCTAGTAAGTGGAATGGATAGTGGATTCCAGAGGTTGTTTAAATCTGACAACAGAAGGTGGCAGAGGAGAGAGCATCATCACCAATGCAATCAAAGGGAATGCCATCTACTCTCCGGGCCAAGACGCTTACGTGCTCTCTTCTTGGTTTGTTTGTTTGTTATTTCTCCTTTAGGGTGCTGTGTATGCAGCGTGCGGGCTCTAGCTCTGAGCAGTACCCCTCCCGCCACAGTTACAAATATGTCTTTTTATAAACTGACACAGATCCAAGCCCCTCTTTGTCGTTAGCTGACGTCAAATGCTTACACACTGAGGCCTGCCTGTCTCCTTCCCCTTTCCCAAAGCTGGGGCTTCAAGGGACTAGATCAGAATAATGCAGAGGCACCCAGCCTGGGATCATCATCAACTACAAGAGGGAATTCAGAAAAGCTCCAGCCTCACACGTGTTTCTCCAGTTTGGTAAGATTTCCACAAAGAGGATGGGAATCTGTGAGCTCATTCCTCTGGTTTAGTAAAGTGGGAAGGGCTGCTGCCCCCACCCAGCGTTTAAAATGTTGTCCCAGACAGATGACGTTCATCATTTTATCTACTACATATCGTTTCTGACAAAGCTGTCAGTTTTTAAAAACAAAACTTTGTTTTTGAAACTGTGGTTTTGGCTAAAAGCTACAGGAATTCCACCATAAATCTCCCGTCACTCCCCTTGAGTGAAAACATGGTGCGGTAAGTCACTGCCTACACTGTTTCAGAGTCTAGACCCAGCACCACTAACTGCATCCCGTTTTGATCACATCTCTGCACATCCCTCAACTCGAATCATTTGAGTACATCTAGCTGCCCCAAATCCTACCCCTTGCCCTAGGGGACCGCTAGGTCTTGTAAGCACTGCCAAATCCACTGTTTTCTATCTCAGTGATCTTCAAATACTTTCAAAAATATGTGCGTGCATGCGTGCGTGCGTGAGTGCATATGTGTGTGTGTGTGTGTGTGTGTGTGTGTGTGTGTGTGTGTGTGTGTGTGTGTATAGACAAAACACAGCTTATGAACCTGGGTACAGGGTTGCATATGTAGAAAACCAACACTCAGGAGGCTGAGGCAAGAAGAGCACAAGTTCTGGGCCAGGGTGTGAATTCATAGCAAGAGCCTGTCTCTAAACCTAAACGTTCCTTTGACTGAGCAGAGTCCTATCTGTTTTCGGAACTCAGTACAGTGGTCCTTCTCCTTCAGAGCATCTCTAGTGGTACGGCTCTCTCCTACTCCATCAGTTTCTCCATGAAAATGTGAGCTCCAGGAGGGCAGGTGGGGTACTCCCCATCTCTGCAGGGATGGCATCTTCTCCTACTTCAGGATTCATCTTCTCTAGGCTTTCCTGACTGCTGCCATTAATGATGCCCTTTCCACCCCACTTTTTCCAGTCTATGGTTAACACATAGACTTGTTTTGTGCCTAACAATCCCCATCCCCACCCAGCAATCACACTTCCTGACGACAGGGTCCCAACCTCTTGGGCCTCTACTGTACCTATCAGTCTCTAGCAAGTACCAGCGCTCAGTATGTATCTGTTGAATGAGCAGATCTTGTTTTCTTGAACTATTTTTAGTTGGTAAACAAGGTCTAGCACATAGTCAGTGTTAGAACAGAGGAAGAGACAGCAGACACTTAGTTGATTCTTCTTAAATGCTGAGAGTCTGAAGAACATCCTTGCCATCCCCAGAACTACTTCCTCAAGACATTTTCTTCAAAGCTAAGCTATCAGACAGGAATTTGGCCTCTTCCATCTAGGGGAAGGGCCATTGAGGGATGGAATGGCCAAAGAGCTAACCTGGGTAGAAAAGAGGAAGGGATTGAACCTTGTCCATGAGTAATACCAAGGTGGCAAAGCATAGTTCAAGGTGTCATTTCACATAGGGAGCCCACAATCTGGCTCACTTGGGAGGTAACTGATCATTCATTTTTAGCTACATCCATATCACCCAACTTCATTCAGCCCTCCTGCTACACAATCACTGAGGCAACCCTAAGGGTCAATAGTTTGAAAGAGAGGTATGAGACCAATGATGTAAAGCAAGGATAAGAAACGTCAGACACATAATACTGATCAATGTGAACAGGCCTGAGTGTGAAAACATCAGACACACACACACACACACACACACACACACACACACACACAACCTAAAGACAGACAGGAGAATGAAGCTAGTGAGCATCCAGTCCTATCCTCGACCTCTCTTCCAACCTCCACAGAGGAAAGAAACAAACAAACAAAAAAACCATTTTAGCAATTAACATACCACACAGGGTCGGCCGCCAATGATGTTGAATCCCAGGGAGCCAGAGTCCCGGTGCAGGACGAGAGTCAGGCTTTTGGTCTCTTCGCCCTGCAAGACAACAAATTAGTTAAAACATTGGTTTGCAAACAGGAAGTTGAGGGGAGCATTTTCTTCTTATACAAGGAGACTCATGACTATGGAGCTAATTGCTTTATAAATTCTTATCTCTTGAGAAGTTTGGCTGAGGAAACGTTTAGAACCCAATCTGAAATTCAGCTCTATCTTTAGGACCTTGCAGACATGCCTGGGATGACCACAGAAGAATGTCTGGAGGCGTCCAGACAGGCCCCAATCATTCATTATTGATGACTCCTAGGTCTACAGACACAGCCTTCTTTTGGCCCGCTGGACTCTGGCTGTCTAGACGGCCACTCTCTGTTTCTCTATACTTCTCAGGGACAGCATTCATGTCACATCATGAGAGGGACGGTCAAATGGCAATCCTCTCAGAAGTGTGAGCATATGCAATAGACTGTCAATAGTCATCTCTGTTTGGGAGACACTGTGTGTGTGTGTGTGTGTGTGTGTGTGTGTGTGTGTGTGTGTGTGTGTCTGTGTGTGTGTGTGTCTGTGTAAGCAACTTTCAGACGCAAAACATAAAGTAAAAGCGTGGTGCTCCAGAGGGGAAGGGCTCTCTCCACATGCTGGGGAGAGCTAGAGATCACGGCAACCTCAAATCCAACAAGCTGAAGTCACCTGGGACAGGGCATATAGGCAGCCAAAAGAGACAGAGATGCCAGGCACCTCAGCTAACACTCTTAAGTGATAGGAGAACAGTAAAAATAGAGCCATCTCATATGCAAACTGCTACTTTTTGTTCTGTGACTTACTCATTAAGCTCACTAACACAGTTAGTAATTAGCTCCATAGTCATGAGTCTCCTTTAAATATTTTTCTAGTGAGACAGTTTCCGGCTTTCTGTATTGGACACTGGCAATTCATCCAGATGGACTGGAAGTCCATCTCTTACTGTGCTCTTTTAGAAGGGTGAAAAGTTAGAAATACATGGTACTTTGAACAAGTTATCGTACATGGCTTACATGCCTGGCTTTCATAACAATCAGTGATGGAAACTGTACAGTTACACACTAATCCAAGGCAGATGGTTGTGCTCTGACAATCTCAAATGGTGTACAAAGAAGAATGCATGATCAAATGAACCCAGAGTTTACTTTCAGATCTACTGTGTGAGAATCATGAAGATAGACCAAAAGGTGGGGGTGGGGGAGGACCAAGGGAGGGAGCAAATTAGGAAGAGCAGGAAGGAGAGGGAAAGGAAGGGTAGGAGGAAGAGAAAAAGGGAGGGGTGAAAAGCAAAGAACTGTATTATGCTGCATTTCCAACAGCTACTATTTTCAGTTTTTGCTATATGCCAAAAGTTATACTCAGAGTGAGATGCTTTATTTCATTTACTAATCCACAGTTTTATAAACTGATGCTATTCCCATTCTCCAGACATACATGGAAGATCGTGCCAAAGATATTACCTGTCAGTGAGCTAATACTAGGTTGCGCTTGTCTTTAGATGAACACCCTCCAATTCTATGCATCTTCCAAAACTGCTTTGTTTCAGTATAGCATGTAGAAGGTAATTCTATGCAGGTCTTCAAAATCTATACCCTGTCCCCTCATGCTTCAACTGCTAAAATTTCAGGAAAGGGGTTCACTGTAAGAAGGTTTGCCCAGGATACAGAAACAGAACAAAAATCCTGAAATTGCCAAAGAATGCTATCTGAAGTGCTCAGAGACGTGGCTTTTGGCATCTTTTGAAGGATTGAGAAAGCCATGCCAAAAATACAATAGTGCTCATCTCAGCAGCGGCTTGCAAAGAACCTTTCCCAATAATCAAGTTGACTTACACTTCCTTGCCGGAGGCAATCCATGAGAAGAAAGAAGGATGCTTCCTGACCACCTTGAACTAGTCTAGTGCCCGACTGGATTCAGATGGCAGCATATCACCTACGGCAGAGTCGCAGCAGTAAGGTAATGTGTGGAAGATTCACCAGGAATAGGATGCTGAGCTGGCTGAGATGAAAGTCAGCAGGAACTGAAGTTTTTTCATTTCTCCACCCAATTACCACACGCCATGCTCTGTTCTCTTCCCATGAGCTTCATTCTGCATTTCCTTTCCTACTGTCTTCTCCAACAACCTTCACTTGCTCAGTTTTGCAGCTGAAATTGAACTACGATTTTCACCATCAGATCCCACACAAACATCACACTTACAAACATTCATCTCTGAAAACCTGTGTATTCTGTTCATGTGCTCAAAATACATCAGGAAAGAGTTGTAGAAAGAGTGTTTCCATTCAATTACACTTCACCAGCTAAACAGAGGTATGCAGGGGTGTGTGCAGAGCCCTCTCCCATGCTGCCCTCCCAACACTTTATACTTTGGTACAGCGATATCTTCCACTTATGGGAATATTTAAGCAGTACTGGATCATTTAGGAGTTTATCACAAGCCATGCTATGCAATTTTCTCCAAAATTCAGGGTAGGGGGATCAGACACAGGAAAGGGTCCAACTTTATGTGAACAGCTGATTAAGTGACACGTCTGTCTTTCAACACAGGGGCACAGGGACAATGACACACAAGCTCCAAGTCAAACAGAAATAAGTGGGAGCCTAGAGACTAGAACTGAGGTCTGTGAAACTCTGGCAGCCGTACTCTCTGTGAGATGATTGTAAATGTTTGTACTCTGTCCTAAATCTGTCTGCACCAGGTGTGTCAAGCTGAGGGTTCCATACTCCCAGGAGAGCTACAATGTGGTCCCACAAAAAAAAAAAAAAAAAAAAAAAACGTGCATAGTACAATGTCATATAGCAATATCAAATGGTTGAACACCCCTGGATTCTATGGTAAGGCAGCTTTTAAAGTCTAACAAGCATACTGGATTTTATAATAACAGCTGTAAAGATTGAGAATGTTTTTCAGGGCTTGGTAAATCCTGAAAGTACCATGCCCCTGATACCAATAGCACCTTAGGTAAGATCTTCCATTTACAAGTCATGACTTGAAGTCATCTTCCTGATTCACAGAAAGGGATTAATAGTTTCTTCTCATGCCACGGGTACCATGATAACAGCTGATGCAGGCAAGGATCACAAGGATCCACGTAAGCATAGGTATACTGGCCCATAGTAAGTGCTCAAGACATAAGCAAGGCTAAATACTGAGATGGACCTGGCTTAGCACTGATGCTGGGATGTTTGTCAACCCATCAGTCACTATTCCCCCAAATCAGTTCAGTAGAGACTAGCTTAGTTAATATTTAGGTAAGCTTGAAGAACTGGTACCAAAAATAGAAGAATTTTTAAAAGTAAACAAAAAGAAAGATACTAGCCTGTGCTGCATCCCTCCCCTTTTGCCAGGACTACAAAAGTAACTCTGGAATACTGATGGGAAAAATACCAGGCAGACACATTTCATACTAGAGAGGGCATTTGTGATGAGAAACATCAAGGTGGGCAGGCAGCTCAGACTCTGAGCAAAGCACAGCCTATTTTAGCAGACAACCAGGTGGGCTGTGGGCCAGCAGAACAGTAATGGGACACAAGACACAGCCAGGCAGAAGGGGAGGAGGCCCCAGAAGCAAAACAGATGGAAAGGAGATGCCACTTGCACCAGTGCAAACCCAAGAAACTATGAGCTGGGCTATGAATTGTGGAGGCAGAAGGGAGAAGGGGAGAAGAGTCCTAGGGATGGCTGCATACTCTCGTCAGCACCAAGGCCCACCAGATCCCAGGACTTAAGCTGAGAAGAAAGCAAGAGAAGAAAGACAGCAGCAAGTGGGAGTTAAGAGAGCCTTCCTCAGGATCTCTGCCTTCAGCTGTCTAGACTCTGTAACAGTTCTCATGTCTCTTCCCTAGGACCTAATAGACAGAGGAGCACGCCACTGCAATATAGGTGGGAAAGAAAAGCAAGTAATTATGGAGCCTACTGACATCATTTCTTATAGCTGGACAGACAGATCTAACACACTACTGTCAAGCTACTGTACATTCTAGAAATCTAGCCAAGAACATAGCTGGTCCCTTAGTGTGATGTCGGTTTCCTTAAGATAGCCTTACATCTTTAGGATGGAGAAAGGACACAATTAACTTTAGAGAAGGTACTATGGTTATACACAAGCAAGGGCATGAAACCTCCAGAAGCCCCAGGCCAGCAGGCCACAAGAAGAAACATACTTCCCAGTACCATAAATGTGATTTTGCTTAAAATCCCTCTTCCCTCTTCCAATATGGACCTATTGGATCATCTGAAATCTCAGCTGCTTCAGCTTTCAACCCCACAGCCAGCTGTTTAGGAATTTGGGTTGGGAAGGAAACTTCAGGGTGGAAGTCACATACTCCATGCACTGCCACAAACTTCTTAATGATTTTTGTTTGTTTGTTTGTTTGTTTGTTTTTTATCCAAGGAATTTTACTTAAAGGCAAGCCACATATATGAGTGGTCCCATGGGATGCTGGTGTCTTGGCATCAGCCTAGTGTAACCAGACTTTATTATGTTCTCATGTGCCAGCACTGCCTAACACATTTCTCAGTTCATCTCGGTTAAGTGATGTGCTGCTCCACTTTGATTGTCTGGGAGACGCTCTCCTAAGGGCTGCTCTTTCAGCACTGAAGAGTGTGACCTGCCCTCTAGGGACAAAGTCCCTATGCATTGCAATCCTATTCTGACACTTTTCTCAGGCCTCAGAAGCTTGGACTCAGGCTATCACTAATCAGTCTGGCTCTTCCAGGATCCATCCCTGCCGCTGTCGCTATGAACTCTTTTGAAAACTCCTTTTTGCCAAGTGACAGCTCTTTCTGACTCAGTGCAGTTGTGGGCTCCTGGGATATGGCAAGCTGATCTAGAAATCTGCTCAGTGGGTACAGGGGACTGACCTGACCGACCACTAGGCTGTCTGGGGTGACAGGACACCTCTCAGCCTCAGATTAGCAAAGTTCCTTGAGGCTCACACAGCTGGGAAACAGGCCCATCTGTTGACTGGTGACATGAAAGTGCTGTATATTTGGCTGTCGCCAAGCAAAGAATGTGCAGAGCTGGGGGGTTAGAGGGACAGGGAGACAGAGCCATCTGCCAGAAGTTCTGTAAGGAAGGGCTGGGGATGTCTTCACTCCCTACACTTGGAGCCTTTTGTCCTCTTTGTAGTTCTGCCTTTGCCATTCTCAGTGAAAGAGCAAAGACTAAGCCCTCCTTGTAATTCAAATTCCAGTTGAAATAAAGGGATCTGAGGAAGAACAGAAGGAAAACACTGTGTGAGCCTAAGGCAGAGGCAGGCGACAGAGATGACACTTGAATACAAGTTTCAGTTGGATGAGACAACCATGGGAGCAAGTGCAGGATGGATGACTTACCGATACAGGCATAGAGAGAATGGGAAGAGATGAAGGGCCCAGAAAGACAGGTACACGGGACCAAAGGACAGCTTTTGTGGGGCTTTCAGTTCTGCTGAATCACACAAACACATCTGCAAGCCAAACTGCATGTGTTCGGAGAATAACGTAACAGAGACAAAGTATCCTCACTTCTGTTCTACTCAGAAATCTGCCGCATTATCTAAACAAACTGCAGAATCCCCGAGCGTCTGATTTTGTATTTCCACAAACTGAGCTCCAAATTCATATGTCTAATTTTTGCCATTGACTCACTTGCTTTTCTCAAGACTGTTCATAAGCAGTGATTCATGGAAAGAACCAAACAGGAGGCAAAACACCACTGCCATCAGAACTTCAAGTGCGACATCCTTGACCGTGTCCATCAAGGATTATTATGCTGTGAACGTTTGTGTGCCCTCAATATTCAGATGTTAGAAGGTTGGAAAATGGCTCAGTCAGAAGAGTGCTCGCCTTACAAGCAATAAGACTGTCACAAGAGGTAGTGAGACACATGAATAAACACAGAGCTGGGGGTGTGGAGACTGGCAGATCCCTGGGGCCCTCTGGCCAGCCAACCTACCCACACATACCAAGTTCAACACCACTCAAAGACTCTGTCTCAAAAACTAAGGTGGACATCACCTGAGGAATAACACTGAATGTTGCCCTCTGCCCTATAGCGCCCCCTCCCTGCACATACATGTGTGTATATGTACACACAACTTAAACATTTGAACAATTTGGTTGAGATCATACGTCTTAAGGGTAAGAATATTAGTGGAAGAAGGGAGGTGTGGTGAATGTGATCAGGAATCAGTGCCTTCCATAAAGGCATAGGGAAAAACAAACAAACCAACCAACCAACCAACCAACCAACCAACCAAAACAAAAAGACAAAATGTTGTCTGTGAACCAAGGCTGCTTCAGGCCTTCACCCAACCCTGAATGTGCTACATTTGTCTTCCTGGGCTTGTCAGATTTCAGAGCTCCAGAAACCAATTTCTATTGTTTATAAGCTACCCAACTTATGGCATTTTTGTTATAGCAATTAAGATGGACTAAACCAGGGTGGATAAGAGATTGTGAAATTTTGTTTTTAACGTGCTCTCATTATGTAGCACAGGACAAGCCTTGAGCGTGATCTTCCCGCTGTAGCCTCCTGAGTACCATGGTAAGAAATTTTTAAATTTTAAACATCCAAAGGCCCACCCTAAAGTATTTTCTTTCCCAAATTACAGAGAGCAAAGTCAACTTTACTTAGCAGCTGTAAAACCATTATTTTTCTTGTTTATAGGAACTGGGAGTTCCTCTCGGAGTCCCAGAACATCAGGGAGAAGACACATGCAATCTTTTAGGCCACAGTGTCTAAGATCTGATAGCCATCTCACACTAGCTCTACTCTGGGTACCTTGCATCCAACCATGCCCCTCAACGTGATGGGACTCTGTCCCTCTCTTCATGTTCCTGCAGCGGAGCTATGGGCACCTGAAAACAGCTCCTAGCAACCAGTGTGAACTGTCTGCCAAGGACTCATCTGGCACATCCATCCCTAGTTCCCATGGCTGTGGTTGCTGCAGGCCACACTCAAACCAAGGTTACACGCTGCCTCTGCCCTGTTACACACTGGCAATTACACATATGGCATGGATGGGAAAGATGGCCACCCAAGCCCATCTGGTAGTTATTTCCTTTACAAGAGTAATCATTGCATTACACCAATTCCTTTCTTATTGGAACTAGATTATTAGGGCACTATTACTGGGGCAAGGGAGAGAAGGGTAACCTGACAGATACAAAGCTTGGATAGGCAAACAATAAGAGTTAGGGTGATTTTAACTCCTAAGTGGGTGTCTGACTTCTCCCTCGAACTAAAGACGCTTGGGTTTGCCTTTGTACCAATCACAGTTTACCAGAGTACCTGGTCCTCCAGATACAAGGATGGGAGGAAGTGAGCAACAGAATATATCTGGAAGAATTTATCTACTTCCCACCCTGAACCCCTCTTAAAATAACATGGATAAAAATGAAAGAAATGAAGTAATACAATGGCCTCCTGGGCACTACCATTTTGTTTTGTTTTGTTTGTTTGTTTATGTACTGTACCTGAGTGTCTTTGCTAGACAAGCTGTGGTCTATACTTCCCATGCATTGCACAGGATCTGTGAACACAGCAGTTTCTTCAAGGGGAGGGAATCCGTACATTGGAAGGCAAGAAAACACAATGGAAGAGGTCAGGGGAGTGGTCAAGGTATTCAACTGTCTGGGCTCTGACCCTGTCTACAGTAGGGAGTGACCAGGTCTCCCTGAGGATGAACTAGAGACTCCATCCACACTCCAAACCAACACAGAGCTAGGCATAGACGACAACAATCCTTCTGAAGCCTGTGGGAAACTGCAGGAAGACTACTTCTTAGAATGATAATAAATTAGTCTTCTTTTAATTTTTTAAAATTTTAGTTAAAATATAATGACATATTTTTCCCCTTCCCTTCTTCCAACCCCTCCCATGCTTCCCTTCACCTTCCCAAATTTGTGACCTCTTTTTCAGTGACTATTACTGATGTGTGTGTGTGTGTACGCACATGGGTCTGTGTGTGTGTGTCTGCATGCATAAATATACAACTACAACCTGATGTGTCTGTTTAGGATTGCTTATATGTATATGATTTCAGGAGTGACTAATTGGTATTGGGTAAAGAACTCTTATTCTGATGAAAGTGTGTGAGACTGAAGTCAGGAAACACTAGGTTTAAAGCCAGCTTTGCCTTCACCATCTCATTTCTAGCTTTAACCAAACTGATTTAGAATGTTTCTGGTTTGTTTGTTTGTTTGTTTGTTTTCTAGTGTGGGGGGATATTTTCTATTTTGTTTAGTTGTTGTTGTTGTTTTTCTTTCTGTTTTGTATGCACATACAAACAGTGTGTGTACCTGTTTCTGTGTCTGTACACATATATTCAAGTATGTGGAAGCCAGAAGTCAAGGGCTGCTGTCTTCCTCAACTGCGCTTCACCATAAATATATATACATGTGTCTATATATTTCACCATATATACATATACATGTGTCTATATATTTCGAGACAGATCTCTCACTTAACCTGGAGCTCATCAATTCAGCTGGCTAGCAGGCAACCGGCATTCTCTGGTCTCTGCCTCAGTGTCGCTGGCAGTATAGGTGTGACCTGCAAGTGCTTAAGTTTTACCTGAGTGCTGGGGATTCAAATTCAGATCCTCAGTGCTTACACAGCAAGCTATCTCCCCAGTCCCTGGCTTAAAACATTTTAAAACCGCTCCATGAAAAAGAGAAAGCCAGCTGGAGAATTCTGTGTAACGAGAGTGGTGTCTCAAGATGCTGCATGGCACCCTCACGTGTCAGCACCAGAGAAACCTGCTGGATATTTTTAAGCATTCTGGTTCCAGTCCAGTGAGAATTACCTGACACGCAGATTCTCACTTATAAATATACCCAGAGAGGCATGCATCACCTCTGAACACTAAAAGAACCACTCATACATTAATCTCAGGAGAATTTCCAACCCCAACAGTTATACACACGGACTCCAGTATAGCTAATGTATCTGTAAGGCAAATCTTCACCTTCTTTATAAATCACTAAAACAGAATACAACTGTCACCCCACAGTTCTTGCAGCTGAAAGAGGCTATTTTGTTAAACCTACTAAGGAACGGCTATTTGCTAACACTTGTCTGAAACAAAGAACACCCAAGGGCACACACGGTATAGATTCATTTCAAAGCCTTCACACACCTGGAATACTTTCTTGACACAATTATTTGTTAAATTTAACTTATCTCCAGTTCTAAATGGCCAAAAACAGTTTCAGGGATTTTAAGCTTTTATACAACTTGATCCGGGTGGACCTCATAGAAGAAAAACAATGTCTCCCAAAAACCTGGAAACAATTTGAGGAATGGATAACAGGAAAAATTATTGTTTGTAACACAAGTGCACTCTTCATGAACAACTTGAATGGATTTTATGGCTGATAAGAGGACTTAAGGAGTTAGATGACACATGGGAGAACTGTAGCAGAAAAGAAACAGTCCTTGACCAGACAGACCCATATAATATAATATAATATAATATAACATAATATAATATAACATAATATAATATAATAATAATGTGTTATAACTAGCATAAATTCCTTCAACAAGGGAGAGCCTTAAGATGCCAGGTATCCTCTATAAGATCAGAGAAGCCTGGTCTTATCATAGTGATGCTGGACCAAGATGGAAAGAATAGGAAGTCAGTTATTTACTAAGGAATAAACCTAAGTGCGGACAGAAAGTCCCAGGGCAAGAGGAGAGAGGTAGAAAAGAAGCAGGTGCCATGGAGGAGCATGACTGGAAATACCGTTCCAGGTAGAGAAAAACGCAGGTGCAAAGGCCCAATGGGTAGTTAGTTAGGAGCTTGGAGGCTTAGCCACAAAGCCCTCAGAAATCAGTGAGGTCAAGACAAGAGAAAAAAGAACACCAACAGGTGGGTGTAGTTGGATGCGGTTTGCTAGACTGTTTTCCTCCTCCTGCCCAAGGCAAAGAAAGTAGACTAGAGTGAGATCTGATTGACACTTGTAAGAAGTTATTGCTAGTGATAGGTAAAGAATGATGTGAAGTGAAAGGGTATGGGGAGGAACAGCTGGTCCAGGCAAGAGATGATGCTGGGATGGTAGTGGTTGAAAGGAAGGCCAGTCTTGTTCCTCATTATGAAGTAGCTGCAGGTAGATCTGATTATCCCAGCTCAGGGACTGCGGCTCCTCAAGGTGTGCTGCTGTTAGAGTATGGTGCCACCCATGCTGTACCACTAGTAAGTAACACAGGCACAACAGGCGTCAGCCAGTGCAAATGTTGGCTCTGCTGAGGTTGAGAACCTCTGACTGAGACAGAAGATTGTCTGAATGACCTAAGAGAAGAGTAAATAGGTAGGTGCAAGACAGATTTAAGAGGTAAAACCCACAAGATTCTGTGACTGACTGGACACAGAGGGTCAAAGGGCACAGGGATGAGCTTTAAGTATCTCCATGACGCTGAAGTTTTACCAAGAGCTTCTACTCTGCCAGAGAGCAAAACAAAACGTGCTCTAGAATGCCTCTGCTCTTACAGACAGGTAGGTAGGTCAGGGTAGGAAACCAAGGGTGGAGGCAAGTCTCTTTAACTGAAGTATGACACCCACGTCAGGCCTACTACCAACAGATGTGGCCTCGGGCAAATCAGAGGTATCTTCCTAGATCACCGCTGTTGATATCAGTTTTAGAATATTATCCCGGTCTTAAAATGTTTAGGTCTGAAGGGTAGGAATTAATTCAGTGGTTGAAGACTTGCCCAGCATTTCTAAGGCTCCAGACTTCATCACCAACACTGCATAGAGAAAAAAAAAAATCATAAGATAGAACTGGGGCTATAGCTCAGTGGGGACATACTTGCTTAACATGTACAAGAACTCTAGGTTCCTGAGACTGGCTAATGGTGAGACTCCAGAAAATGGGTTGTATCACATTCTCCAAAGATCCCTAGCACACTGCGGTCTGAAAAAAGCAACAATAACACTTCAACCAGGGCAAGCCACATGGTCCAATCTAATCTAGGGTGCTTGGGTGTTGTCAAAAACTGAATCAAGACGGTATGAAGAACGTCAGGTCATTTATGAAGCAAGTTTTATTATAGGCTCCAGTTTATAACGGAGAAACAAACAATGGGTTTTAGAAAAAATATGAAATAAAAGTTTTGTATCTGAGAGTTTCCAGGCAACTTAAATCCTCCTGCCTCTGGAAAAGAATAAACAGAACTGAGGAGGGACAGAAAGTTGGCCCAATAAAATACACAAGTCCTTAAACAGCTCCTGGTAGGAGGAGCTACAGCTGACTACAGGAAGAGCTGACCCTCTCAGCAAAGGCCAAGGAGGGTTAACCTGGGAACAAGAGGAGCAAGCTTCCTTAAGACCCCACCTGAGGATGGCTAAGGGTTAAAGCCTGAGAAGCCAGCTAGAGCACCTTTTGGACCAGGACATCCTTGATTGTCCCCAAGCCTGGCACAAAGATCCATGTGGGTTCTCAGCAGGGCTCCACCTTCAGGATGGAGTTTTTCTGTCTCTCAAAGTCAACATCTTGTTCCTGAACTTAACACCCCTGACTCCCTGCTCTACTTACCCAACAGAGCTCCAAAACACATCCACAATTTTTATCCAAGCATCAGATTTTTGATTCTAAGAGAGAGTTTACCCAAACATCCCAGAAAGAAAATAGAAAGGCAAGAAGAAATAACAAACTATCTCAACAGTGAATGATGTATGAACTCAGGAGTGAATGGCTTATTTATAAATAAGCGTCACTCGTAAGACGACACAGGAAGCCCAGACGACAGCATAAACAAGAGACACTTGGGAAAGCCTTTGCCCAAAGCCTGGCGCCTGATTGAAAAGCAAGCTCAACCCTCTGTTTGGGTGAGTTGCAAGCTCACACCAGTCTCTTGTGCGCCTGTGCGGTCCTCTGTGAGCCTCAGAGCTGTAAATATTTGCCCTTCGCCCAGAGCTGGCCAGCTGTGGAGATTGCAGCTGACAGACAGGCCAGGGGCCAGAAAGGGGGTGAAGGGTAGAAACTTGCAGGCCCGGAATGCAGGCATGGAAGGAGCAAGGGAGGGGAAGTGGGGAGAACAGAGCAGACACAGGTCTCTGGGGGCCCCCTTGGGCAAATATGCTCCCCTCTCTGCCAGGCCATCTGGAGCAGCAGCCAGAGTGGCAGCAGCAGGGTCCACACCCCTTGCCAGGCAGCAGAAGCACCCAGCTGTTGAAAATGTGGCACGCTTGCTTGCAGGCAAACCAGTGGTTTTCAAGTGAAGGAATGTAGAAGACGCCTGACAATATCTGGAGACATTTTGGATGGTTGGAATTTAGAAATAAAGTCTACTGGCATCGTGTCCGTTGAAGCCAGGAGGAGTACTGCTCAGTGTTCTACAGAGTATCTGACAACAGAGACTCCCAGTAACAAAGCCTTACCAAGCCCCCAAATGTCAGCACATGCCTACCCTGAGCCAAAGTCTAGTAAAAACCCATCTTCTCTGTGAGGCAGAACCTAAATCCATGCTTTTCTCCTGAGTCCCACAGTTGGGATTTGGGCAGGTTATATAATTTCTCCCAGGTCATCTACAAGGGTTAGATGAAGTGGAAAGTACACCCCACTGCTGGCGGTCCTCAATAAATGGAGAGTAGCAGGTACCAGTGGTTAAACCGAGACACAGCCCAATTGTGGTTAAGGACAGGGCCTAAGGCCCTGATGCTTTAATACAGTTCCTTATGTGGGAACTGTTTCTGGGCAATAAAATAAAATTACGCTATTGCTACTTCATAACTGTAATTTTGTTACTGTTACAAATTGTAAATATCTGATTAAATATCTGATGTGCAGGTTATCGAATATGAGAACCGTGTCCCCCCCCCGCCACCCCACAGGTTGAAAACCACTGTGCTAGAGAGACAAATACAGTCAAAACCCAACTCTGAACCTTTAAAGCCCTGACCTAAGCCCCTCCAGGAACTGCAGTTTCTCCATATACAAAATGGTAAGCAAAATGTACCTGTATGTGTGTGTGAGAGAGAGGGGGGGGAGGGAGGGAGGGAGGGAGGGAGGAGGAGGGAATGACTGAGAAGTGCTGAAGCAGTGGAGGCTGATATAATTCCCCTGATCAGCAGGGCAGGGGAACAGTACAGGAGTGGTTTAAGATAATTGCAGGTACTCAGTCTGGCACTGTGGTGGAAACAACATCATTTTACACTAGAGGTAAACCGAGGCACCTGTGGGAGCTAAGCCACAAGTCACTCAGCTGGTTACCAAAAGGTGGAGATGTTTTAATTCCAGGAGACTACCACTTAATTATTACTTTCCAGTTATTGGAGCAAGTGGGTCGTTGGGTTCTTTCTCGGTTGCCCAAAGGCGTATTTCTACAGTGGTTGTGTTTTCCTGCTGTAAGTCCTTAGGAGGCATACTTTCCAACTTTAGAGGGGTTAAGCTACTTGCTCAAGGTCAGCCAGTGAGTTGGCAGGAAAGTGCATGTTTGAATCCCAGCATTTACACGGGGGACCTCTCTCCTGGCATCGTTTCCAAGCTGCACCATAAGGCTCTGCCGCCACCCCTCCCCCTTTGGATCGCAGAAGATTCATGGATCCAGGTCACCCCATGCAGTGTCATATCCACAAGGGCCATCTTAAGCCAAGATGAGCAGCTTCCCGGATCTCAGGCTGGTGTGCAAGGCAAAGCCTCTCAACACCTCCGTGACTCGGGAGCCACTTTCTCTGTTCCAACCCTATACTTGGTTGTGTTCAGAGACACACTCCGGCCCCCCAAAACTGCTGTAAGCTTCAACTCGCTCTATATGTCCTGTCTTTTGGAACCATACTTTCTCAGTTGAGACACGTTGAGTAACCCGCACGGAGTGATACAACCGGCAAGCACTGCTAACAAGAGGAGGCCAGAGATGCACCCAGGAAGACACTGGCATCCCTATACTCAAAGGACCTGGGTGGGCCTCTGGGCCAGCTAAGGAGGGAGGAGAGAGGGGGAAAGGAAAGGGAGAGACAAAGAGACGAGAGAGAGAGAGAGAGAGAGAGAGAGAGAGAGAGAGAGAGAGAGAGAGAGAGAGAGAGAGAGAGAGAGAGAGAGAGAGAGAGAGAGAGAGATTGAGAGAGAGAGAGAGAGAGAGAGAGAGAGAGAGAGAGAGAGAGAGAGAGAGAGAGAGAGAGAGAGATTGAGATTGCCTACCTTGCCGCCTGGCGGCGCGGCCACGCAGCGGCTGAGCGAGTCGAGGCGCGCGCTGTACTCGGTGAACTTCTTCTGGTAGCGCAGCGCGGTCATCTGCAGTTCGAGCTGCGCGGCGGCCAGCTGCGCCACCAGCGACTTCTCGCGCTTGCCGGCCCGCAGCGCCTCCTTCTTGAGCGCCTTGTGCAGCGCGCCCAGGCGGGCCTGCAGCGCGCCGTTGTGCGCCCGCAGAGCCCGCGCGCAGCAGTGGCCGCCCGCCCGCTGCTCGCCGTGCGTCAGCGGCAGCCCGCAGCCCTCCTGGCAGCGCCCCACGGGCCGCGCGTCGCACGCGTCGCGCATGTGGGCCTCCACGTCGCGTCGCAGCAGCAGCTGGCCGCAGCCCGCGTGGCGGCAGCGAGCGGGCGCGAAGTCGCAGCGCTCCAGGTGCTCGGGCAAGTCCTGCAACTTGACCACCCGGCCGCAGCCCCGCGCCGCGTGCGCGCACTTGATGTCCAACTTGAGGATGAGCCGCTTGAGCGGCAGGACGTGGTTGAGCTCCTTGGCCGATAGGCGACCGCGACAACGCGCGGGGCAGCTGCCCTCCTGCACTACCCAGGGCAGCACGCAGCCGGCGCAGAATACGTGGCCGCACGGGGTGGTCAGCGGGTCCTCCAGGACCTTGTGGCACAAGGCGCACTTCAGATCAGGGTCCACGTCGCCGTCGAAGCGGTCCAATTCGAAACCCATGGTGGCGGCCGGGGCCCGGTGTCGCCGCCGGGCGACCGGCCGCCCCCTCCCTCCTTCCCTACGAGGCGGCCCAGACACGCCGGCTACGCCGCCCGCTCTCTCGCTAGCTCTCCCAGGACTGAGCCTAATTGCTTCAGACTTCCTCGGAAAATGCCCGAGGAACAGGACTCCTCCGGCCGTATTGGCTCGAGCGTGAGCGCACTCACATCCTGCCTCCGGGGCCTCGCGACCCTCCTTTTGCCAAAGGGAGGGGTCCTCGAGGCAGAAGAGGCTGAGGTAACCACAAAGCAAGGAGTCCTGCCAGACACCGGAGCTGGGCCCCCTCTTAGGGGTCTCCTCTCCCCTTTCTTGGAGGATTCTCTGAAAGACAAAATATGCCAGCCAAGAGCGTCTCTCTCGATTTGGAGCTGCGTCTGTGGCTCTCGCCCACAGAAGTTTCCTGCCACATCAGGACTTTTCATTCCCCACCTCCTCCTTTCTCCTGTGGCTGCCTTTTAGAGTGAAAAATATATAAGGCCCCGCTATCACTGTATTTACGGTCGTTATTTATTTATTTCACTCCGGGGAAAGTTACAACGGCTGCCGGACGATCCCGCTGAAACTTTTGTCACAACCGGGCTGTGAACTGTAGCTAGAGGTTTAGCAGCTAGAGGTTTCTAGGACCAGAAGGCGAATTGGCAGGAATTAGAGCTCCCCTCCAGCTGTCTGGATGGGATAGGCCAGAGTGGTTGGCTGGGTCACTTCTTGCATCTCTATAAAGAGGGCACTACAATACTGGAAGCTGTTTTTGTGGAGAGCTTCTAAACTGGTCCCTTTTAAAACCAGCGCTACAATGTTGCCAGAGCGCACTTTAGCTCCACTTGAAAACTATTGCCCCCGATTACTGGAGCCTTGACTCTGGCAGTTGAAGAGGTGGAGGAGCTTAAAACTTCAAGTCCCTGTAGCACCGCCTACCCCAGCCAACTTGTCAACAACATCCCTTCAGCTTGTTTTTGCTGTTGTTTTGTTTTCCTTAAGTGCATTTATGTATTTATTTATTTATTTATTTATTTATTGTTTTATCTCCATCTCCTCCTCCATCTTCCACTGGAGAAGTTAAAGAATCACTGCAGACAGGCTCTTCTGAGAATTTTGTGTCCTTTCAGATTGTGAGCCAGTGGTCCACATGGAGCCTGAGTGTCCACGTTGAAAGAACCTACCAGCTGTGAAGAAGCTGCTGGTCTATAGACACTCTGGATTTTAACTTGATGACAAAATCCTTGCCATCCGGAGGAGCTCTGGACCGTTTTCTTCTACTCCAGAGCAGCGTTTCGAGCATAGTAGCAAGCCTGGCATTGTGTCCAAACACCACTTTGGGATTCCAGTCTAAGTGGAAAGTTCATAACGTTACCAATGCCTTTGGTAGTTTTTGTTTTAGTCTTACTACCTCCCGAGGCTGTAGACATTCCTAAGAAACACGCAGTCAATCCGGCAGGCAGTCCTAGTGAGAGTCAAGTCAAGTTCTGGAATTCTCATTCGGAATCTGCTGCCAGATTCTCAGAGAATCTGGAAACGGAGAGCTAAGAATTTTGTGTCTGGTGTGGACCCAAGAAAATGGGATTACAGCATTCATTTCGCCTAATTACTTTTACTTCTGTCCTTTATAGGGCTGCTGAGGACCCATGACCTTCACTATTGCACTGCTTCAGTGGAGGGAAAGAATTGCCTTGATGTCTGTAAGGATTAGTGTTCTGAACTGACCTCTGCAAAACTGTTGCTAGCCAGATTGTTCAGGGAATGGTTGAGGTCCCCCAATGGTGTTCTTTAATCCTTACTGATGGCATTTGGTGTCTAGTCGTGATGCTTTTGTTTCATTGCCTTTAATCAATTAATGCATTTCTTTTTATAGGATTCCAAGTGATGTGAAATATTCATGACCTTTGTTCAGATAAGCTTCAGAAGGGAAAATCTTCCACTGGTGCCCTTATTAAGCTACTTGCGGTCTCTCACATAAGGGTAAACAAGGGTAAATGGCAGCTTCTTTCAACCAAGGTGTGTGGGCTTGTCAGTTTCATAGGCAGGCTAGTGTCAACAAGGTGATAATCTTCAAACCAAACTGGTTTTGAGGAACTCCAGGGAAAACTCAGAAATACACCATAAATGGGAAAACAGCACTTATCTGAGATGTACACTCCGTTCAGAGCTGTCTCTCCACCCATCTGTGGCCCCTGATGACAGATTGGGGGGGGGGTAAGGGCAGGCTGTAAAGAAAGAGACAGAGCTGAGAACACAGAGATGCTGTCCCCTATTGTCATTTTGCCCCTTGAGGTGAAAGCAAAGTCTTCAGAAAGCCTCTCCTCATTAGTTAACTTTAGTATTAAAATTCTTGAAACCCAAACCAGATAAACCTCCTGGAATGTGAGGGCGAGGGGAGGGGCATGCATGTTGTTCTATCACTGAGTTGGAGAGGAGAACCAAGAGACAAAACTAGAAGAAGGAGGAGGAGGAGGAGGAGGAGGAGGAGGAGGAGGAGGAGGAGGAGGAGGAGGAGGAGGAGGAAGAGGAAGAGGAAGAGGAAGAAGAAGAAGAAGAAGAAGAAGAAGAAGAAGAAGAAGAAGAAGAAGAAGAAGAAGGAAGAAGAAGAAGAAGGAAGAAGAAGAAGAAGAAGAAGAAGAAGAAGAAGAAGAAGAAGAAGAAGAAGAAGAAGAAGAAGGAAGAAGAAGAAGAAGAAGAAGAAGAAGAAGAAGAAGAAGAAGAAGAAGAAGAAGGAAGAAGAAGAAGAAGAAGAAGAAGAAGAAGAAGAAGAAGAAGAAGAAGAAGAAGAAGAAGAAGAAGAAGAAGAAATAAGGCATTATCAGTTTGTCTTTTCTTCTTGTTTTGATTTTTTTTTCACTAGTGACACATTGCTGCAGACTATCCTTTGTTGTGGGGCTGCCTTCTGTATTCTTGGGATGGTTAGCAACATCTCTTGGAGATGTTCAGAAAGGCAGTGGCAAAGGCCCACTCTCATCCACAATGTATGACATCCAAGTCACTGCCAATGTCTCTTGAGGAAAAGCTGTCCCAGAATGAGAACCACTGCAGTGTTTGAGAGCAACCTTCTCTTCATTCTGAAGCCAGGCTCTGACAGCAGCTAGCATCCTCAGCTGGCTGAAGAATCACCTATCTGGTCCAGGCAACACAGTGAGAAGGGAAGGCAACACTGAAAAAAGGGAGTTTTACACTGCTATCAAACATGCTGTAAAAGCTACAGGAAGATGAATTCTGGACAAGACAAGCCTCCTGAGAAAGGACTCTGATTTTTCTGACCTGGATTACATATTTGCCCAATTGTAGCTGCAGCATGTGGGGATTGAAATATGGGCAGTTCTGGACAGAGAGATTGGTGACTTTGCAAATCTGTGTAGTCTTCACCATTGCTGTCATCACCTTTTAAATAACCTTATCCTGTGCCTTCTGCCATCCAAGTACTAACCAGATTTGACCCTTCATAGCTTCTAAGATCAGTCAAGGTTGTATGTCCACAGTGTGGTCATACACAGGCTGGTCTCATTTCCTCTGCCTGGTCCCAAGCCAGGCGATGGAACAGTTTCACTTGGATCATAAGGAATGAAGGCGGAGAAGAGAGGTTCACTCCCTCATTTGCTGTTCCAAATACACATTTTTAGGCTTCTAAGAGACTCATCACCATTTCTAAAGTGTGTGTGTGTGTGGGGGGGGGCAATGTAAAGGACCTCAAGAATGAAATCTATGATAACAAAGATTCCCCAATTTTTTAAAAAAAAAATGCATCACAGGTTGCATATAAAGAGTCACATCTAAAAACAAAACCCAGAATCCCAGCAGCAACGAATAAATAGGAAAATGTCGATCTGAAAAATGAATTCTTCCAGGCTTTTAGCATCACCACCCAGTATATCCTTTAAAACAAAGACACGAACAGACAAACACACCCTTTGAGAGTGCTGCAGTTCAGGCTTATGATCTAGGAACTTATTAATTTTAATTTTTCTCTTGGCACTTTCTCCTCTACTCTCATTTACTCAGTCCGTAAAATTATGATGTTAATCATTGCTTACCTAGCACACAGTAATAATTGCTAATTAACTAATTTTTATATGTAGAAACCTGTGAAGGCATTAGACGGGTGCTAGGCATTATTATTAGCTGCTGGTGGTGAAGAACGCTGTTCTGTTTGAGGGAGACCGGGTACAGCGTCTGTCTACTCTCTCCATGGGAATGGAAGCTGATAATAAACCCATCCCATGCATCATCTCCTCAGTGATTGGTTGGACCAGCAAAATCCTGCAGTGAGGTGGTGCTTGCCTAGTGCTTGCCTAAGAGCCTTCAGTGTTGTGGTCAGTGTTTTACAACTAGAAGCTCTGCAGCAGAAAGTCTTTTGCTCTGGGATTGGCATCTGTAGGGATCAAAGCATCGATGGTAACAAGTTGCAGTGCTCCAGAGAGCCTCCTGTTCTTTGAGCACAGTACACAATTGCCTTCATTTAAATGCCATTCAATGGCAGGGAGAAGTTTCATTTGGTAAAGTGTAAAGTCTTTGCCTGGGTGAGAATCTGAGTTCAGGTCCCCAGTACCCAAGTGAAAGAAGGCTTGGTGCAATACTGGTGTTGGGGAGGGAGGGAGAGACGGTCGAGGGGGGAGGGGTGTGGGAGAGCCCTAAGGAACTCCAGTCAGCAAGTCTAGATGAATTAGTGAGTGAATTAGTGTGAGGATTCAATGAAAGACCCTGTCTCAAAAAAAATTAGAATAAAGAATGACTATGGAAGACACCCAGTGTCAATCATTACATGCACCCAGATGCTCACATGCCTACATATACATCTACACACACACACACACACACACACACACACACACACACACTACCATTACATTATCCTGAAAAGGCTTTTGCTTTATTTCTTAGTGATTTTTTTTTTTTTAAGATCACTTTTTACAAGACAATTTTTATTCTTCTGGGATTGCTCTGGGCAAGTGATTTTTTTTTTTTTTTTTTTTTTTTTTTTTTTTTTTTTTTGAGGTATCAGCCAAGCAACAAAACTGTGGCCTTAGTGTTCTTTTGAAATCGTCTCCTGAAACTGTGGTTTCAGTCTCCAGATCAAGCGGGCACTTGGCGATTAAAAAGTCAAAGCAAACCCTTGAGCAGTTAGCTCTCTAACGGCATGGCATTTCCAGGATAATCGTTTGTTATATTTCAGCAAACAAAGGCCACTTTAACCTTTCATTCTCTTTCTGCTGTTATACAAGTACAGACACGAAATGTTTCCCAAAGCTGGCTAGAAGCTTTGAGAGATGGGGACAGTAAAAGACATGGTGGAAAAATTTCACCCATGGTCATGCTTTTCTATCCAGGTAAAGTGGAAAATGTGTCCAAGTGTTGGCATCTGCTGCCTGATGTTGGCAAAAGCACACTCCATTTTGACAGAATATAAAGAGGCTTAGAAGTGGAATCCAGAAAGATGAAAGGGCTCGGAGGACAGTGACTCAGTCTGTCATTGGTGGGAACCTTTGTAGTAACTTATAATTTATATGCGGGTTATGTAAGCTTAAAGATGAAGATAAAGCCAGGATGCAGAACTTGTGCTCACGCTGGCTCTCCAGCCCTGAACTGCAATGCTTTGGAGAATTGCTTATGCTGTGGAGGATAAGGAAAAAGTATGTTTCCCTCTTTCCCAATATGCTTGTTATCTCCCAGAGGAGCAATAACTAACTAGACATGGCAAGAACCCTCTCATATAGAAAAAAAAGGGGAGACCAACAACACAACTCCCAAGGCCTGCAGAATCCTGAGTGCTTTCTGAGAAGAGTCAAAACAAGACTCATTTCTTAGAGTTCAGTTGGAAATGATGCTTTTGTCCATGGATAGGTTCCTGTGTGGCATTGGGTTTTTTGTTGGTTTCTTTCTTTCTTTTTGGCATTTAATAAAAAGTACTGATTTCAAGCACTTCTATAAAAATCTAGAAATGAGAAAAATGTAACAATATTTGTCTTTCTTGAACTGGCTTAGTTCACTCAATATGGTTATCTGCAGTTACACCCTGGATTTCCTACAAATGGCGTAACTTTGATCATTAAATCATATATACATGTATGTGTGGTATGTATGTGTGTGTGTGTATGTGTGTATGTGTGTGTGATACAAATAAAAATGAAACTGTTAAGAATGAGAAAGAGAACCAATGGGGAAAGGGAGAAGTGAAAGGAGAAATATATATATATATATATTTATATATATGTATATATATATATGTGTGTGTGTGTGTGTGTATGTATGTATGTATATATATATATTGCTTGCAATCATTGAATAGCACCCTTTTACTAAATAGAAACAACTTCAAGAAAGAAGCAATAAATATGATTGTGCTCTCAGCAGAGACTGGCAACAACTTCCTGTAGAGATCCAGTCAGTATATACTTTCAATTTTGTAAGACATGCAGTGTCTATCAGGAGAACTCAATGCTAAGGATGCAGAAGCCAGTATGTAAATGAGTGGATATGGCCATGTGCCAATAAAACTTTACTGTTTTAAAAGGCTAGATTTGGCCCACAGGTGTTGGTTTGCCAAAAGCTGTTATAGATGAACACATTGCTTTGTGCTTTTCTGCAAGCAGAAAACCAGCTGAATCTTTGATATTAAGGCCGTCATCACGAAACAGAGCTATAAAGATCTTACTTGAAACAAAAATAGATATTGGCTTAGTAAGTAAAAAGTCTAACGGCCTGAGTTTGATCTCCAGGGCCTAGGTAAAGGTGTAAAGAAAGAACTGACGTCACAAAGTTGTCCTCCATTTGTGCACAGGCCATCCCAGTTCATGCACTCACATACACAATAACAATTCAATGAATTATAGAAAAAAACAAAAGCACTCAGCAGCGTCATGGAGTAGTGCATGCTTGTGAGTCGTGAAAGCCTGCGTTAGATGTTTGCTCGGCCAAGTCCACTGACAAAGTCTTGAAGGCCAATCATCTCATTCGAATTTTCTCACTGCTACCTGGAGGCATTGCTCATTCCATATTGTGCTTCACAGAGCAAATGGAGAATTGGTTGAACATTGTAACATTTAAATGATGAAACACACACAGGGCGACACACTACCAGAACATTCTGAGATAACTAAGGAATGAATGAATGGCTGGCTCTCGAGGCAGTATGAGAGAAACCAGCACTGCCTGTGTTTTGGAAAGGAGCACCCACAAACCCAGCCCAAGCTCTGAAGCCCCAGAACTGATGATCAGACTTGTATGTACAGACAGTGGCTATGGAGATGCTCCACAATTAGCTCCAAAAATAGTGTGTTGACAAACTTTAGCAGACGCAAATTAGGGACAAAAGGTAAGAAGTGGCTATAGCTGTGCTCCACGTGAGCTGTCTCCCTCCTGGAGTTATTTATTATTTAGAGAACTAGCCCAGTTACCATAGTGAATTTGACAACACGTAAACAACTGCAGACAGGCAACAAAGAACTCGTTGTTGTTTTCTCTTTAGGAAAAAATGGTGCCAACGGTTTTTCAGGCAATTCCTTGAAAGGGCACGATTAGACAGCAAGTCTTTAGAGCCAAAGGTGTCCAGCACATTAAATGCAAAAGGAACTTTGCAGAAACCCCATAAGTGAGACTGCCAGTTAGGACACCCTCCTAACTAGAAACCGGGCTTTAAACAAATGAAAGAAACACTTGTCCAGCCTTTGTTCACTGGCTCCAATGACAGCAACTAGAGAGTCTTTGTGTAGGAAAGTTGAAAGCTCACATCTTACTCTCTGTCTCTAAGACTGAGCATGGTTTCTGCCATCCAGAAGATGTTCAATAAATGCCCATGGGCACTGATGGCTGAAGGAAGAGAAGATGCCAACCGAGGCAACTTTTTCAGGCTTCCAGGGACACAGACTCACTGTTCTAGAGCATTCTGTTATTCAAAGCCCCTTCACAGCACTGCAGGGCATATTGGAGACAGTCCCTGATTGCATCATGTTATACTCTACTCGGCATAATTACACCATGGGCTTTTGTCTCTCTTGGTGCCAGCCAGTCTCAAAGTACACTCTACTTCCTCACTTTGCTTCTGTTGAGCTCTGGGGTTGCACCCCTCATTACAACCCAGGCTTGCAAATGCTGCATCTACCTCGAGTCACGTAAGCCCTGGGTTCTACACTTCAGAGAAGCAGACGGCTTTTCATGAAGGATGGTGATGTTTCCTTGTGCTGGAGACCAGAAAGAGGAAGAGAAAATAATACAGGCTAACCCAGGGCCAGAATGGTGACAGAAGCATAGTCTATTATTTTGTTTATAGTTTAATTATTATTAATAATTAAAACTGCTTTTCCTAAGTCTCTAAAATAAGTTTAATCTGGAGCACGCCTACTCTGACCATTCTCCCTTCTAAATGTCTCTTCTGTTTGCTTACTTCATTTCTTTCCCACCAAGTTTATTCAAGCTATCCTCTCCTTCACCAACAATAAGACAGTGTTTTCCAAGGATGTTTCCACACCCTGCAACATCTCAGCCTGGCCATTCCATTTTACTTTGCATATTTTGGCAGTAGAAATCTTAAAATGAAACACTGGACCCGACACCAAGAACTGTAAAGCAGTTCCTGACTGTAAGAGAAAAATGGAAACTACACATGTCACTTCAAGGGTCAGATGTGACGTCCACTCCGCTGTGCTGCCAGCATCATTTGGTGACTCTCACTCATCTTTCCACATGTCCACATTGTGGTGATTAAACAATGATACGTGTCCCTTAATAGCCATCCTTCCCTGTCTCAAATGATAAAGGCAAGCCCAGATGTGGGAGCACCTATAATCCTAGCACTCGCTTAGGAGGCAGAGGGGTTAGGATCCTTTGAACCTTGAGGCTATCCTGGACTATATAGCAAAGCTGTATAGGAAGATCTTGTCTTAAAAATCAGATTTTTTTAAATGGACAGCAGCTGAGTTTTCCCTAGCTATGATACCTAGTTCCAAAGTTATCATAGCTAGGGAAAGTATGTACCCAGCCTTTCTGAATTCTGACCAGTAGAACACGCACAGAGAAGTGATGGATGCGAGCAACCCTTGTGTTATCTCTTGAAAGTAAGCAGGCTTCCTCTATAGTTCCACTATCTCCCATGCAGACCAAAACCTTTTGACCAGACTGGGTCATGACATCAGCCTGTAAACCCAAGTCAGAGCACTGTCTATTTATGTAAGTGGGTTGTTCTCTCTCTTTACCCTAACACTACCTATGGCTACATTTATAGAACCCTATTAAACTTGAGAAGATACCATGGGATACCCGTGACCAGCAAAACCATATCCAGTCTTGTCCTTCCTGGAAAATTCTTCCAACAGCTGTCCTGGTTGTAGGTGCTATGTGAGTGGGGCAGGGGCATATGCATGAAGAAAGAGGGGCAGACTTAAGTATCACTACAGCCTCTTAGGCTAAAGGGTGACTTTACACAAAGGAGGGGTTAAACATAGAAAATAAGCCTGTCTTGCTTAGGTCGTCCTTTTCACTCAGCTATCTGTGCAGAATGTGTTGACGTTTGCCTAGTTTGGGTCTGAGACCCAATCATTCTTACTTCAAGAGGTTGGGACGTGCAGTGTAGGTAAATAAGTGGCCTCTTTTATGCTTAGTCACTCAGTGCCAATAGCATTCATCTCCTAGATGTGACAACTGGAATGTCTCTAGACACTACAAAGTGTCCCCTGGGTCAAAATCAATCCCACTTGCGAACTTTGATGTTACAGGAATTTAACCAGCCATGCAAGATATCTCCGTATACCTGCAAAAGCTGTGCCAAAGACTCACACTTGCTCACTGGTGTGTGTGTGTGTGCGTGTGTGTGTGTGTGTGTGTGTGTGTGTGTGTGTGTATATGCATGCCTGTGCGTGTGCATGTGTGTTCATACACATGTATGCACATGTTTGCAGAGGCCAGAGGACAATCTTGAGTGTTGTTTTCCAAGCATTGTACATTCTATTTTTCTATTTTTTTTGTTTTAAGACAGGCTCTCTCATTGGCCTGGAGTTGCTGAGTAGCCGGGACTGCCTATTCAGTGAGCATTTGAGGTCTTTCTGTCTCATCCTTCCCAGCACTAGATTACAAATGCACACTACCAGACCAGATGTGAATTATAGATGTATTCACGTGGGCATCACACTCAGCTCCTTATGCTTGTGTGACAAGCATTTTACTGCTGTGCCATCTCCCCAGCCCTCACTTATTAATAATATAGGTTGTTTTTCGTCCCTCCTCACGTAGCTATCATGTTCTATGTCAGCACCAATGCCACCTCATCAGGAAGTCCCTGCTGATGCTTCCACCAGACAAACAACTCTGCAAACTGCCTTGAATGGGGTGATCATGGACACGCCCTTCACTGTTTACAGAATGTCAGGGCATTCAGGCGGAGTTTGGTGATTAGCTGGCTACAGTGACACTGAACATTCGAAAAGCAAGCAGAGATTTGTAATTTACAGAGAAAACAAACTCAGAACTCACTGTGGTCCAGACAGTGAGAGAGGGAGGGACCCATGCTGCTGAGCAGAGAATTGGGGAAAGCAACAGGGAGAAAAGAGGTTTCCTCCCAGACTTCCCAGAAGCCAAGAGACCCAACTTCCTCCATAGAGACCAAACATCTGCAGAAGTTAGTACATTTCTAAATTTCAGAGAAACATATGGATTTATACTCCTCCTTTGAATTCAAAGTCATTTGCTTCTTAACCCTGTATTTTGCAGGCTAAATGGTATGTGCGGTGATTTATTGACCCTGTAATATTCTCCTGTAAGTGAAGTTAAAAATAATTTCTATGACCACATTTTAAATTCACATGGAGACAGATAGGTACCCTCTATGTTCTGCAGTCTTTCCTACCACCTGAGGGTAGAGGTTAACCATTCAGATGCCTCTCCATGTTTCCTCAGCACAAGCCCAGATGGACAGGCATGTGCGGCACACTTTTGTCAGGTCACTTACATTCTGGTTGATCAGTCTGATTTTTCTTTGGTCTTCCTCCCTTTCTCCACATCTGTTTATGAGCAGAGGGATCTTCCATACATTCACTTAATAGGGGTCTACTCTAGGTGTGTTTGTGTCTGTGCATCTTAAATGGCCACAAGAGATCATTTACCAACAAACCAAGAACACGTATTCAGAAATGAGAACTGATTTTTAAGACTTATTTTAAGCAGTTTAAAGATGCTGGGACAGTTGTAAGAAGTTACATTTCTTCAAACCTCAGTTTCCTCATATTTTCAATGAAATTAATAATCTTTGCCCTGAGGTGCCATGTGGGTTGGATAACACAGCATTTTGTACATTGTTGGCACGTGATGTCACTATGTTAGCTAGCTCTGTGTGATTCATTCACTCTGACTTCCCTAGAGCCCTGAGATAGGTCACAGATATCTTTGAGGTAAACTGAGCATGGGACAAATACATCTATGTTCTGTTGTCCTCCAGTCCCCAGGAGACTTTGCCACCTGGATTTCACCTGCCCATTTGAGATGACCATGGCAGGTAGGATGGGTAATCTTCCCAGCTTGACTGGATTTGCAATCATTTATGAGACATACTTTTTGGGGGGTATCTCCAATGTGGTAGGAAGACGTACCCTAAACAGAAACTGGGAACCCAGAGTGAAGAAAAAAGAGTAAAAGGGGTAAGATAGGTTGATGAACAGCATCATTCATTTCTCTCGGCTTCCTGATTGTGGATGAAATCAGAGCAGACACCTTTCATTCCTTCTGCTGTGCCTTCTTCACCATGATAGACTGTGTCCCTTCCAACAAGAAGACAAGAGAGCACACGGTTCCCTCAACTTGTTTTGTTCATATTTTGTCACAGCATCAGAATGTGCTCTCTGTCTCACCACTTCACCAACCACCATGGGAGCACACGGTGAGCACCTGATAATCAAACCGAATGACGTGGGTATGCGGGAAGCCCTGTGGAAATCCAAGGCAATTTCTGTAGACAGAATAGTAACACATGTGGCACGTAGACAGACCCTTTGTCAAATGCCTGCAGATGTAAGCACATGCACCAAAGCCTAAGTTGTGACCATGTTAATGACTCACTCTGGCATTTGATCTTTGATGTTGCTTTTTAAATCCTGGGTTTTATTACATGTAATCTTACCAGTTTCACGTGCTGACCTCCAAGCCCCGGTGATGTGTACAAGCCTATCTTCCTGGAAATATCACCTAGCTGTTCCCTCCTGTGGTAGAATTTGCTCCTTGAGAGGGGTTTCCCACTGAAGTATTCTAACTTTGTGATCACAAAAAATAAAGATGTGTGCCCATGACATGAAAACTACAGATAAGGTAGGGAAGTATAAGAGATGATAGAGAGAGAAGGGACACTATTTTAGCACTACTTTAGCCCAGAATATATTGCACTGCCTTTAACAATTTGTTTGGTTTGGTTCTGAGAGTTGGTGGGGCAACCAAGGAAGTGTTCAGGGCCTCGTGCAGCCCAATTTAGCCTTGAACTCACTGCTTAGCTGAGGAAGACCTTGAACTTGTGATCCTCAAGCCTTCAACCTCCTGAGAGCTAAGACTAAAGGCATGAGGTGGGAGTTGGAAAATTTTGGGAAGACCACAGCAGAGGAACAAAGCATGGAGTGGAAGGCCTCAACCTCGAATGACCCAGAGCGCCAATGACAAAAGGTGGCTTCATCTTCTACAGTCTTCAGATTTGGAAGGCCTGGTATTAAATTCTACAGATTTTGAGTCTGGTGGGGAAAAGGGAGGAAGGAGGAAGAGATGGAGAGCAGAAGTCCTGCAAATGATTGAAGTGTTGGTGACATGCAGCCCCAGAGAGACTTTGCCCGAAAGGAAGAAGAAACTTGCACATTGATGGAGTCTCCAGGTATTCAGTTAGCAAGAAGAAACCATATGACTGTAACCACAAAGACGTAGCAGACATCTGTGTCCCCCATCACTTAGAGAGTTTAAATGTGAGGTGGTGACCTTGCTGAGGAAGTGACTTTGCAAGGGAGACTTGAATGAGGTGAAGAAAGAGGATACGAGGCTGAACTTCATCCAGGGCATACAAACGCCTCCACTCTTATTTATTGGCTTCTTCCTTGCATATCTTGACAGGGGAAGAAATGAAAACTTTTCTACCACTGAAGAGAGAATAAAATGACTTTCTGTGTTCACACTCCACATGGCCAATTTTATATTTTCTTGGTTGTTTTATTATGCTACAAGTGACTGTGGTTTTTATTTTCATTTATGGAGATGAAAGCATGGAAATTTTGTCCCAAGAACTACTGTGATACTATAGTTTCAGCCACTATAATACTTTTTTATTATCTAAAGTAGGCTTCCCTAAATGATAGCCAACAAACACATGGCTAATTAAGCATTTGTAATATGCTAAATAACCGAAATTGATGTATGAAATATATAGCATGCGGCATTTTGAAGATTCAGGATAAAAAGGAAGGTATCTCTTCCTCTGAATTCTATTGATTGCTTATCAAAAGTCCTATTTTAAAATATATTACACTGAAAAATTATTATGAAATAAATTTCACCCACTTTTACTTAAAAACAACACAACTTCTAGAAACATCTATAGTTCACACATGGCTTTACCCTGCATTCCATTTTTCTTGGACAACCTTGAAAATAACTGTGCCTTAATACATATTTGTGGACGAAATGATGCTATCAACATATAGGATTTCTTTTCTCATTTTCTTTTGCCTTATGCACATGTGCAGGCACACACAAACTCTAAAATGTTTTTGTTAAACTGTAATTTGCAATAACAATCATAGTTTCAGCAGCAATCTGGTGACTGGTTACCCCAGGGCCACTCCCAGAGGCCTTTTAGCTCTGGCAATTCCTGTCCAAGTGACCTAAGCAGGTCTTGGTTCTGTCTAAGCCTGTTTTCTCACCTGTGTCACGAGGCTTAGTTAGAAGAATATACAGAGGTGACATAGGAGCATTTGACAAACAATTTTGTACTGTGCAAAATAATAGATTCTAATAGGATATATCATGTATCTGAAGGTGCAACTTTAAAATACTTGAAGATCTGTGGCGTTGACTGATTCTCCAGAAACAAAACCCTTTGAGGAGGGTTTATAGGAAAACAACTTATGGGAATTTGTCCAAAAGAAAATAAGTCAGTGAGAGAGTGAAACTGGAGATCAAATGGGGTTACCACGGCACAGCCCACACCTTCCTGCCGAACCCTGAAGGATTTTCTAGAGTAGTGCCTCACTCACATTGTGCCTCACACCTCCACTGGCCTCTGTGAGGGACCAGGGGGTGTTTATAGCCTCAAACACATTGACTGTTAACTGAGTCTTGCTCCCTAAACTGAAATGGATGCATCCCCAGATACTTCTGTTGTTTGACACATAGGCAGAACCTTCCCACCTAGCCCAGGGGCTGTGATTAACAATGATAGGTGCTGAGTTCTGGGCACAAGAGGAGACTTCTCATGCACAAACATGACAAAAAGTTCCAGGAGAGAAGGAGCCAGGCACAGCACACACCAAGGGGCCCCCGTCTCACGAACGACTGCATTGTTAGCAGAGTACACTGCCACGCCACTGTATTAGATTTGAACTACACTGCCACCCTGTCTTTCGGCAGGACTCTGCCTTCTCTTTGAAGTGCTGCTATATCCAGCTCATGCATAAGAAGATCTGGGTAAGGGCTTGCTTAGGTCACGAGCAAGCCATAAAAAAGCAAATTTTCAAGGGCAAGAGGTTAAATCAAGGAAAGAGGTTCACTGGTTTTACAACCACAAGTAGTTTCTATTTTTCAATAAGCCATCCCCCTTGGAAGACATGGCTGAATGGGCAAAGAGCTCTCTTGGGGCGAGCCATGCCATTTACAGCTTGATTTTCTTTGGAGCCAAAGGGGAGAAGGCAAGCTATGGTTTAAAGCTCGCCATTTCATCAGGACTCTGAGAACAACTTTCAGTTCTCTTGTGATTTAGAGTAGGTTTTATAAAACATGGTCCAAAGATTTACTTACTTCAAGATCTGACATCTTGTTTTCAACGATCTGCTCTAGCTACATAGAAATTTCCAGTCCTCTTGTCTGGATTGATATAGCCCGCGGCTTTTTGTCTTCACCCACCGTGCTTTCTTTTCCATCCACCCAACTCTTGTGACTGCACAGCTAGTCCTAGGGATGTCGCAGGCCAGCAAGGACTGTCGTTGTGTAGCTCTCACACTTCCCTAGACGAAGGGGCATTTCTTCTTTCCCTTCCTCTGCAAGCTTAATATAATGAAGGACAAAGAAAACTAACATGTTGGCTTAGATTCAGGCACATTCAACTGTGTGACCTGGGTCAAGAGTAGACAGACTATGACCTGTGGGCAGTCTTGACTGTCTCCTGTGTTTGTACGGCCTAAGTTAATAATAGACGCTTACATATTTAAATGGTTAGAAGGAAGTCAAAAGAGGAGCTATAATCTGCCACATGTGAAAATTAAATGAAATGCATATTCCAGTGGCTACACATGAGGTTTGACTGTAGCATAGCCAGCCCATTCATTCGTGCTTTGTTTCATAGCTAATTTTGTGCTGTAGTAGCAGAGTTATTTTGTTAGGACAGAAATTTAGGGTTCCACTAGCTAAGATGTCTTTATTAGTCAGTTTTTTAAAGGAAATTTTGCTAATTGCTGACCCAGGACAACCTACATTGCTTATCTGTACAATGTAGTCATAGTTATACCTTTAATCTCCAAGACACTAACAAGGTAATAGATGTCACGAAGGCAAAAGCCCAAACTCTGAAGACTGATAACCACAACTCTTATCCTGGCTCTGTCACTTACTGCCACTTATTCGGTGTTACTCTGGGCTTCCAGCTACATTTCTTAGCTTCAGTTTCTGCTCTGGGAAATGAAATTGATGAGAGCCTTGTTCTCATGATTAAGAGTGACTGTAAACCTGTAGCTTGCAGCAGTAATTGGTGTGGCTTTCAATACTGTAATCAGCACTAACTGCTACCACTCTCACTGGCTGGCAGTCAGGAGAAAAGATTCGTATTTATTTAAAAAAAAGAATAACAAATAAATAATAGCCTTTGCTCATCACCTCCACACAGCCGCTCACCTCTACGGCATATCCGATGTCAAGGGTTCTGTAGGTGGCCTTCCCATGTGGGTGTTCCAGTTCCCTCCCTCACTACCCATGAGCTTGGACATGATAACCTCTTTGGGCCTTGGTTTCTTTCATCAGAGTGTGGGAAATCAGAATGGACACTTCATCAGGTTGCTTCAGAAGGTTAAGTGATGTGAAGCGTGCATATAGTATTTAAACACACTCAGTGCTGTTTCCTATTATATAGGTCTAGGTCTGAATGCCATAAAAATAAAGAACTACCTGACGTTTACCCACAACTGCCGAACACATCAGTCCTATAGTATTCCTGGTACCGCACCACACAGGTAGGAGACAGTGCCCCAGAAAGTGTTGGGCTGAAAGGTGCTGTGCTGATAGCAGGTATTTTAGAAGACAATGCTGTGGTTTTACTCTTGAAATCACCAGGATTGGAGCTGGAGAGATGGTTCAGTATTGAGTACTTCCTGTTCTTCTAGAGGACCTGAGTCGAATTCCCAGCACTCAGGTTGGTCCAATCTCAACTGCCTGTAACTCCACATTCAGGGGATCTGATGCCCTCTTCTGGCCTTTGTGTGTACCTGCATGCTTCTCCCTCCCTCCATCCCTCCCTCCCTCCCTCCCTCCGTCCCTCCGTCCCTCTCTCCCTCTCTCCCTCTCTCCCTCCCTCCCTCCCTGCTTCTCCCACCCCCTATACACACAAATTTAAAAAAATTCAAGATCTACTCCAAAATACCTGAGAGTAGTACAAATAGTGTTTATATCAAAAAGTAGCTGTCTTTGGTCCTTGCCATACAATGTGCCCCCAACCCTGATCATGACTTTCTAGTTATTGTTTTAGCTGCAAGACCACTTGCTCACGTTTATCAAGTCTCCAGTCTCATGTGCTTGAACATGCATAGAGCAGTTCAAATCTCCTCTTTGTATAAGCCTGTATGGCTCAACGTTTGCCTTTTTTTTTCTGACACACTAGTGATTGGAAGGAACTCTGACACCTTGCTGGCAGAACACAGAGGATAAGAATAAGAGCAAGACAAGGACTAAAATGTGAGCCGTGCTCTTGTTCCCTGACACCTTAGCAGGGTCTTACGAGGAACACAAAGACAGTGATGACTTGGCAAAGTATTGAGAACCTAGGTGAGGCAGCCACCAATGGGGGCGCCTTTGATGGTAGCAGTGATGACAGCGTGGGTTTCTCAGGTAATCACCCCTCGTGCTCCCCCCCACCCAGTTCCCCAACCCCCACCCCATGGCTAAGCTTGCCTTTGCTGTGACTTCTGGGTCCTGACTGAGTGGTGTCTCTGTCCTCTATAATTATTTAAGTTATCAACTATCCTTCCAATAAATGTCTTCTCTGAATCACCTAACCAGAAAGGATTTTGTTATCTGTAAGGAAGAACCTAACTAGTGGGCCAGAGATGGAGAACTGGATCATGCCTGGTGATGCTGTTCCTTTCCTCAGTCCTTGTCTGGAGTGTCTTCAGTCACTGAACCACAATCAACACGGGAAGACCTCTGTGGAAACACCGACAATGACCTGTTCTTCTGCTTTAGTAGTATATTTCTTAACACTGTTAATAACTCTGCCATTTCTCAAACTTTTCTTGAATTCTTCTTTTTTTTTTCTTTTGACCATATAATGTGGTCTAATTTCAATTCATCTGGTTTACAATATTTAGCATTTTGGAAGCTTGGGATTAAACCAGAAAGAGTAAGAAAAAAAAAATACTCTCATTTAAAATGTAAGTAAAACTTTTTCAAAGGGAGCCAAGTCACAGTAGCTGGGGAAGAAGTCACAGTAGCTGTCCCGTTTTCTTTATTAAATTTTCATTGGCTCGGTAGCACTGTGTCATCTATTCCAGGCACGGTTTTAAATTGTTAATTTCCATTGTTGTCTTGAATGTTTTTAAAAGTGAATATAGAAAGTGCAACTTTGGAGGCTCTTGAGGATGATATTTAGAGGAGAAATGAAGATGCAAGCTTGTCTCAGGAATTATGAAAGTGGCATTAGGAAAATCTAAAATATGCACCGATTAGCTTTCCCCTTAAGGTAATCATTACTAATACATACCTCCAAAGAAGAGAAGCTGGTGTACTCTATTCACTTAGATGCATCTCTTTATTGATGTCTCTTTCTGCCTGTAGTTATGGTCTCTCATATGCCCCTTTTATTAGAGATAGTCACGGAAGCATTTATTGTGCTCATACTTTCTTCTAGCACATAGTCAGGAGGAAAGGGCTGGAGAGAGAGAGAGCTTGATCAGTGTAGTGCTTGTCACACAAAGACCAGTACCTGAATTGGATCCCCAGAACCATTTAAAAAGCTGGGCATGGTGGTGTGCATTCAGTGCCAGCGCTGGGAAGGCAGAGGCAGGTGGGTGGACCCCTGATGGTTAATGGCCCACCATCTTAGCCTTACTTGTCAAGTTCTAGGTCAGGAAGAGACCATGGCTCTATAAATAAGATGAGTATGCACTTGGGAAAGATACCTAAGGCTGACTTCCTGCCTTTCTATGCATGTGAACATATATGAATACATCCATGAATACATCCGTGTATACATATGTGCTCATACACATACATATGCACACACACACACACACACACACAAGAAGTAAGAAGAATATATATTTTCTTTCAACTTATTGTTTTGAGATTGGAAACTCACCAGGTATCAATTAAAATTGGTACACACCTTTAATCCCAGGACTCAGGAGGCAGAGGTAGGCAGATGTCTCTGAGTTGGGGGCCAGTCTAATCTACAGAATGAGTTGTAGGACAGGTAAGGATATGCATGGTGAAACCCTGACTCAAAAAAAAAGTGAAAAAAGAAAAAAGGAAAAGAATTAGGATCTTCTTGATCTTTGCACAACTAGAGCCTAACTCTGTGCTTGATATACAGCAGGCATTCAGTAAATGCTTCTTGAATGACTAATACTGCTCTCAGGGAATTTCTGGGATAGTGGTACAGGTAAATATATAACAGTTGCAGGAGGGGACAAAATTATTCATTGATTATAAAATAAATGGCTACCCAAGAGGGAGAGAGTACAAATCTATGACTTGGTTTTGTTTGTTTGTTTGTTTGTTTGTTTTTTACCTGCAGACTTATCTTCTGCCGTATCATCTCCTACCTAGACAGGACCTTTTTTTCTGTCTTCTTTAAGAAATTTAGGGGAGAAATACGGTAAGGTATTGATTTTTACAGAAGTTTTTGGTAAACTAGAACATATTTAGATAGGGATCCAGAATCAGAGTCTGATGTCCCTGTCTGTACAATCATATGTAATATTCTACACCCTGGGAGATGTCTGCCTGGTCACAATTGCATATCCCTAACACCAGCTGCTCCCACATCTACTTATTATTTTATGCCCAACAGGTGAGCTCTCTCATCTCCCTCCTTCCTAGCTAGACTTTACTTTGCAGATCTAAAATTCCTGCAGATACCCTGCTACACCACGGGCTGTTGGCATTGGGCATGCATGCTTACTTAGTCTTATCTTCTGAAAAGCAGCTAGGAGTACCATACTTGAGTGCCACATGGTCACGCATTCAAGCTGGAATCGCTTCGTCAGCAACCACCACAACAGGGGAGGCTGTGGAGAAGGAAGAGAAGTGGCTTTGTGGTTATAAGCTGCTGCGCAGAGCTAGTCATGATTAGAGACTCAGAAGTTCTGAACACGATGTGAATGGGCTGCACAGGAGACGAGGAGACTGGGTGAAGAGTGAAGCTCCCAAGGAGAGTCAAGGAGAAATGGATACAGGCTTGTGGGCTAGCCAACAGCAAGAAGAGAGAACTGGGGACTGTAACAGTCAGAGATCACACCCAATCATGGCCTGTGCATGCCCCTTGATTTGTTCTGTACAGAATTATGAAATAGATGAGGTGGGGCTGAGAGCGCAGATTACTGTGTTGTTTGTCCTAAGGGAAATGGTAGACACAGATGTCTAGAGACAGAAATACGAACTTGGAAAAACTGACCAAATCCATGGGAAATAGATTTTGGACACCCTACCCCATTCCTGGGCAAGTGGAATCATCTTTAAATGTGTCCTGCAGAACCATAGATACTATTCGTTAAATTTATAAAAAGCATGTCTCTGGAAAAAAAAAAGGGGGGTAGGGTGGGGGAGTCAGCAGGCCTGTTTCTTATTTCTTCCCTTTCATTTGTCTGGGAGGTTCTATATAATCTCCAGTTCTAAGGCTGGCTGACATAAGGACTGAAGCATAATCAGAATCTGGCTACTGCTTTTTATAGTCCACTACCTTAGCAGACACAGACTACCCAGATGCACAGGATTTTCTAGCTTCACACTGAGGACAGCAAAGGAAAAGAACAAACCATCCGCTGCGGTTTCTCCAGGATGCTAGGATTTGAAAAGGGAATTGTCTTATGTCTAAGTAATAAGCAGTGTGTTGTGAGACAGATGTACCAGCCATTGTTCTCTGCAGCTGGCCCATGATTGGAACAGGGAAAACATAACTGAGCTGTATTCGTATTCCCTTTTACAGAGATGTGCTATAATAATAGATGATGAGCTACTTATCGATTCTGTAAACTACATCTTTGGTAGAATTTTACCCTTACAAGGATTGTTTCAGATCACTCAATTCCATGACTTGGTGACATTTCAATCTCTTCCTGAAGCTCTTCCATCAACCATCAGTCAGCTTTCACATGACACCTTCTGTATGTATGGCTCTTCGTCCTGAGAGACTATGCACTCTCTCCATGCCAGGCATGGCTGCTGAGACCTTATTTACATATGGTCCCAATTCACCCACCACCAGTCTAAGTCTACTCTATCAGACCATTCAGTGACAAATAGCATCATTCAGCTAGTAACTCAGATTAAAAATGTGAGATGCATTGTGTTTTTTTTCTTCTGCCATCTGTCCACAAATAACAGTAGATCTACATGCAAATTTTATACCAAATGTGATAATTAATATTGATTATCAACTTGACAGGATCTAACTATTAAGGAGATAAACCTCTGGCCATGTCTGTGAAGTATTGTCTTGATTAGGTTAATTGAAATGTGGACACCTACTTTTAAAACTAGGAAGCCCCATTCTTGAATTTGGGTCCTGAACTGCATAGACAGGAAAAAGCAAGCTGAGCATCAACACCGATCACCCTCTGCTTCCTGACTGCAGATGAAATGTGACTAGCTGCCTTATATTCCTACTGATGTTACTTCCCCTCCATGATGGACAGCACCCAGTAACGGTGAGCCAAAATAAACCACTTTCCCCCTGAAGTTGCCCCTTTCAGGGTATTTTTAACAAAGCAACAAGATCAGTAACAGATACAACAAGTTTTATAAATTTTCATCAATGTCTTGAACCCTAGTATAAGCCAGCTTCATTCTCATGCCTGGACCATTGCAATAATCTCTTGGTTGGAGTTTATATATTCATCTTTACCTGCCTTTACCTGTTGTCTATGAAATGCACAAAAAATATGATGCTTCAAAAATACTTGAATAAAATGCTTCCATCTTGGTCTCCCTTCTGCGCTCCTGAGTAGAGCATGGAAAGGACATGCTCTACTCATGTTCTATCTTATTTAAGGTTTTACTGCTGTGAACAGACACCATGACCAAGGCAACTCTTATAAGGACAACATTTAATGGAGTCTGGCTTACAAGCTCAGAGGTTCATTCCATTATCATCAAGGCAGGAACATGGCAGTATCCAGGCAAGCATGGTGTAGAAGGAGCTGAGAGTTCTACATCTTCATCTGAAGGCTGCTAGCAGAATACTGGCTTCCAGGCAGCTAGGATGAGGGTCTTAAAGCCCACACTCACAATGCCTCACCTACTCCAACAAGGCCACACCTTCTAATAGTGCCACTCCCTAGGCTGAACATATACAAACCATAACATGTCCCAACGGCTTTGATCCTTAAGCACTTCTTGTTTCCAATATTTTTGGGAGTTGGGTTATTTCATCCTATTTCCTAGCCAGTTCATATATTTTCATATACAAAGAACTTTCTCATACTGAATTTTTCAACTTAGCTATCCGGTTATCTTGTAACAGTGCAAATATTAAGTGAGGATGTTCTGGGATTGGTCTGTAAGTTTTGTTGTCTTTGATTCACATCATTCATTTGTATTTCCTTGATGCCAGTTTTTGAGTAATAAGTAATAGAAATTAACTGTATTAAATTATAACAATATAAATTCATTATTAGCTATTAGAAGTGTAGGAACTAGACAAGGAATATGATGGGGGAAAAGTGGGATCCCAGAAATTTTATCACAATGAAGCTCTTGCAGATCAGAGCCTTGTGACTATGTCCTTATATCAGCACAGTAGGAGAAAGTGATTCATAATTCTATGTTATTGTCATACTCTTCTTGTGACTCAAATTTCTGGAAGAAGTAATTGGCTTGGTTTTCTGGAGCATGGAAAGCCTACCAATCACATCGATGAAAAAAATGACTTCTCATACTCCAGCAAGCATTAACAGCCAACAGCATCTCAGTGAAAAGCGGGGTCTCAAGGTTACTCCTACTGTCAATGGTGGAATATTAAAGGGCCTCATCTAACAATATTGTGCAGACAGCCTCAGCTGCTGGAAGCCCATGGATGTAATGGTGATGTCATGTCCAGAAGACAACATCACACAGCACGCCTCTAGCCAATTCATAAACCTTTGTCTCAAATAATGCAGCTAATTGGCAGTGATACCTATCCAATGATACTGGATTTGATGGACCCTTAGAGATTTATCAGAACTTGATATAGATTCTCTCTTATAACAAGTGTTGTATAACCAACATACTTACAATTAAACTATTAACTAAGATTACAAGTGAAATAAAGATGCTTCCTTTGCAATGGTGAAGCATACCACCAAAGAAAGGAGGTATTGTATTGGTTTCTTAGCCACTGAGCCATTTTTCCAGCCCCCTGTTGTGTTGGTTTCTAAGTGATGATTTATGCCAACAATGCAGGGTGGGGTCCATTTTCTTGTCTTATGGCAAACCCTTTCTTCCTAGCTCAGGTCACTAGGTGAGATAATGCTGCCCTACTTCCCAAACCAGGCAGATTTAAGGACTTCAGAGGAAGGGAGTTTCCAATTAGCATCAGTCTTCTTGATAGGTTCAAGGAACTGAGATTTTTGAATAGACATTTTTTTCCAGTGCTTGAGCCAATGTGCATATGTTCCCCATCCTGTAAGTCTGACCTTGGATAACTTCAAAGGCAATGGCCGGCACTATTTCAGAGCAAATGTAATTTACATTATCTGATTGTCAACAATATAGTCTCTCTACTTGACACAGCCATGGTCCCAGCAAGCACAATGATAATACATTTATATGAAGTGCTCTGAGGAAGGACTTAGGGTAATATTATTTATATAACTCCAGCCTTTTATGCAGAAACCATGTATAACACCAATACTCTGTGAAGAATATAAAGGTGTCATATGGCTACCGAGAGCATCTCCTTCACCCTTTCACAGGTTTCCAAGCCTGCCTCCTTAGCACATCGATTCTTTAAATTCTAATTTGATGTATTTTACTATATTAAAACAAAACACACACACTTTAGCATACTAAAATATTATATAGGTGTATTTAAATTCATAGGTACTATATCCAGGATCATTGATATCATAGGTATCATTTAAAATTTTAGCTTCTTATGCCACAGTAAATGTTCATGTCTTTCCCAGTAATCTTTTATACTGGCATTTATTTTATTTTTGCTTTCAAGGAGGGTAAATGCCTTTCTTGTTCTATTAAAAACAACAACAAAACAAAACAAACAAACCAACCAACCAAACAAACAAACAAAAAAAACCCAATGTTCTCTGAAGTTACCAAAGTCATCAAGGCTATATTTAGTTTTCCAATCTTAAGCATCTTTGAATCAGGTGATGTGGGCTTTGAAAAGCAATTAAAGATTTTTGTGCCCCCAACTTTCCCTTGCTCATCAAAGAAAAATGATTACAGCCATAACTGGACGTTAATAGATTAAGGGAGAATGAGATGCTGAATACAGAAATGAGACCTCTAAGCAATTGCTGACCATAGCAGACATTTCTTCTATCTTTTAGCATTTCACATTCCTGAAGTCTGATCAAGTGAGATTTGTTTTATTCTTAAACATTTTCTGGGACCTCTGGTTTACATCCTCTTTGAGATAAGAAACATGAAGTTGTGACAAGAGACACTTTTAGGATAGAACATACATATACTATAGTGTGGAACTAGAGAGGGCCATGAAGTTTGCCAAGTCCTGTCAAAGAGCTTCATAAGTAAACCATGGCCTTTGAGAGAGTGAAGTTTGTTCTGTAAAGAGACCAGACAGGTCCATCCCAGTCTTAGGCACAGAAAGGACTCTAGATCTTTTTGGAGCTTTTATGTTCTCAATAGCAATTAACAAATGTAAGACGATTAATGTCTCTCTGAACTATTTGTTATTTGTTCTTGGAGGAGTTCTGAGTTCTGACCTCATAAGGCATGCTCATGATGTTGGATATATATATATATATATATATATATATATATATATATATGGGCAACGTTTTTATTTTCCCTCTACACTTCATTTTAAACACTTCAGAGACAGATTCCATTATTTCATCTTTTTCTTCTGACTTTACAATAGAGTTGACTATTCTGGTCCTCCTTCCACATTCTCATTTATTAAAAGTTAAGAGGCAATCAAAACTTGCATGTAGTTCCTTTAGATTATTCCCTAGATAAGATTCAAGTGACTCCTGAGAGTAACATAGATGAGAAATGGTGTGACCAATTAAAATAGAATGCTCGTGTAGTAACATGACATCAGGCCATGGTGTTCGGAAAGTTCATCAAGACTGGAATTTAATGACATGGAATGAACAAGGTGAAGAAAAGCATAGGCTTCAGACTTCCACAGAGGCAGAGGCAGTATTTTAAAATGCATTTAAGATTGGCATAACTTATGGTCGTGCTGCTGATCTCACAATGCTGTGAGCAGCCTGTAGGTCAGACACTGTTCTTATCTCAGTGCCTGTTTTGTATCATTCACTTATATTCACTCTTTCATTCTGCCCATAATCTTCAGAGCCCTGGACTGGACTGTAGAATGTCACATGTGTCATAATAAATGACTGTCTGCAAATGCAGGCAGATGCAAAAAGATTATTACAGTCTTACAGGCCTTCTTCTGCATATCTTGTTTCATAGCATGCATGGGAAAATGATCTGCTTTTGGTTCTGTTGTAAAGAACTAGTATGGCTTCCTAGCCGGGTCGCCCAAGACCCAGACTGCAGAGGTGAGTTGTGTGCTGTCCCTGTAGCCCTGTTTTATAGCTCTGAGATAGCTCCTCTGTCAGGAGAGGAGCCTTGTGGGCCTCCAAGAGCATCCTGCTTCCCTTTGGAAACCGTCAGGGCCCCAAAACTAACCAGCTTGGAATCCTACTCCACCAATTCCATCCCAGTCAGATCTGCCTGCCATTTCAGTGAAAACTTCTTGAACACAGCCTGCAGAGGGGAGTTCCTTGGGGTCCCCTGAGCTCCATTGCCTATCTCTGTGCTCACACTTTGGTCTTAAGGGCCCTTGTGGGACCCCAAGAGCCTCTTACTACCCCATGGAGGGCTGTGAGACCCCAAGAACTACCAACTTGGAACATAGCCCCACCGATCCCTTGCCAGTGGGGTCTTCTTGAGGCAAAGCCAACAGAATCTGGTACCCTGACCTCCATCGTCTAGCCCACAGATCCCCCTCCCCCCCATCTTCCTGAGAAGTCCTGCTGCCATCAAAATCATCCAGCCAACACCAGAGAAAACGAGATGCCTAAAGGACAGCTTAAGAACATAATCAAGAAGAACCAGGGCAATAGAGTATATCACCAGAGCCCAGCTATCCTGCTACAATAAACCCTTGATAGCTTTAATGAAACTGAAGCACAAGAAGAGGATCTTATAAAGATGGTAGAGGTCTTTAAAGAGAACATGAATAAATCCCTTAAAGAAATACAAGAAAATACATTCAAACAGGTAGAATTCTTAAAAGATAAGGAAAATAAATATAAAGAAATATAGAAAAATATAATTAAATAGGTGAATGATGTAAATAAAACTGTCCAAGACTTGAAAAGAGAAAGAGATGCAATTAAAAAAAAAAAAGACAAAATGAGGAAATCATGAGCACGGAAAACCTAGGAAAGAGAACAGGAACAACAGATATAAGTATCACCAACTGGATGGAAGAGAGAAACTTAGGCATAGAAGATACAATAGAAGAAATCAACATTTTGGTCAAAGAAAATACAAAATCTAAAAAGTTCATAACACAAAACATCCAGGAAATTTGGGACACCATGAAAAAACCAAACCTAAGAATAATAAGAATAGAAGAAGAAGATTCCTAGCTTAGAGGCCCAGAAAACATCTTTAACAAAATCATAGAAAAAATTCTCTAACCTAAAGAAAGATGTCTATACAGAGTAATCAGCCCTTAATAATTCTGCATCACTAAGGTCTGTCAGATGATCCTGGGCCAGAAAGCTGAAGATCAGATGCTCCAACGGTTTGTAGTATAGGGACTGTCCAGGTGTTCAGAGGTCTCTATAAATTGGCTAAGTTTTAGAAGCTATGCTTTGTGCTTCTCATAATTTCAGTTAACTCAGTCATTCTGGATTTCTGACGGGGTTGAAAACTTATAGTCTCATAGCCAATCCTGGCTATTTACTTTGAGAGAAAAGATCTGAGTGGATGGTTTTCAGCTGACATTCATTCTAAAGCCAAGAAAAAAGCCAGGTCCAGAACTAAGTGTTTTAGTTAGGAGAGATGACAGAGGTTCTGGTTAGTCAACAAAATGATGGACTGGGTATTAGGACTATCTTGTACCTCACTGGTACAAATTGGCATAATTATGCTCTAATTGTATTTTGAGAGAAAAGTTTTATTTTAACAGGAAGGGTGATATGTAGGAGGAGCTAAGGTGAGAGGAGTACTGAGAGGAAGAGAAGGAATAAGGAGAGGAGGAGAAGGAGTAAGGAGAGGAGGAGAAGAAGGAGAGAAGCTAGGTAATAAGAGAGAGAAGTGGGGGGGGGGGACATGGAAGCACGTGTCTCCACCAGTCAAAGATAGTTGATTTATCTAGGTTGGGTATTGGGTTACACTTCTGATTGAGCATTACCAAACTTACAAAGCCTTTGATTAACATTTTTAAAAAATTATATAAAAGCAAAAAGGAAAAGGGGCGTGGGATAAGGGTTTTCTAGGGAGGGGAAATGGGGAAAGGGGATGGCATCTGAAATGTAAATAAAATATCCAATAAAAAAAAGAACATTAAAAAAAGAACATTAAAAAAAGAAAGATGTCTACAAATGTACAAGAAGTTTATAAAATAGCAAACATATTGGACCAGGAAAGAAACTCCTCCAGGCACATAATGATCAAAATGCTAAATATACAAAACAAAGAAAACATTTTAAAAGCTGTAAGAGCAAAAGGACAAGTGACAAATAAAGAAATATCTATCAGAATTATACCCAATTTCTCAACTGAGATTCTAAAAGCTAGAAGAGCCTGGGCAGATAGCTTGCATCTAAGACGTCGTGTGGACTCTAAGAGACCACAGATGCAAGCCTAGACTACTATGCCTAGCAAAACTTTCAATTACTATAGATGGAGAAACCAAGACATTCCACTACAAAACCAAATTTAAACAATACCTTTCTACAAACCCAACCTTACAGAAGATACTAAAAGGAAAACTCAAACCTAAAGAGGCTAACTACATTTAAGAAAACATAAGAAATAAATACTTTTACACCATTAAAACCAATAGAAGAAAAACAGAGACACACCACCACCACCACCACCACCATAAAAATAACAGAAAGTAACAACGATTGATCATTAATATCTCTCAACATCAATGAACTCAACTCCCTAGGCTAAGACACAGGCTAACAAAATAGATGCATAAACAGAATTCATCTTTTTGCTATATATAAGAAAGATACTTCAGCAACAAAGATAGTTATTATCTCAGTATAAAGGGCTAGGAAAAGGTTTTTCAAGCAAATGGACCCAAGAAACAAGTTGGAATAGTCATTCTAATATCTAATAAAATAGATTTTCTGAAAGTAAGTACTGAAAATCTCAAGAGATAGGGAAGGACACTTTATAACTTATCAAAGGAAAGTTTCTCAAAGAGGACATCTCAATTCTGAAATGCCCCAAATGCAAAGGCACCCACATTCACAAAAGAAACATTATTAAGCTTAGATCACAAATTGAACCCTATACATTAATAGTGGGAGACTTCAACATCCCATTCTCACCAATGGACAAGTCATTGTAAAATAAACTAAATAGAGAAATAACAAAACTAGCAGAGGTTATGACTCAAATGGACCTAACAGATATCGATAGAACATTTGCCCAAACACAAAAGAATATACTTTCTTTTCAGAACCTCACAGGAGCCTTCTCCAAAACTGACCATATGATCAGTCACAAAGAAAACCTCAACAGATACAAAAAGGTTGAAATAACCCCATCATCCAGATCACCATGGATAACAGCTGGACTTCAACAACAGAAACTATAGGAAGCCTACATATTCATGGAAACTGACCAACTCTCTCCTCAATGATCATTGGGTCAGGGAAGAAATAAAGAAAACAATTTAAAGACTTTATGGAATTTAATGAACACAACAGCAGAACATACTTAAACAAATGGGACACTATAAAAGAAAGCAATGCTAAGAGGAAAGTTCATAACATTAACTGCCCTCACAAAGAAATTGGAGAGTTATCATACTAAAAAATTAAAAGTACGTCTGAAAGAAGAAGAAGAAGAACAAGAAGAAGAAGAAGAAGGAGGAGGAGGAGGAGGAGGAGGAGGAGGAAGAGGAGGAGGAGGAGAAGGAGAAGGAGAAGGAGAAGGAGAAGGAGAAGGAGAAGGAGAAGGAGAAGGAGAAGGAGAAGGAGAAGGAGAAGGAGAAGGAGAAGGAGAAGGAGAAGGAGAAGGAGAAGGAGAAGGAGAAGAAGGAAGGAGAAGAAGGAAGGAGAAGGAGAAGGACACCCAGGGGAAGAAATCAAATCAAACTCAAATCAATCAATTAGAAACAAATATATATATATAAAGAATCAGTGAAACTAAGAGTTGATTTTTGGAGAAAATCAACGAAATAGACAAATCCTTAGCCAAACTAAGTAAAAGGCAGAGAAACAGTACTCAAATTAAAAAAAAAAAAAATGAAAAGGAAGACAACAATGGAAACAAAAAATTCAAAGAATCCTTAGGTCTTACTTCAAAAGCCTGGACTCCACAAAATTGGAAAATCTAAACAAAATGGATAATTTTCTATAAAGATACCAATTACTAAAGCTAAATCAAGACTAGGAAAAAATCCGGCATGATCATTTCATTACACGCCCAAAAAGTGTTTGACAAAATCCAACACTACTTCATTTTAAAAGTGTTGGAGAGAGAGATCAGGGGTGCAAGGTGCATATGTAAATACAATAAAGGCAAAATATAGCAAGCTAGTAGCCAACACCAAATTAAATGGAAAAGAAATGCTACTAAAATCTAGGACAAGGCTGTCTATTCTCTCCCTATCTCTTTAATATACTACTTGAAGTTCTACCTAGAGCAATAAGACAACTAAAGGAGATCTAGCGGATACAAACTGGAAAGGAAGAAGTCAAACTATTACTATTTGCAGATAATATAGTATACACAAGCAACTCCCAAATTTCTACCAGAGAACTCTACAGCCGATAAACTCCTTCAGGAAAGTGGCTGGATACAAATTCAACTCAAAGAAATCAGTAGCTCTCCTTTATACAAGTGACAAACAGGCTGAGAAAGAAGTTAGGGAGACAATACCCTTCACAATAGCCACAAATAATATAAAATACCTTGGTGTAACACTAACCAAGCAAGTGAAAGACTTGTATGACAAGAACTTTAAGTCTTTGGAGAAAGAAACCGAGGAAGAGATCAGAAGATTGAAAGATCTCCCATGTTCATGGATCAGTAGGATTAACATAGTGAAAATGGCCATCTTACCAAAAGCAATCTACAAATTCAACACAATCTCCACCAAAATTCCAATGCAATTCTTTATAGTTCTTGAAAGAACAATTCTCAACTTCATATGGAAAACCAAAAAAAAAAAAAAAAAAAAAAAAAAAAAAAAAAAAAAAAAAAAAAAAAAAAAAAAAACCCAGGATAACTAAAACAATCCTGAACAATAAAAGATTTGGAGGTATCACTATCCCTGATCTCAAGCTGTACTACAGAGCAATAGTAATAAAAAACTCCACGATATTGGTATGTAAACAGACAGGTTGATCAATGGAATCTAATCAAAGACCCAGAAACAAACCCACACACCTACAGACACTTGATTTTTGACAAAGAACCCAAACCATACAATGGAAAAAGGTGAACATCTTCAACAAATGCTGCTGGTCTAACTGGATATCTTCATGTAGAAGAATGCAAACAGATCCATATTTATCACCCTGCACAAAACTTGAGTCCAAACGAATCAAAAACCTCAACATAAAATGAGATAAACTAAATCTAATAGAACAGAATGTGGGGAATAGCCTTGAACTCATAGGTACACAAGATAACTTCCTGAACAGTATACCAATGACTCAGGCACTAAGGTCAAGAATCAATAATTAGAGATTGCACCTCCTTGTCTGTCGGGCCATGGAAGGGTATCCTGGTTCTTGGGTTGTGGGTGTTTGGCCACGCCCCCAGAACCCAGGCTCCTGACATGAGGTCTAATCTCTATTCAACCTGCACCTGCACCGTTCAGTCAAGTAGAGCACAGGTAGAGGGCGTGTCCAGATCCATCCACCATCCTGCCATGACAATAAAGCCTGTAAAAATCCATAGACTTTCTCGTGTCACTGGGACCGTGCCGTGAGGAACCGTGGAGCCACAGCAGCCAGGCCCAAGCTACACATTCCCAGCCAACTACACACAGCATGGCATGAGGAATGTTCTGCGTTTTCCAGCAGCAATTACCTACACTTGTCAATTTTCCTTCTCCCTCTCCTGCTCTCCCTACATATGACTTCCCTGCCTCACCCCACTTCCCTCCCTATCTCCTCTTCCACCCATTTATCTGTCAAGAATCCATGAAATCAAAAAGCTTTTGTTAGGCAAAAGACACCATCAGGTGACAAAATGCCAGCCTACAGATTGAGAAATGATCTTTACTAACTCTACATCTGACAGGGGGCTGATATCCAAAATATATACAGAAATCAAGAAGTTAGACATCAACAATCCAAATAACCCAATTAAAAAATGGAGTATAGAGCTAAACAGAATTCTCAACGGAAGAATCTCAAATGTTGGAGAAACAGTAAAGAAATGTTCAGCATCCTTAGTCATCAAGGAAATGCAATCCAAAGTGACTCTGAGATTCCACATTGCACTCATCAGAATGGCTAAGATTAAAAAAAAAAAAAAAAAACAAAACAAAAACCTCAAGGAATAGAGCATGACGGTGAGGTTGTAGAGCAAGGGGAACACTCCTCTACTGCTTGGGGGAGTGCAAACTTGTACAACCACACTGGAAATCAATTTGGTGGTTTCTCATAAACTTGGGAGTTGTTCTCAAGATAGTACTCCTGGGCATGTACCCAAAAGATGCTCCCCCATCCCACAAGGACACTTGCTTAACTATGTTTATAACAGCTTTATTTGTAATAGTCTGAACTGGAAACAACTTATATGTCCCTCAACTGGAGAATGGATAAAGAAAATATGATTTATTTACATAATGGAATACTCCTTAGCCATTAAAAATAAGGACATCATGAATTTCGCAGACAAATGGATGGGACTAGAGAATATCATCCTGAGTGAGTTAACCCAGACCAAAAAGGACATGCATGTGTGTACTCATTTATAAGTGGATATCAGCCACAAAGTACAGAACAACCACCCTATAAACAACAGACCCAAAGAAGTCAAATAACAAGGACCCAAGGGAGGATGGTTGAAATCTTTCTCAGATGGAAAATAACAACAAAGATATCAGAAGACCATGGAGGGAGAGAACTGTATGGAAGAGGAGATGGGGAGGTGAGTGGTGCTGGGAGATCACATGAAGGGAGAGCAGGGGAGAAAGAAAAATCTTCAAAGGGGATCTCTAGGACATGCCAGAGACCCTGGATAAGGGGGTAGCCCCAGAGTGTCTCTGGGGCAGACTCTAGCTGAGACTTCTAGCAGTATGGGATATGGATCCTGAAGAGGCAACTTTCTGTAGCCAGGCAGGACTCCCAGGGAAGGTATAAAGACTGCAACCTACCCACAAAACCTTTGGCCCAAAATGTAGACCCTATCTATGAGATATACAGGGATGATTATAGAGCAGAGATTAAGGGAATGGCCAATCGATAACTGCCCCAAACTGAGGCCCATTCCATGGGCAAGAACTATTCCTTGACACTATTAATTATAGACCGGAACTTAGTATAATTGTCCTCTGAGAGGCTCCACCCAGCAGCCAAAGGAAACAGATGCAGAGATTCACACTCAAAGAGTAGATGGAGCTCAGGGAGGATTACAGAAGAGTTGGGAGAAGGATTGCAGGACCTGAAGAGGTCAGAGACTCCACAGGAAGACCAACAGTGTCAACTACTAACCTGGTCCCTTGGGGGCTCCCAGAGACTGAATCACCACCCAAAGAGCAAGTAAGGGATGGATCTAGGCATCCTGCATGTATGTATCAGATGATAGCTGGGGCTTCTGCGGGTCTACCAGCAATTGAAATGGTGGCTGTCCCTGACTCTCTTGCCTGCCTGCTTGTGGATCTCTGCTGCTAAATGGACCACCTTGGCTGGCCTTAGTGTGAGAGGATGTGCCTAGTCACACAGTGACTTGATGTGCAAGGGGGGACAGATATGGGGGGATGATACCCAGAAGGGAGCTTCCCCTTCTCAAAAGAGAAGGAGAAGGTGGATTGAGGGGAGGACTTGCATGAGGGGATACTGAGAGGAGAGCGGATCTGGTTTTGGGATGTACAGTGAGTAAATGAATGAATGAATGAATGAATGAATAGCATGGTGACAGAAGGTATCAGATGGAAAAGGGAGGGACAGATATAGAGATATAGACATCCTAGACCCTGACATCCTAGGCCTTAATACCCTTAGCATTCTAGACCCTGACATTTTGGGCTTCAACATAAAGAACCAGATTCTCTAGAAAACAGGAAGCTTTCCTTCTCTCTCTCTCTCTCTCTCTCTCTCTCTCTCTCTCTCTCTCTCTCTCTCTCTCTCTCTTTTTTTCAAGCTCCTAGGTGGCTTGGTAGCAATCCACAGTCATCCTTCCAAAATCAGACTTGGGAGGTACTTCCTGACACAGAAAGAAACTGAGACCAGAAGCTCAGGTAGCTGCATCACTGGCGAATGGTTAACTTTCTTAATTTTCTTCATTTTTTTTTTCTCACCTGCAAAAATGTTATCATGGTATTTCCTACAATGTGGGCTGGGTCAAAGTGTTTGGGTAAGCCAAACACTAGTGTACCAATGGAGATATTACAGCCCAACACATCACAAGAATGATTAGCATCTCTCACTTTGATATTTTAAAAACACCATAAGGAAATTATCTATAATGACTTAAACAAAGGATCCTGGGAAGAGAAATAGGGTACTTTGGCCAAGCCAATAAAAGACAATCTGGGACTGTAAAAAAAAAAAAAAAAAAAAAAAACAGTTAGAAAGGACATCGCTGGAGCATTTTTGTGAGATTTGATATTTGATATCAGACTGGGATAGGTATCAAATCCTCTAGGTACTGGAAGGAACAGAGCTGAGACATTCTTATGCGTATAGAAACAGTAAGAATGATGTCTAACAATCACCACATTAAAGAGTTGATGTCATAGTTCTTTATCTGCAAGATGACTTCCTGTCAAGTCAGAGAACCATGCTGGTGAGAGCAATAACTTGTGTATCAAATTCTTGACCCTGACCCAAGCAGCTTTGGAGCCTGAAGACTAATGACTGACACCACAGAGAGTTCTGCTGAGCAGGTTTCAGACTGACCAAGGCTGGCCAGCAATGAACCTTGTCTATGGGGTCAGGCAAGGACCATGGCTTGCAGCTGTGGCTAAAGCCTCAATGACAGAAGTTATTGATGGCCACCCTTTGTTCTGGTTTGGTAGAAGGCAGGTGACAATGAATACACACAGGACTGAAGAGGCCAGTGCTGGAGAGGTTATGTGACTCCAGGCTTGTTAAAAGAAAACAGAAAGAACTTGCTCAAACATCAGATGAATGGGTATTTTGAGATTTCTACTCTTATCTGGATGAGGCCCAGTGGACCTGAAATATTTATTATAATAGTTTCTTGTTTATTATGTTTTATTTTATTTGGCTCCGGGAAACTATTACAAAGATTAATTTCATGGTTGGAACTGACGAATAAGTGCCATAATTAATTTAAAGCTGAACATGACCCACTGCTATTTTTTAAATCTAACTAACTAACAAGACTCTTCAGAATTTACAAGAATTTACATTACCCTATTAATCAACATGTCTATGGGGAAGATACAGGGCCCCATCTTCTCGCAGCTACCAAGTCAACAGTCTATTCAAAGACAGCAACCTCATACTCCAGCTTGTTTTATGCCTGCCTACCCTGGCTTTAATCATGCTTGTGGAGTGCACTGAGGTGTCACTCTCTTTCTTTCCTCTCTTGAGATTATTCTGCTTATTGCACTGAGGGTGTCACATGGTGCCAAGATAATGAGCTGTTATTGTCCTGGCCCCATGGTGGGCTTTTGTTAATTGTTCCATTAAAATGGAAAAAGCTAAACTGACCATCCTTCAGTGAAAAATGGTTCTTGAGTCTCCAAGTCTCCACTGACACTGTTCTAACCAGTCTGCCATCCCGGATTGAAATGAAAACGGAACCCTAAAATGCTCACTGCACACCCTTCTACTCTTTGTTTAACAAAGAAGGTTTAAGGTTTCCAAACCACCTTGATCTTGGTGTGATGCAGATAACACAGTGGGAAAAGAATATAAAAGGAAGACAAGCTCATTTGTTACTGTGACCACAAGATAAAAGTTTAAAATACAAGTGCCTTTTATCAGAATCAAATGTTTCCGTCTGTTTTTACAAGCCTATTAAACAGAGGCCCCGAATAGCCATTGGCTGACGGGCGAATACATTCATTTGCTTTCATTTGTTTGCTCAATTGGTCTTGCAAGACACTTTAAAAACACATAAATATTTTGCTTGGAGATGCAGCTACTTCCTGCACTTATGAAGGACAAAATATAAATGAAAGTGCTGTTTATTTTTGCAGGTCCAGATGTGGACTGAAGACCATGCGGGAGGGAGTGAAGGATGATTGACACTGGCTTGTAACAAGCACCAGGGGTGAGTCAGAGAAACCACACCCCCAACCCCTGGTCTCAGGGTCTCTAAAGAACTAGTTGCTCATCAACCAAGTGAAGTTTTGTTTTGTTTTTGTTTTTAAGTAAAACAAGTCATCATGGCAAGGAACCACTGCTACCTCTTGCAATTTTAAGATCTTTAATAACTGACATGCTAAAAATGCTAGAAGACAGAACACTTCAATATATAGAGAAAGACAAGAACTGTCTGTATAGAACTCCAGGAGCCTGGCAGTAGCTCCAAGGACTGACAAATGTGACTACAGGAAAGGCAAAAGTTTCTGCATAGCAAAAAGAACAAAACTAACAGCAGAGCAAACAGACAGCATACAGGACAGGACAGCTATATGGTAGATCAGGGTCAGGGATTACATGTGATCTATAAAAAAAAAAATGCAAAAACTAACCATGGAAGAAACAGAGCTACCAACCAATACAAAAACTCTCAAAAGGAGAATTAGAAATTGCCAAAAAAAAAAAAAAAAAAAAAAAAATCTTGAATGTGTCCACCATTTCTAGAGATTAGGGAAATGCAAATTAAAATGACTTTGAGATTCCACCTCACTCTACTTAAAATGCCTATCATCAAGGAAATAAATACTGGCAAAATTGGGGGAAGAAGAATTTTTGTTTTCTGCTGATGGGAGTGTTAAAATGATGTAGCCATGATGAAAATCAGTGTGGATATTTCTTTAAAATATTAAAAATAGCTGGGCATGGTGGTACATGACTTTAATCCTAGCACTTGGGAGACAGAAATAGATGAATATCTGTGAGTTCAAGGCCAGCCTGGTCTCCATAGTGAGTTACAAGGCAACCAGGGCTATAGAGAGAAATCCTGTCTTAATAAGTAAGCAAGTAAGCAAGCAAACAAGTAAAAATCCAAATAAACGATAGAACTATTACATGACAACTATATTCATTCTTTTGCCCATATGAAAGAGATATTTGTATATGTGTGTTTACTGCACATACTGGACAAGGCTATCACACATCAATAATTAATTAAAAATAAATAAATAAATAAATAAATAAATAAATAGGCCCATAGATTTGCCTACAGGCAATCTGATAGAGGCATTTTTCTCAGTTGAGGTTCTTCTTCCCTGATAACGCTAGCTTGTATCAAATATATGAAAATGCTACAAGGAAATGTTACTGTGTATGCTAATTAAAAATACTAGAAGACAAGCAAATGGAAGTAGTAGGAAAACGTTGTATATTAACTTGAAACAGTTGAATTATTTCCCTATCACCTCACTTTCTTCAATTTTATGAGTTTTTTTGTTTGTTTTTGATCTTTGCATGAACTTTCAAGGCAAAACTAAATATTTGCCCTGAGAAATTTAATTAAAGTTTTACTGATTTTTTCCTATTGGCCCATTGCTTTTCTGTTTATAATTCTACAGACTAGTATTTAAGTATTTACAGGCAGACATTATGTCAAACATTATTGTACAGTTCAGAAAATACATAATCTTAAAATGAGCTGGTGGTTGGCGCATTTACATATGCCTAACTTTTCTCTTGGAGAAATCAAAGAGGGAGGGCAAAGAAACATGAACACTGTGTTTGGCCCATGAAAGGAAAAGTGTGTGTTCAGGACCCCCAACACCAGGTCTCAACACAAAGGAGCTGTATTTGCCTCAGAGGAACAGAGGGCAGGGATAAGGCACAAAGATGGGAGGTAGATGAAGAAGAAGAAGGATGAGGGAACAAGGAGTTGGGGGGGGATAGGCATGGGAGATGGGTTAGAGGCATTGTCTGACAATAGGACAAAGGACTGCTTCTGGATAGGGAGGAGATGGACATGGCATATAGGAAAATGGCGGTGTATAAAGGTAAAATGAGAAATCCTGGGTTAAGATGTGTTTAATTTTAATTGGGCATGTGAATTAGGTACGCCAAAGGAGGCCTTTGATTGCTAAACTTCAATACTTCTGTAGCTGGATCTTCGTAGTCAGACTCAGGAGGAGGAATTGGCCAAATAAAGGAATGGATACTGGTGGCTAGTTTTAGGAATGTAATCTAATAGCTTTTAAGAAGGTAGAGAGAATCAGGAGAAGGACAAGTCCTGCCAGAACCATGCTTGCCATGCTTAATTTGGCCTGTACCTTTACCTGCTTAGCTTTCTAACAGAAAGCACTATGATGTATGTGATGGCACAGTAGCATCTGCTAACACTGAAAACTCAAAGCACTGTAGCCATTCGTTATGTGACTGCACAGAAGCATCTGCTGAGATGGATGTTGTGACTCACAGAACTGTAGTCCCTCTAGTTACCATCTAACTTTATTTTGACTAAGTAATGTGACTTTGCTATCAACTTCAGTACATAACCCAAGCCTACAATAACAACCATAAAGGGCCCAATGAGCTACTTAGCTTACAGAGATATTCCAGGCCACTTATAATTCTAAGACCCCTACAGATAGGTCTAACATCATCCCTTTGTATTCCTTTAAAGATAACAGCATTTTTTTTCTGACTTTAACCCCAAATTCTCTGTAATAAAAAGTGTTACAGAAATTGGTTCCAAATGTTTATTCAGATACATATTTTCATCCTTTAGAATTATGGATGTTCCACTGGGGAGTTTGTGATCAAACTTTGAACAATACTGCCAGAAGATACAATTAAAATCTTCAAAGACAGAGGAAGACACACAGTGCATGACATACAGTTGGTGACCACATAGATAAAGGAATTGGAATGGAAATTGCTAGGGACCAGAAGAGATAGAAGCAGAGACTTCATGATAAATGTGTCAGAGTTTAAGCCTGAGAAGATGAAAAAGTTGTGAGAAAAGTCTTATCTCCAGGGTAGCACTGCCTCAGAAATACAGGAGGACAAACGGGGATAATTTTAAACTCAGCCAGCAGTCATCTTCAAAGACACAAGAGAAGCAAGTGACATTTATTTTCTGAGTACAGTTAGCTCGACTATGTATGCCAATACTATCACCAAACAGTTATATAATCAATAGAAAACACTACCAACTGATATTTAATAATTTTTCCACAATGAATCCTTGAACATTGATATTGGTACTTTAAAGCACATTTTAATTTGAATACTATATTGTGTTCAAAACCTTTTAAAAAATTTTAACAGCATACTCTGGCGAGTATCCTCCTACTGAGCTATATTCTTGGTTCTTGGCTATGAAAATTCTTGACCTGTATTTAGAGGAGGTTAAATACAATTTATACTTAAATAAGTGGATTTGCCTGTTCCAATGTACCTGAATGTTTGAATGTTTTCCAAAATACTCTCTAAACAACATATAATCCTCTAATATATATATATATGTGTGTGTGTGTGTGTGTCTGTGTGTCTGTGTATGTTCAAATAGAATTGGCTAATATCTTTTTAACAGCATTTATCTGATTTTTTTTATCAAGTTAATCTAATGTCATCTCTGTGTTTGTCCAAATTGAATAAATTCATCATTTAGGATCAATTTATGGCTATTAACAATCACATTTTAAAGGATATACCACAAATGAAAGGCAACTCTAGATTTTGTCAATATCAATAAAACATTCTTTAATTTATTTTCTTAGTGTTTCCCTTGGTAATTTATCTGAGGCTAACAATTACTGTACCCAAATTTTACAGAGTGATTAGTGTCAGAAAATGTGACATCATCATCAGTTGTTTTATAAAGTTATATCACATTATTAATTCTCAGACCTGTCTAGTTAAATAAGTTTTTTCATCTTCTAAGTGAAGTTCATTCATATAGAGTCTGATATGAGTGTAATCAATAAACTATCTTGTGACCTTTTTGATATTACTTAAATTTCTAAAAAAATTTTTTTGTTGCAAGAAAAATCTTGAATTGGTGTGGGGTTTTTATAAAACTCTCTGAGGACTCAACCAATGAATTGGCAAAGTACTTAAGACCACTAAAATTACCATTGTCTTCACTTATCATCAATAGTTTCATAAACTAACAAGGACTCCTAGAATTTCTACATATATTTACTGTCTTAAAAAACTCGTAATGCTGGCTCATTCACAGAGTTTGCTTTAGACAACAGAGCACAGGGCTGGGAGATGGATCAGTGTGGAAAGAGTTTGCTGCACCAGTATGCAGTGGAAATGGGATCCCCAGAGCTAACATGGTGGGCATGGTAGACAGTTGTTATCTTAGAGCAGGAGGCAGAGGCAGGGAATCCTCAAAGCAAACTAGCTAGCCAGATGGGCTGAAATGGCAAGCCTTGAGTTTGGCAAGAGACCTTGATTTATACAGGAAGAGAGCAGTTGAAGAAGATACTTGGCATCAATCTTGGACCGTCACATGTACACAATATACACATGCACATGTACCCCTGACATGTACCCACAGATATGCAAACATGTATGCTTGCAAGTACAGCCTACACACATACCTATGCCAAAAAAGAAAAAAGAAAAAGAAAAAACTGGACATTTTTATATTTTATTATATAAATAATGAATGTATTTTAAATATAAATCATAGAATGGAACAAATCAATACAGGTCTCAGTCATTTCTTGCTTTGAAATGACATTAACTGGCATGGTGAGATGACTCAGTGGGGAAAGAACTTGTCATCAAGCCAGATGATCTGAGTTCAGCCTCTGGGACTCATATGATAGAAAGAGATGACTCCTGAAGGTTATCCTTTAATGACTATATACTCTCCATGGCTTGTGTGTGTGTGTGTGTGTGTGTGTGCACATACACACAAATAAGCACTCACATGCATGTGTGCACCCAATGTAATAAAACCATTTAAAATGGCATTAACCTTGGACATTGACCTAATTAACTGAATATCCTCCATCATGAAAGAAAGTTTTTTTCCATATCTAATGGAAAATCTTTCTTGGCAGTTATAAAAGCTGAAAAATATCTAAAAAGTTGAAAGTTTTTGCTTGATTCAACATTTATTTTTAAACTTAGAAGTTCATTATGACACCATGTCCACAGAACACTAATTATACAATATATCTTACACAAATTATTTAAAGCTAAAAGATTTATAATTGTTAATGTTTTGAGTCAACTCTTCTTTGATGAGATAAGGACAATAGAAAAGGGTGCGTTTGCTGAATCTCTTTCATTTTTTACAATGATTTTTCCTAATTATTTTGTAGTACCATTTTATAATGACTTGATTTTATTTCTTTTCCTTGTCTGCAACTACAGAACAGCTTTACAAAATCTCAACTGTTTATAATAAAACAAAATTGTAAGACCTGATCTTATTAAAACAATTTAACATCTTTTCATTAGACATTTAATTTGGATTTTAGGTGACTAATTTCACTGGATATCCTTTCTTTCTTTCTTTCTTTCTTTCTTTCTTTCTTTCTTTCTTTCTTTCTTTTCTTTCTTTCCTCTTCCTCCTCCTCCTTCTTCTTCCTCATCTTCTTCTTTTCCTCCTCCTCCTTCTTCATCATCATCTTCTTCTTTTCCTCCTCCTCCTCCTCTTCCTCCTCCTCTTCTTCCTCCTCCTCCTCCTCCTTCTCCTCCTCTTCCTCCTCTTTCTTAACTTTGGAGAGGCAGTTTATTATCAATAGAATTGAGCAATGTTTTACAAAGATCTCCATGAGTGACATGGACTTAAAAGTAGCAGACTCAGTCACTAACTCTGAACTACAGCAAAGAGATTCCAAGAGCTCGGTTTGATAAAAGTTTAGAAACTAAATTCAAGTTTTGTAATGAGTGTCTCTGGTTTAATCAGCCATGTTTATTGTGGGCACTGAGTGGGAGAGAAACAAATATATCACATATCTATTTTAGAAAACCACCCATATGGGATTGAGAAGTCTGCTTACTAAATAGGACCTTGGATAAATTACATTCTCTGCATCTAACACTATGTAATGTAACTGCTAAACAAAGGAACTGAAGGGAGCTCCATGACTCGCTCCTCTCCTTCTCCCCCCCCACCTCATCTCCGTCTTTTCTGCTTCCCAAAACGTTCTGTGATTTTACCAGATGGCTTTTGTTTGCTGTGGATACCACTTTTAACTTGGGGCGTCTCCACAGCATCTTTGGTACTCTCTACCACTTTTATTTGCCTAAAGCTCCCTACAAATTTATAGGAATCCAATAGGAATTCAGGTAAGATTTCTATGAGCAATGCCACAGGTTCCTCAGACCTTTCAGATTTGGTACAGCACAGATATCCATTCCTGAGCCAGCTAGCTGTGGAGGTTAAGTCTACATGACCCAAAACACAACAAGAGTACAATAGTGAATCCACATAGGGTAACTTCCATCAGGGTGAAATCAGATTGCATCCAAACAGGGGTGACTGGCAGACAAAATCCCAATAGCTGCTAGTCTCCTATTCTCACACATGAACAGAATAATGTCAGTCATGAGTACTTGCTGAAGAAGCAAAGAGACTTGTGACTTTGCAGAGAGTGTAGTGCTACTGGGAATGGAACTCAGGGGAGCCTATGATGGAGCTACACCCCACAGCCCTCTGTGAAGGGTGATTTTTGCCTCAGTATAAAAGAAACAGAAAAAAGGACTTGTGTATTACAAGAGCCCTTAAGCTAGTATTGTTTTAATTTATTGTCTCTCTTCTGCCATTTTCCACAGATAAGCATAATTGAAGAGGCCACTGGTTTCCTGTCCCTTTGTGCACAGATCCTTCCTTTTTAAGCACAGCTTCTTGCATGGCTTCTTGTAGACAGCCCTTTCTTTGCTGATTCAGTCCATGTGTGTGCAATGGACTCTATAGTTGGTCCTCTGAATTTGCATATTATGTATCTGCAGAGGCAACCAACTGTCTTAGGTTTCTATTGCTGTGATGACAAAAAGCAACTTGGGGAAGAAAGGGTTTATTTTATTTATACTTCCATACCACTGTTCATCATCAAAGGCAACCAGGGTTGGAACTAAAGCAGGACAAGAACCTGGAGGCAGGAGCTGATTGTAGAGGCTAAGGGGGCCGGGGGGGGGGTGCTGCTTACTGGTTTGCTCCTCATGGCATGCTCAGTGTGCTTTTCTATAAAAGTCAACACCTCCAGCCTAGAGTTGGCACCATCCACAATGGAAACTACTGTTTTAATAGATAAAATAAATATTTTACAAAAATCTCATCTGTATGGAACATGCACAAGATCTTTTGTTTTATTATTCTACACATAATACAGCATGGTCATCTACATAATGCTGACATTCTATCAGATATTTTGGGCAATGAAGTAATGGTTGTGTGCAAAAATCAGAGGCAAATTTCCACTATTTTATAAGAGACTTGAATATCTGGAAATTTTGGTAACCTAGGAGGGGGCAGAACCAACCAAAGAATGCCCATATTTTCTTTAAATGTAGTGTTTTGAGTCCAACTTTCTACTTCCCTAGAACTGGGTTACAATCTACTCTTGAAGCTTTGAAAACTAAAAACACAAAGTATGTATCTTGACCTCAAAGCAAGTTCAGTTTTGAAGTACTTTTATCAATTTGTAACTAATAATCTATCATACATGGTGTCCTAAGAGAGGTGTATGTTGGGAGCCGATCTTTAGCAGAAAGTGGCTAGAAAGCAGCTATCCACATGCTAGCCACACCTCCAAGGCTTACGTCATATCCACGTGCCTACAAAGGGCGTGGTAAAAGTGTATAAATACCCCAGATTTCCCTTCAATAAAAAAGACTTGAGCAGAACCTCTGTCTTGTCTCCATTCCTTGCGTCTCTTCCTCTCTCTCTCTCTCTCTCTCTCTCTCTGTCTCTCTCTCTCTCTCTCTCTAGACCCTGACCCGAAGACCGGACTGGCAGTTTGAAGCCAGGCAGTGATGGCGTAGGCCTTTAATCCAGCCTTTGAAAGGCCAAGCCAGGCAGAGAGGAGCAACATAGTAACTATTCAGGCATTGTTAAGTCTTTTGTCTCAAGCCAGGTAGAGCGGAGCCAGTTGCAACAGGTGTAGACTTTCTATTTTAAAAAATGTGAAGTATCTAGGGCTAGGGAGATGGCTTAGTCTGAAAGGTGGGTGCTTGCCATCCAAGCATGATGATCTGAATTCAATCCCAATGCACAGATAAAAACTTGGGTGCGCCAGGTTATCCCAATGTTGGGTGGCAAGGGTAGGAGGATTACTAGGCCTTGCTGCTCACCTAGTCTAGCCAAATTGGTAAGCTTCGGGTTACAAAAGAGACCCTGTCTCAAAAACAGAGAGAAGTGCAATTGAAATAGAGATCCTTGCGACTGATTTCTGTTCTCTATATGTATAAGTGCACACGGGTGCACCCTTCTGCTGGTGTGTGCAGCCACATGAATGCAGCTACGCAAATAATTCAAAACAAGTATTCAAAACAAGCTGTGTTGCTCAGTGTGCATTTAGCACCTGCCTCTCGTCTGTTTGGTGAGAAGAACCTTACTTAGTTTGTAGCATTGGTTGATTTTCACAATACAAATATTCCTATTAGGTTCAACTTCAAGCTTCTAATCTGGAATCACTGAACACAGAGATGAGGAGGCACTGCTTGTAGCCTGTTATATACATCTCAGCAATGTAGGTTGATGTCTCTCAATTCCAGGAACACAGGAATAAACTGCAACAAAATAAATCAGAATCACATTAACATCTTTGGTCTTAATGTCATTCATAAAATTCTAAATTTATGTACTTTTATTTTTAATAATGCTATGTTTGCCAACAGGTTTAGAAAAATTTAGAAGATTGGCAGTGCTATTTTGAAGCTAATACATGCATGCCACATCCAAACATGGCTGGATCAGAGGCTTTGGGAGTTTGAGATTGACAATGGCGTAGGTCAGAAGGATGCCACTAGGTTCCTTAGTTAGTCTTAGATGCTTATGTAGGATTTAGCTTCTTGACACTGGGGAGGAGGGGAGAGGAATCTTCTTTAGAGAAAAAAAAAATTGGACCAAGGCATGAGAGGTTAAAGAACTTGAACATGAAGGGAAGGGATCAGTGAATGGTTTCTTTATTGGAAATCAATTACAGACACTAACCAGACCCAGCCCTGATTCATCTCCAACCCACCCATTCTGAATCAGTGACTGTAATAACAGCAGTCATGATGACAGCTCATTCTGATTCTGTACCAGCTGCAGCTGCAGCTAGGGAACCTTCTACCATCTCAGGCCTAAAACTCCCAGTCTCCTCTGTTAACCTATTCATGAGCAGCCATTGCCTTCCCTGGGTAATTGTGAGGAAGAAGATTATGGCTCCTTTCAGACTAAGCCATATCCCTAGCCCTAGATACTTTACATTTTAAAAAATAGAAAGTCTACACCTCTCTTAGGACACCATGTATGATAGATTATTAGTTACAAATTGATAAAAGTACTTCAAAACTGAACTTGCTTTCAGGTCAAGATACATACTTTGTGTTTTTAGTTTTCAAAGCTTCTAGAGTAGATTGTGTTCAGTGTACACACCCTACTTGGAATCTCCAATGAAACCTCCACTCACCATCACCATTCCCACAGCCCAGCACAAACTCCCATTTGCACCCAGCTTGTGAAACCTTCAGTGTAGACTACAGAAATGTTCTCCATATTTATAACTTACAAATAGGAAAACAAAACAGAGGTGACCCAACCCTTCAAGAAAGATGGAGAAGAATCTATGTATTTGAAGAAGTAAGGAGAACTTCTCTGTGTTCATGTTCAATTACATTGCACTCTGCGGGCCCAGCTACACCTTTGAATGTAAGGTCCTGTTTTGGAGAACAAAACAGACCTATCAAGTTTTGCAGCCTTGGACTCACTGCACATAGAAATGCTGTTTACTTGCATTAAAAATCAATGCAGTATAGAACCTAATAATTCTAAGTCAGTCTCCCTGAGCATGAGTTCCAAGCAGTTGTGGAATTGTGGGAAGATAAAGGGACCTTTTCTTTTCACCAGTTTCTCACACAGGACATAATCTTCTTCCTCACAATTCCTAGTTAAAAAGTTACAGGGAGCATGTCCCTACATTGTTACTACACTTCCAAGCAAAAGCGAACTGGAAAAGGATGAAAACCAAGCTAAGGAGAAAGCTATTCCAAATTCTGTAGGACTGGTAACTCTGTTCTTGTTTGAGGATTTATTCATTTTGGTGTGATTCACTTATTCCCAGGTCGGGAGGAAGGCCCACTTTAGAGAGTCTGTGACTACAGGTGGAAATTTGTCTGTAAGGGTTATAGAAATGTAAAATTAGAAGGGAAGTGAGGGTTAGGCCACACTGGAGGGTGGCTTAACTCTTCTATGAGTTGCCTATCCTGTTCCTCACAGGAGCCCCCTACTAATTGAGACATTCTTCAGCAAAGGGAGCTCCAGGGAAACAACATAACTTGTTAATTACAATAATAAAATGTGTGTGTTTGCATGCCTGCATGGGTGGGATTGGGCAAATGATGCCTTATTTTCTTTTCATTTGTAGTTTGGCTTGCTCCTACAAAAACCCAAAAGGCAAATATCCTTTTCCTTCTCCAATAAGACATGCTGAATTACATCAATGCTATTTTATGCTAAAGATAAGGCCTTTTAAAAAAAATGTTAAAGATAACATGAGGTACATGGCTTTAGAGCAATCAAACCCACTCGTTCTTGCCAATAAACAAGTGCCATGAACTTACTTTCTTCTAATTTATAGTCAGCCTGTTTAAATTATTGCTATTTGGCCTGGACCATTTCATAGGGATTTAATTGTGCTTATAAATCTTGTCTTTCAAATCCATCTCTTTACTCACTTCATTTCCCTCCCCCATGTCTCGTTTTGCATATGCTCCCAAACATATCAATAATTTATGCCACCATGCTTTGTTTGTTCCTTTGTAACTACACACATGTTCTGCATTGTGGAGCGATGGCGAAGGAAACGTGTACATTGGGAAGAGGTCTTGAATTTTTCATGAAAGTTGGTTGAGGCCAAATGGCATCTTGCAGATCTTAGGGAAGGGTTTCAGAACAATAGACATAACAACATAATAACAAGGGTAACATTTGTTGAGTGTATTTTAGTTAGAGAGTATTTTAGGAAGAGTTAAATAGTACAATACTCACTACTTGGTCTTCACAATTTATTGCAAGGAAGGCCTCAAGACTCCCATGGTGTAGACCCTGGGACCGTTCAACTGAAAAGCCACTAGTTCACACAGCTGGGAAGTAACAGGAAGTGGCTTCAGCTTAGGCTTTTAGCCCTTGGAGTCCGAAATAGTTCCCTGACATTTGGTTCAAGCCCTGCTTTAGTGCTAGGTCTAGAAAGAGATCATTTAAGTTGACTTGAAAATTTATTTTCTTCTTGCCTATCCTTTTCTTAAATGACTGCTAGATTTAAAGACTAAGTAAGGAAACCTGAGGTTCTGATGTTATTTGAAGTAGAGAATGAAGGAGTAAGATCTTGTTTGCACTGTTTTCTATTGGGACTCAGGGCGTTTCTTCCTAAGCTGATGTTAAGTTGATAGGGAGTATTCATATAGTAAGTCTTATTCCTTGTCTATGTTCCTTATCAAGGTCCTCAGATGCATCTAGTTCAGGCATCTTTACACAGTCTAGCTATATGTCACTTCCTATTTTTATTAATATAGCTTTATTGGAACACAGTTAAATCCATTCATTGAGTATAGTCTGCATCTACTTTTGTCCCACTGTAGCAATGTGAATAGTTGGGATAGACCAGCTAAGATGAAGATATTTATAGTATTCTAATGGTAAAACCTACATGACCTCTGCATTAATGAAATTTATAACTTTATGAGAGATATAGTCACTCATTCTATTGCTAAAATATCAACATACACACACACACGCACACACACACACTATAGAAATAAAGTACAATAGAGTGTGTGGGGGGGAGAGTACTCATTACTTGCTACTAATTGATTCCTAGAAGTTAATCCTTTGAATCTTTACTCTTTTATATTAAAAAAGTACTTCCTGGGATGACAAAAATGTTATTCATTTTTATACTTATTCAAATTCAGTGACTATATTCTGAATTGCATCTATGTGTTTGATATCATGTTAGGCTTGGCAGATAATGTGAACAGATGTTGATAGTCTTCGAATTACTAATTCTCTGACCTGATCTCTCTGTTGGCTTTCAGTTAGAGATTAGGATGAACTTCTGTTCATCAGGCTTCCCAGTTTTAACTCTTTTTACTTGGATGCTTGTTTTTGTTGGGGAGTTTAGAATTCTCCTAAATTTGGAACCCAGGCTAGCTGAGCACGGCTTTCTAGGCTTTATACCAGTAAACCAGAAGATTCTGGGAATATATTTTATGTGGCCACCAATGATCTCTGCCAGTTCTCTTTTTGGTCCACAAGCTCCCCGAATGCTTCTGCTTCATCAAAACTTTCAGCTCCGCTTCTTCAGTTGATTCTGGATGTAGTTCTGTCTCAGTCCTTTATTTCCATTTGTCTGCTACTTAAAGCATCATTCAAAGTCTCGTTGGCACCTTTAGCCGAATAGGTCCCAGGAAGAACACATCTATTTAGCCAATTCCTCTCTCCAGGCTCCCCGGTCTGGACTACACCCTTGGAGACAAGCATGGATAATAGAAACAGCCGAAACCACTCACACATGTCACACCTAAGTAGGGAAATAGCTGCAGGGTGAGGTGGAGGCAACATTGTGAGAACATTCAGGAGAAATCTGCCTCTCCTGAATCTAGTTCAGCTTATTATCTTCAGGTCCATTGTGTCTCCTGTACCTTGCCTTTACTTCCTATTCTCAAATTCTGTCTCTTAACTGTAACCTGGTTCTCTAGATCTCAGACCCAAATTCCTGAACTCTACTTCTATTTCCTTGTCTGATGCAATACTTAACCATGAACTATGTACCTATCCTTAGCCTGATGGGACAATCACAATGAAGGGTTGCCAAAGAGTTACTGAGTAGTCAGTGTCTTTTACATATGTTATCTAGTATAATCCTTGAAACCATCTTGTGAGGTAAGACTGTTATTATTAGGATAATAACGATTATGTAATTTACAGGTGTGGGGGCTGGACACTAATAGGTTTAGGGAACCTGTCCAAGGCTATATAGATTGCGTATGGGTGGAATTAGAATCCTAGCCAGGTCTGCTTGGCTCCACGGTATTATTGCCCTGGTTTCTTTTTCCCACTTGCATTTGCACTTAGGTGATTCTGTTCTTGCATCTGACTTTAACATACATGTCAGGAGTCAGTAAGATTGTCTGTAAAGGGCTAGAGAGTAGATATTTTCAGTTTCTAAGGACAAGAAGACTCTGTCATCGGTCCTGTAATTGCTACATGGACTTGAAAAGCCATAGACAGCGCATATCTGGTGGGGACAGATGTGTTCTAGAACCCCCTTATTTATAGACATAGAAATTTGAATTTTTTATAGTTTTCACATGCCACTAATTACTCTTATTCTTCTGTGTTTTGTTCCCAACTATTGAAAAGAATGTAAAACCATTCTTGTATAAGCTATACAAAAGTAGGCAGAAGACCAATTCAGTCCCTGGGTCAGAAACTTGCCAACCCTTGTTCTACACCATATTATTTGATTTCAGGTTTATAATTTTCTGAAAGACTCAGTAAGTTACTATAATATGTGGTAAACTTTTGCATGTTCACTACCATGATAGTGACAGATGCCATGTGAAGAAGGTCCTAGCACCACTTCCATTTACTAGATGAATAGAAACAAACTATTTTTCTCAGGCCTCACTTAACTAGGAGATAGTACAGTCTAATTTAGACAACAGGCCTTCTGACCCCAAGGCTGGCATCCTAAGCATGAAACTATGCTTCCTTTCTGGCTCCTATGAGATAATACACATTAAAGTTATTTGAGAAACATACAAGGTTATATAAATATAAGTTAATAACTATCATAATTGTTTGTGTTACATCTTTATCCAGGTTTCTGAAGGGATTGGATTACAATCAAATTGATGTTAATTAAAAGAAAAACAGCTAGGCACGCCATGGGATGGTATCTATTTTTCTGTTCATCTTAATATTAGATATTTTGAGCATTAAATTCCCATCTGAAATCAGCAATTGAGGAACCTTCTTAAATTGTATGTGGTATGCTATCTTCTCTGAACTTCCTTGAACTTGGCCTTGTGCCTCATTACTGATTAAAACCAAAATGAAGCTGTAGATGGGCAAGAAGTGGTGTATTGATAAGAACTGTGATTAAGTTTTTGTATTTTTTTCACTCATTCACTTCTTTTTGAATGCATTTCACTTCCTATAGTAGATAGCAAGAGAGACATGACTTAATTATTGAGAATACTTTGGAGCCAAATGGAAAATTATACTACTACTTACTCAGATGCCAGGGTAATTAGAGCCCAATTATTTCTCCCATTTGGCACTAATAAATGAAGATCAATTAAAAAATAATGTAACTGTGAATTGCCTTTATTGAGCAGAGAGCTCTGAGCAGTTGAAATTGTCTGCTCTTTCCCTAATTGAAAATACCAAGTCAAGGCATCTCAAATTGTGACTGTGTTCGTGTAATTTTGGAGCACTTTTGTTTTTAAAACTCACACAGATGGCCAAAGCCTGGCATTGAATCATTTCCTGGGTACAACACACTGCTCTTTCTTTCATGGGGAGAGTCAAAACATGGGCCCAAGACATTTTTATTTCCCTAGTGATAACATCAGGTTTTCTGGCAGAACTCTATCATTGCTTCTGGGCAGGTTTTGCCTGGGCTAAGATGGAATGTCTGATTTGCTTGGCTATTTCACTTTTCTTCTGATTAGTATATCCGTTTCATCAAATGCATTCTGAAAACATTTATTTTACTGTTTTTTTTTTTTTTTAAATCTCACTGAAAGAGACGTTTCCTTGATTAGCATATTGGGATCATTTTTCGGGGACACAGACTTGCCTGCTCCAGGATCTCTCAGAGTTCCGTGCATGCCTTTTAATCATCTGGGATTGAGCATCAATCACTGGAGGGTCCTACACTATCTCATGTTATCCAGCATCCAGTTTTAGGTGGGATGTGCAAATGCCAGTTCTTTAGATTGGTCCTAAGTCTGGATAAGCACTTCTCCAGTATCGGATAAATCTTCTTACCTAACACACCTACTTGTATATGCACCCTAAATCACCTCCTAATTTATAAGGCATGTTTACCCATCATACTCCACTGTACTCCAAACAACTGCAGGAACTACGTAAGGCTGGGTTTATTTTCCATATTCAAATGAAATCAAGAGGCTCCAGAGTTTAAAGGATAATAAAACACCACACCCAGAGTTACAAAGACCCACCATAGGACTCATGAATGATGCTTGGAACTGTGCAACGTAAAAATTGCACAGTCACCCATTCTCATTTGAATGCCCAACTTAACTGAAAATAATCGAGAAAGGACAGACAGAGACAATTATGGAACGCGTGAGTCATGATGAAGGGAAACCTGAAAATATTGTTCTCCTAGCATTTCTCTGAGTGGAACAGGATTGGGTGGGGCCAAAGTCTGAATGAGCTGTGGCCAAAGGCTTGGCTTTGGGGTTGGGCAACTAAGAACTCAAAGAATTCTTTTGTTCTGGTGTATGTGCCCTTGAGTTGGGACACTACAGGCTTAATAAGGGGGAAAGCCCAATGACGGGGATGCTGAACTCAGTCACCAGTTCTGGCTGTTGTCTTTGTGCCTGCCTCTGGTGCAAGGGTTTCTCAGTTGAAGTGTCTCCATCACTGTCAGGCCCGTGAAAACTAGGATTCAGGAGGAAGGGCTACTTAGCATGAATCAACCACCAATCGAGCACATCAAATTATGACCACTAATGAGGGCATACACATGGTCCTATAACTTCATGTCCCTGCTCGTAGATTACCGAAATAGCCACTTTCTTTTAATAATCCTATTAGCACCTTGTAAACAGTGCTTTTATAGTTCTCTGTGGTTTCTCTGGGTTACACAGTAAAGGAGAGATTTGAAGTGAACACATTTTTAAAGAGTCCACTTCTTTCACTGTCTTTTGTCATTTTTTTTCATGAAGAGCCAAGAAAACACACCAATAATTTCTCCATTTAGAAAATGGAGACTCTTCTTTTTCTGTTCATTTTTTTTTATAACTCAGAGAAGCTTGCTTATCATATTAGAGATGAAGGAACAATACAGAAGGATGGTATAGAATTCTTCAGAATACTAGGGTTCATTTGTAACCTCCCGGCTTAAGTCTTAGCCTTAGCATATCTTTTTAGATCTCAGCTTTTGCATCATCAAGATGAGATATTGCCTGACTTTCTTCACAGCATTGTTCTTTGAGTTCATAAAACCTTCCTGGAGAACAGTCTGCTGTAGAATCTGCTATAACCAGGCTCAGCATGTGAACTCCAATAGGTTCCCTGGAAAACTAAGGTGAACCTAGCTATCCTTTGATAGCAAGGTTGGGTCAATGATGTATTTTCCAAAAGGCATTCAGAAAAGAGGGTGAAAATGGGGACTTGGAAGGTGTGGAAGCTGAAGTTTGTACTTGTTTATTTGTTGACTATTTAAACAAATGTTTATTGCATTGTAGAGGCTTTATGGGGCCTGGAAGATACAGTGTTGTATAAAATGACTGCCTGATCTCACAGATCTTAGGTTTCTTGCAGGGGCCAGATAAATAGATTATGAAAAGAAATGTATAATGTAACATGGTCCATGTTCCATAGGGTCTGAGAATGGTTGTATGTGTGCATAGGAGATGAGGATACTGGGTCTGTTTTAAGAGTACAGACAGGATACTCCTCTTTGATGGGGTGACGTGATCAGAACTCTAGAGATAGATAGCAGCTATGTGAAAAACTGAGGAGTTGGTTGCCGGCAAGAGATAAGAGTGAGTCCAAAGTCTTGAGGTAGAAATGAACTGCCTGAGGCAGAATCCTAACTGCAAAGAGAAGGTTTGCTTGGTGAAGGTATGAACAGAGGCAGGAGGAGAATTAGGTAGGGTGCACATCACAGGCAACTACAAAGAGAATTAAGGACTTTGATGGAAAGCAAATGAAAGGTTAGCAGCCAAAAGGAAATCATGTGATTTGCATCACGTGATTTGCAATGAACAAAAACTATGTTGCCTTTTGTGGGTAGGACAGATTTTCAAACACAAGAAAGGATGTTGGGGGGAAGACAGTTGAGGACTCTTGCCTGTAGGCAATGTTGGCATTTTGCATTAGAGAAGCTTCAAGAAAGTGTGTGAAGCATGGTTAGGGATGCGCAGGGTAGGAGGACTTGCTGTGGGAGTGAATGTGGTTGTCAGGGAAAGAGCAGTGACAAAGGGCTGCCACTTTAAATGGTTGGTGTTGAATAACAGGTGAGTACACTGGTGTTTCCCACCACTGAGAGACACCTGAGCATGAATAGTGCTGTCACAAATTCTTGAGAGATGTGTGTTCAAAGGAGATCTAGCAGGAATCGCGCACATGAGTTTGAAGTATCCTGAAGATTTTATCCTGCTGATATTCACTTGGATGAATTTTCATGAAGGCAGTGTTGCAGCTTTTATGGTAGGTATCCTTAACAGTGATGAACTGAAGCTGCTTGTCCCTGTGAGTCCATTGTTTTCCTTCTCTCATATAATCTGTGGGGTTTGAACATTACTGGGATTTTTGCTGACCTCATCACCTGGAAGGACTTTTTCAAAGTATAATCGCTGTATTTGTTAGAAAACCCTCATCTGCTTTTTATCCACTAGTCTGTGTCTTTCATAATAGGGATACACTTATGCCAACATTTGAGCATGGCATTCATAATGACCATGGCTATCAATGTTGTGCACACTCCATGGGCAGCCCTTAATCCCCTGGACAATAGTAGGGTTCAAGGGTACAGACAGGTGCAAGGGATCTGGTTACCAGCGACAGGAAGAAGAAAAGTAGTGTGGTGATCTGGTCTTGATGGGGCTCATTGTGGATGGATCTGAACTGTTTCAGAGTCTGCCAAATCCAACAAATAAGATCGCCTCTTATGAAAGATGTACACTCTTGTGCCAACTGCCTGGAACTGCTAAAAAGGACATTGGGGGATGGAGGGGCTAAAATCAGAAATAATGTCAACATCTCAGCTGAAATTATGCACGGGAAAAGCTTGGGACCATGTTGTTTATAAGCCACAAATGTCAGATCAAACTGGTATAAGCAAGAAGGGGCATTTCCTGTTCATCCCCTGGAGCATGAAGTGAAAAGATTCACTTTCTGTGAGGCTGATCCAAGACCTAAACGAGATTGTAGAAATAGTTCCTTAGGTTTTTTTTTTTTTTTTTTTTTTTTTTTAATTATTATTTGTTTGTTTAATTATGTTGTTCTTATTTGAGAATTTCATACATGTATATATTTTGGTCAAGTTCCTCCCCTTTCCCTTCAACCTTGTTCACTTCCAGTGTCATGTATTCTTTTCTTACAAACTCACAGGGTCTTCTTTGGTGTTTTGGGAATAGATTAAATTGCAGTTCAGAGTTATTCCACAAATGTTACCTGTTTGGGGGTACAGAGTGAGGAGGAGGTAGAAGGAATGGATATTTCTCAGAGGAAGACAAAAAGGGAAGGAAAGGGGACCATTTCCACCTCAGTATTTAACACCAAACAACAAGGATTACAACGCCTGGGGACAATGAGGTTTAAGGAAAAAGAGCAAACATAAGTAACGCGTGGATGAGAAAGTTCTACTTCTACTTGTCAAGGAGTGGAAATGTCTGATCAGCAAGTTAACGGCTTGTCCAATCAGGACTCCACAGTTCCTAGTACCACATACACAATGCACCACATACTTGGATTACAGGAGGATTTGGGGACTTGGGGATATACAGATTCATGCTAGGCATCTCACCCTGTCATATTTATAACTGGTATCCACCAGGATTGTGTCTCACAGGCATCCTGATGTGCTTTCTAACACCAGTTCTGTCTCTTGCTAGGGTATGTGATTTCCCTGGATCCTCACACCTTCAGTGCTAGTTTGGATACTTGTTCGTTATTATCTATGAAACTCGAAAAAAGGGCAGAGGGGAGTAAAACCACCACGTCTCTTTCCCCCAGCTTTACATCCACATTTCACACATATGTGTGTATGTATGTATGTATGTATGTATGTATGTGTATGTGTGTGTATGTGTGTGTATGTATGTATGTGTGTATGTATGTATGTGTGTGTGTGTATGTATGTATGTGCGTGTATGTATGTGTGTGTATGTATGTATGTATACACACACATATATGTGGGGGGGTATGCATATATGTAGGCCAGAAGTAAACCCAGGGTAGGGTCCTTTAGGAGTGGCCCACCTTGGTCCATATGTTTTGTTTTGTTTTTTGAGACAGATTCTCTCACTGCTCAGGAACTCACCAAGGAAGCTAGGTTGGTTGCTTAGTGAACCCAGGTCCTATCTCTACTTCCCTGCCAGCCATCAGCCTCTGGCCCCAGGGAGAGAAAGAGTAAAATTGCCAGAAACCATTAGCTTTTGACCCCAGATTAGAAAGAAAAAGATAAATTGCCAAAACCACATCAGTTTTTGGCCCCAATCGCTGATGACATATCCTGTTACTTTCCTCGGGTACCTGGATGCCAGGAAGTACCTCTGAAGCATTGGGAATACAAGTGTGAAAGTACATTCCATCATACCCAGGTTTTGTGTGTGTGTTTGTGTGTGTATGCACACATGTGCACACATGAGTGGGCTCACATGCATGTGTGTATGAGACCCTTTCTGCCTTACTTTTTAAGACATTGTGTGTTGGCATTCTTTCTAGGCTCCACCCAACAGTTACCTGGCAACAGCCAGGTATACCTGACTCACTATAAAAGGGGCTGCTTGCCTTCTCCTCTCTCTCTTGCTTTCTTACCCTCTTCCCTCTCTGTTCCTTCTCTCCCCAGTCTCCTCTCCCCTCTCTCCCCGTGTTCATGGCTGGCCTCTAGTTCGTTCTCTCTCTCTCTCTCTCTCTCTCTCTCTCTCTCTCTCTCTCCCTTGTCTCTACTACCCCCTCAATCTACTCCCCCCTCAACTCCCCTCCCCATGCTCTAAATAAACTATTCTATACTATACCTTTGTGTGACTGGTACCTTAGGGGGGAAGAGATACCTCAGCGTGGGCCTGCAGAGGCACCCCCCTTACCCTGCACCATACTGTGCCTCCTCCCTCCTCCAAACTTATCCCTGGCTTCTTTTTCTTTCTTTCTTTCTTTCTTTTTTTTTTTTTTTTTTTTTTTTTTTTTTATAAAACACAACACTGTGTCTGCTGAGCCTGGACTAGATTGGCTTGTTAATAAGCCCCAAATATCTTCCTGTCTCTGCCCCCTAAACAGTGAAGTTACAGATGGGTGCCTCTATACCCCGACTTCCTTAAGTACTAGGGATCTGAACTCAGGTTCTCACACTTATGCAGCAAGCAACCCACTGGGCTGTCTTCCCAGCCTCTGAAAAACACATCTTAAGGAAAGGACAGAAAAGTAAGTTTGAAAAGAGAGGAAAAGAATCCATATGATATGAAATTGGAAAGAGGATTGCTAGGCAGGAGGGAGGGGACAAAAAGATGAGGGAAGGGGGAAGGGAGGAACAAGGGAGCTGGAGGAATCAACTGAAACAGGCGCTTTATGAAAATATCATAATGCAATATTTTATATGCTAGTTAAAAAATAAATGGCAACAAAACTTAGGGGCTATAGGAGTCTAGCCTGGGCAGCATGATAAAGATCAATCAAAACCCTTCTCATACTGCCTACCCCAGTGCGTGGCACGCAGGATTCACTCAATGTAGCTGGGGGTTCTTCCATCTACTCCTTGTTATGATGTCAGTGGTCTTGCCTTGGCTAACATGAACTTCTAGGGAGTGATAAAATGCACAGAATCTGACCCAAGGTATCTTATCACGTGCTTAGGAGTTACAGGGTCACAACTTGTCTAGGAATAACAGATTGTAGGCTTGGCTTTGGGAGCCGATAGACTTAGCTCTTTTCCTGGCACAGAGGTAATTTCAGGGTTCAACTCCAAGCCTCAGTTTCTTTATTTACCAACACTTACAGGGCTATCAGAGAAGCATGAATAATTGAGGCACTGAGCTTAACATCATGGCCAGGCCTTGTACAATTTCCGTGAGAAATAACGACAGGAGGAACCACACTCGTTTTTGTTAGTGACCTACAAGGCTGCTTCATGTCCCGCACACCGAGATCTCTGATGGAATCTCAGTTATATCTTGGGGGTGATGTATGTTACATGATAAACTTGCTTTACCATATGGGCCTCCTTACTCATCCTTGTTAGCTGGTTGGAATGTGACACAAGGGTCCATTTGCCTTCTGGGTGCCTTTTAAAGAAGGGGGCCTGGACTTCATTCTACTGGTGATTTATTTCAAAATGCCTGCAAGCGAGGAGACGTAAAATGTTCCGCAGAGTCTGTGTGTGTGTCTTGTCCCAGAGTGATGCTGTGGCTGTTCGTGTCCCTGTTTACAGGGCATGGCTGGCTAATTTATAGACTCCGAAGAAACAAGCAGGCTTTTGGATTGCCTAATATAGTTTCTAATGCAGCCATAAATTCAGACCCATTTATAGAACATTATGCCTTGCCAGCCTCTCCCTAGCATTATGACTTAGGAGGAGAAAGTGTGGTTTTTGCTCTATCACTTTAAAAGCCAGAAAAATGTAAAAAGAAAAAAAAATGCTAAATGGAACTGAGGTCATAGAGCTGTACATGAGCTTCCGTCTGGAGCAACACACAGAAAGTCTAATTTGCTCTTAAAATGACAGTTGATTGCCCAGCACAGGAGATGACTTGGAGACTGTTGAGAATATTTTCCCGAAAGAACTTACTTCTACTCTCATGTCCCCAAAATATTCCTCTATTTTTAAAGAATTTTTGCAATCACACGGCTGCTATAAAATAGCAGGTGCCATCTGACCTATGTATATATATATATTTTTTCATACCATCAAAGCCGTTTAATTAGGACAAAACCCTTCTTCTCCGGAGTCTAACTTTCTCAAGTTTTTTTTCTTTCTGTCTTTTTTCTTTCTTTTTGTTTTATCTTAACTTAGAGCTATTCTCTCACAATTAAGTCTGAACTTAGAGATGAAACAGTAACAACCAGGCATCCTCAGGGACCCCACTTTCTTGGGTGTTGCTCTTCTGTTGCTAAGGTGAGTGCTTTTATTGTCTTAGGAATTTTCAGAGAAGGTTCCCTTTCTTCTACCTCTTCCTGTCCTCTCCACTCCACGCCCCCCCCCCCCTGCCTTATTTCTATTTTTCCTTGAACCTGGTGACTAGTTCCAGGCCCCGCTTGTGTCAAGACAAGATACTGTTATTAGAAAAATGAACTGAAGGTCATGCATTTATCTCTGTCTCTTTGCCTCCTCTGCAGAGTCCAGAGCAAGACAAATTATGGATGACCCGCTTTTATCCAAGCAGAGCTGGAATGGAGATAAATGGCTTGGGGGCAGGGCGAAGAGAAACAGAACTGTGTTAGAGAAACATTTTAACAGAGGTAGTGGCAGGGGAGGGGGAGTAAGGGGGAGGGATGGAGTGGGAGAGGGTGTTGCATTGAGTTTTATAATTGGTACCACAGAAGGGGTTCTAGAAGCAGTTTATTGGCACTCCGATAAGGCATGGAAGCAGTGAGGTGGGAGATTCTTAGGAAAGTGTAAATTCTTGTCATTTTCTTGTTACCTTAGGAGGTTTAGGGCCATGGAGCACAGGTGAGGCATGTGGGGTCTGAGGTCAGGCAGTTTGGTTTGGGTCTTGCTTGTGTTGTTTGTTAGTTGGGTATGAGCAAGACATAGAATTTCTCTTAGCCACAGTGGTTCAGTAAAGTGCTTGCTTTGCAAGTGTGGGAAACTAAGTTCAATCCCCCACCCACCAAATAAACAGAACTGAATGTGGTGGCTGCTGTTTGGAAGCCTAAAGCTGGGGAGGTGGAGACAGACTGGTCCCTGGAGCTCACTGGTTAGACAGCTTAGCCTAGTTGTTAAGGCCCAGGTAACTGTGAGAAACTATATCAAACATAATAAAATAAAACAAACCCCAAGGTGTATGGCACCTGAAAAATGATACCTAAGGATGCCTTCTGGCATCTACATACATAGACCTCACCCCCTGACAGTAGTCCATTCATCATGTGTTGGATTATAATATCAAGAATCGTGCAGTGTAGTACCCAGACCAATGACTAAGAAGCACAGAGCACACTGACGGACAGGCTGAAAGCCTTTCTGCCCTCCTTCCATCATTCATCCATCCAATACATAGTTACGAGGATTTAGGAAGCTCTTGGTATTGGGAACACAGAGATACACATAGGGAATTCAAGAGCTCATGAAGTTTACAAAATGTTAACTAGCACTTTTGTAGTGGATAAAGAAAACAGACTTTCAAGAAGTTGAGTTATTATTGATTTTGTGAAAGAGTGCCAAACAGAGCAGGATTGTAGGCTTAGAGTTTTCAAAACTTACTTTAGTAAGGATTCATGAACTCCCACTGTCCAAAGGTAGGGGGAAAGGATGGTAGATAAGTCAAGGGGATGTAGACCTTTTTAAGAAATAGTCCTTTGGGGGCAATTCCAATCTCCTTTTGTCAGGATACCAACAGTCCAGTTTAAAACTGTCACCAAACACAAATCAGCAATGGCACCATGATTTAGCAGAAACCTCCAGGCCTCCTTTGAAGTGGAATGAATCAGCGGGGACCACCAGGATCAGCCAGAGTGCCAGGAGTTCTCCACCGTGCCTTTCTCAACGAAGTAAAGACCTGTGAAGATGTAAGACCAATGAAGCTTTGCACAGCTAACTACGCAAGTGTCTAGTCTCTGTTCATTGAGTCCACTTATACTCTCTCCAAACATCACATCTTGTGGATCTTGCCTCAGGAAGATGTCATTTGAGTCTGCTTCAGCAAAGCATCATCTGAATCTGCATCATATGACAAACAGAAATTTCTACTTCACAGAGTATTGAAAAAAATCTCAAGATACAACTCACAGACCACATGAAGCTCATGAACAAGGAAGAGCAAAAGTGTGGGTGTTTCCATCCTTCTTAGAAGGAGTAACAAAATACTCATGGGGGCAAATATGGAAACAAAATGTGGGACAGAAACTGAAGGAGGGGCCATCCACAGACTGCTCCACCTGAGTATCCATCCCAGGTGTAGTCACCAAAGGCAGATGATGATGTGGATGCCAGAAAGTGCAGGCTGACAGAAGCCTGATACAGCTGTCTCCTTAGAGGTCTGCCAGTGCCTGACATATACAGAGGCAGATGCTCACAGCTAACCATTGAACTGATCATGGGGTTCCCAATGGAGAAGTTAGATAAAAGACTGAAGGAGCTGAAGGGGTTTGCGGCCCCATAGGGAGAGCAACAATACCAACCAGTGCTCCCAGGGTCTAAACCACCAACCTGGGAGCACATAGGGAGGGACCCATGGCTCCAGCTGTATATGTAGGGGAGGATGGCCTTGTTGGGCATTGGTGGGAGAGGAGGTCCTTGGTCCTGTGAAGGCTGGATGCCCCAGTGTGGAGAAATTCTAGGGTGGGAAGATTGGAGTGGGAGGGTGGGTGGATGCACATCCTCATAGAAGCAGGAGGAGAGGTAATGGGATGGGGGGTAGTTGGTGGGGGGGAAATGGGGAAAGGGGATAACGTCTGAAATGTAAATAAAATATCCAATAAAAAAATTTAAAAAGAAAAGAAAAACCTGTGGCTGACCATCTAGGTCAGTGTTTCTCAACATTCCTGAGGATATGACCCTGTAATACAGTTCCTCATGTTATGTTGACCCCCAACCAAAAAATTATTTTTATAGCTACTTCATAAGTGTAATTTTGCTACTGTTATGAATCGTAATGTAAATATCTGTAGTTCCTGATGGTCTTGCGGGGCAGGCCATGACCCACAAGTTGAGAACCACTGATCAAGCTGATTCTATTTTTTTTTTTTGTCATTATGGCTAGAGTAGTACAAAACACCAATGTGCAAACATCTTTGTTGAAGAATATAAAAGACCTTTGGGTATATTTTCAACCATGGAATAACTGAGTCACATGGTAGTACTAGTTTTAGCTTCCTGAGGATCTTCTACATTTACTTCCACTTCTATAAACACTGAATAAAGATTTCTCTTTCCCCTCATCTTAATGAGAGCTGTTTTGACTGAGGTGAGATGGAATCTCAACATTTGTGTCTATCTGATGGCAGAAAGAAAGAAAGACAGAAAGAAAGAAAGAAAGAAAGAAAGAAAGGAAGGAAGAAAGTTGGCCATTTCTGTTCCTTCTAGAACTGTCTGTTTAGTTCATTGACCAATTTATTGGTTGAAAGTTTTATTATTTGCTTTACTTTACTTATTTGCATGCATAGTGTATGTATAGCTAGATGGATTCATGAACACATAACCCATTCTCTTGGGCTATAATATAGTGTTTGTAATTTTATTTTGTGATTCAAGGCTCATGTGGGCCTCTAACATACTTCTATACATTGAAAGGTTCTCTCAGTGTGTCTGTGTGTGTCTGTGTGTGTGTGTGCACATGTGTGTGTGTGCACGTGTGTGTGTGCACATGTGTGTGTGTGCACGTGTGTGTGTGCACATGTGTGTGTGTGCACATGTGTGTGTGTGTGTACATAGTAATACATTTTGAACATGTTCTTGCTTTCTAGCACTACATTTTTCTTTTAGCTCATATTGTCCATTTCTTTGACAGTATTGTGAGTCAGTCACTTCTCCAAGGAATTCTGGGAGCTATTATTAGAGAGACCAGTATTCTGCATGGGGTTGCTCACTGCTTCTGTGGTTTAGCTGTTTCTATGCCCTCCTGCAGGCAGAACTAGGAAATCTATGTATATTCATGACTTCTTGCATGTACAAGTATCTATAAATATTTTTATGTGACATGTTCTGTGTTTCTACCAGGTAACAAGTGCTCTCATTAAGTCTCCAGCTCGAATCCATCATCACAGAGGCCATGTGAGCTTCTTCGTCTTGCTTATTTATAAACTGCTACTTGATTCTGAGAAATCTGGCTCCCTTCATCTGCCATCCCTTACTTAGTTCTAATACACACATATAACCATATCAGAATATTAACCTATAGTCCTGACGGACTGCAACAAGGAAACCACTCATGCCTGTTTGATTTTCCTTTTTGAAAGGTCATTAATTATTAATTAAATTACTGAGATGAACAAAGGCCTACTCAGATGCTATCATACATTATATGAACTTAGAAATTTTATGTCTTGTAAGTAATCAGTACATTCATATCAACCCTCGAATATGTTGGTCATAGATAACAGAAGCAAATACTCCAAGTGGAATTCCCTGCTCACATATTTCTTGTTCCTGAGATCTGTGACAAGGGTTCCTTTTTCATGTCTGTTATTAATCATTTGTATATTTTTGTTTCTCCTGATTAGCCTGTCTACAAAGTTGTCAATTTATCTGTGTATTCATATGTGTGTGGCATGCAGATGTGAGTATGTGATTGTGGAAGTTGACATTGGATTACACAATAGAGACATAATTGCTCTCTACCTGGATATTGAGGCAAACTCCCTTGTTTGAACTCAGACTCAACAATTCCATTATTTTATCTCTTCAGCTTTCCCTATCTCCATTTCTAAGAGCTGTCTGTGATTATGGGTAGGCTATGAAGCCTTCCCAGCAGTTTTAAGGGTGCTGGAGACATGAGTACAGACCCTTACATATCTGTGGTGATTACCTTATTCATCAACCATTCTCCTCAGCCTCAAGTCATTTTGGTGATAATTTGTCTCAAAATATTTTTTAATTTATTATAAAAATTCTTTGACTATATATTATTTAGAAGCATATTGTTTAATTTCCAAATATTTGACTTTTTTTTGTCCAAGATCAGTATAGCTGGATCTTGTTGATTGATTCCCATCTTCCTGAGGAACACCACATTGCTTTCCATAATGGCTGTACAAGTTTGCAGTCCCAATAACAATGGATGAGTGTTTCTCTTACTCCACACCTCACCAATATGAGTTGTCATGTGCTTTCTTTATCTTAGCCATTCTGATGAACGTAAGATGAAATATTGAAGTGGGTTTGATTTGTTTTCCTGATGATTAAAGATGCTGAACCTTTCTTTGTGTTTTCCAGCAAACTGAGTTTCTTCTTTTGAGATGTCTCTGTTTAGATATGTACCCCATTCTTTAATTGGGTTATTTATCTTCTTGATATCCATTTTTGAGTTCTTTATATATTTTGAGTATTATCCCTATATCAAATATTTAGTTGGTAAAAACCTTTTTTCATTCTATAGATTGCTGCTTTGTCCAAATGATGGTGTCCTTTGCTGTGCAGAATATTTTCAGTTTCATGAGGTCCCATTTGTTCATTGTTAATCTTAGTGCCTGTGCTAATGACATTCTATGCAGAAATGAGTTCAAGAGTGTTCTCCACTTTATCTTATGTCAGGTTCACTGTACCTGGTTTTATGTTGAAGTCTTTGATTCTTTTGGAGTTGAGTTTTGTGCAGGATGATAAGTATGGAACATCTATAGTTTTCTACAAGAATTCATTCAGTTTGACTAGCACCATTTGTTGAAGATGCTGTCATTTTTTTTTTCAGGGTATATTCCTGGCTTCATTATCAAAAATCAGGTGCTCATATGTGTAAAAATTTAAGCCTGGGTCTTCAAGTCTATTCCATTGATCAACATATCTGTTTGGGGGCCAATATCATGAGGATTTTATTACTAACGCTTTGGTACTACAGTTTGAGGTCAGGTATGGTGACACCTTCAGAAGTTCTTTTGCTATTCAGAAATTTAAAAAGCTATTCTCAGGTGTGTGTGTGTGTGTGTGTGTGTGTGTGTCCATATGAAGCTGAAAACTGTCCTGTGAAGAATTGCATTGAAATTTTGATGGGAAATGCATTGAATCTGTAGATTGTTTTTGGTAGGATGGCCACTTTTACTATATTAATCCTACTGATCCATTTGCAAGGAAGAGCTTGCCATTGTCTGATACCTTCTTCAATTTCTCTCTTCAAAGGCTTGAAGTTTTTAATCGTACAATTTTTTCACTTGCTTGGTTAGTGTTAACCCACGATGTTGTATATTATTTGATGCTATGGTAAAAGTATTGTCTCTCTGATTTCTTTCTTCACCCATTTGTTGTTGGTATATAGGAGGGTTATTGATTTGTGTGTGTTAATTCTGTATCCAGCTACTCTGCTAAATATGTTTATCAAATGTAGGAGTTTCCCAGTGTAATATTTAAGGTCACTTATGTATACTATTATATCATCTGCAAATAAAAATACTTTGACTTCTTTCATTTCAATTTGTATTCTCTTAATTGCCTCTAATTATCTTATTGATCTAGCTAAGACTTAAAGTATTATATTAAATAAACATGGAAAGGGTAGACAACCTTGTCTTGCTCCTGATTGTAGTTGACTTGCTTTGAGTTTCTCTCTACTAAAGCTGATGTTGGCTATGGGCTTGCTGTAAGTTACCTTTATTATGTTTATGTATGTCCCTTGTATCTCTAATTTCTCCAGAACTTTTATCATAAAGGGGAATTAGATTTTGTCAAAGGCCCATTCTATATCCAATGAGATTGTTATTTGGCTTTTGTCTTTCAGTTTGTTTAAATGGTGGATTACATTTACTGACTTTTACACATTGAACCATTCCTGAATCTCATTCTGAAGCCTACTTGATCATGATAGATGATCTTTTTGATGTGTTCTTGGATTTGGTTTGCAAATATTTTATTTGAAATTTTCTGTATTTATGTTCATAAGAGAAATTGGTCTTTGATTCTTTTTCTTTAAAGGATCTTCATGTGGTTTGGATATTATGGTAATTGTGGCTTTATAAAATGACTTAGGCAATGTTTCTTCTTCTTCTTATTCTCCTCCTCCTCCTCCTCCTCCTCCTCCTCCTCCTCCTCCTCCTCTTCCTCCTCCTCCTCCTCCTCCTTCTTCTTCTCTTCTTCTCTTCTTCTTCTTCTTCTTCTTCTTCTTCTTCTTCTTCTTCTTCTTCTTCTTCTTCTTCTTCTTCTTCTTCTTCTTCTCCTCCTCCTCCTCCTCCTCCTCCTCCTCCTCCTCCTCCTCCTCCTCCTCCTCCTCCTCCTCCTCCTCCTCCTCCTCCTCCTCTTCTTCTTCTTCTTCTTCTTCTTCTTCTTCTTCTTCTTCTTCTTCTTCTTCTTTTTTCTTCTTCTTTTTTTTTTTTTTGGAATGATTTTAACAACATTGGCATTAACTCTTTGACAGTCTGGTAGGGTTCTGTGCTAAAGCCATTCATCCACGGTTTTTTTGGCTGGAGAGCTTTCAATTATTGCCTCTATTTGACTAGGGGTTACAGGTGTGTTTTAATTGCTTATTTGATCTTGATTTAACTTTGGTAAGTGGTATGAACTGAGAAAATTATCTCTCTTTCTCTTGTTGTACTTTAAGTATGCCATTAATGATACTCTGCAGATCCTCAGTGTCTGTTGTTACTTCCTCCTCATTTTCATCTTGTAAAATAATTGATTTTATTTTATGTGCATTTGTGCTTTGCCTGCAGGTGTTTGTGTGAAGGTGTCACATACCATAGAACTAGAGTTACAGATAGTTGTGAGCTGCCATGTGGATACTGGGAATTGAACCTGGGTCCTCTGGAAGAGTGTTTTAAGCCACTGAACCATCTCTCCAGCCCCCTAATTTTATTGCTACTTTTGTTAATTTGAATAATCTTTATTATCTTTTTAAAAATTTGAATAAATATTTGTCAATTTTATTGATTTTTCTCAGATAACAATTACTCTGTTTTATTGATTTGTATTTTTTGTTGTTATTTCTATTTTATTGATCTCAGGCCTGAGTTTGATTATTTCTTGCCATATAATTCTTTTGGGTATAAGTTATTTCTCTTGGTTCTAGAGCTTTCAGGTGTGTTGTTAAATGACTAGTATAAAATCTCGTCTGTTTTTAAGTGGCATTTAGTGCTATAAACTTGCCTCTTAGAACCACTTTCATTGTTCCCACAAGTTTGGGTGTGTTGTGCATTCATTTGCATTCAATTCCAAAAAGTCTTCAATTTCTTTCTTGACCCAGCTTTCATTAGTAGACAGTTTCCAGGAGTTTATAAGCTTTCTGTTGTTGCTAATAGCCAGCATTAATATATGCTAGACTGATCGATGCAGGGGATTATTTCAATTTTCTTGTATCTGTAGGCACTTGTTTTGTGTCTGAGTATGTGGTCAATTTTGGAGAAAGTTTCATGAGGTCCTGAGAAGAATGTATATTCTTTTGTGTTTAAGTAAAATGTTCTCTAAATATTTTTGGTCTATTTGGTTTATAATGTCAGTTGTCTCCAGCATTTCTGCTTAGTTTTTGACTTGATGATCTATCCACTGGCTGGAGTGGAGTATTGAAGCCTCCCACTGTCAGTGTGTGCAGGCCAATATGTGATGTAAGCTATAGAAATGTTTCTTTTGCAAACTTGGGTGCTCTTGTGTTTGAGGCATTGATGTTAAGAATTTAAATGTCCTCTTGGTGAATTTTTCTTTTTGGTGAATATGAGTTATTCTTCACTATCTCTTCTGATTAATTTATGCTTGAAGTATATTTTGTAAGATATTAAAAGGCCACACAAATTTTCTTGTTAGGTCTATTTCATAGATATACATATATTTTCCATCTTTTTACCCTGAGGTAAGATCTTTGATGCTGATGTGTGTTTCTTTCCCTTCTAGTGCTTTTTGTAGTGCTGGGTATATAGATAGACGTTGCTCTAATTTTCTTTTTATCATGAATTTTTTTTGTTTTCTCTGTCTATTGTGATAGAAAGTTTTGTACTCTGGGCTGGCATCTGTATCTCTTAAAGTCTGTAGAACGTCTTCCAGACCCTTCTGGATTTCAAAGTCTCCAGTGAGGAGACACCTATTATTTATTTTAATATGTGTGCCTTTATATGTTACTTGGTTTTATTCTTGAGGTTTTTAATATTCTTTCTTTGTTCTGTAGGTTTAGTGTTTTGATTATTATGCACAAAAGGGAATTTCTTTTCTGGTCTAGTCTATTTGGTATTCTGTATGTTTCTTGTATCTTGACAGGTATCTTCTTCCTTGGGTTAGGAAAGTTTTCTTCTATAATTTTATTGAAAATGTTCCATTTGCCTTTGGCTTAGTTTTATCTCCTTCCTCCTCTCCTAGTATTCTTAAATTTGGTCTTATCATACTGTCCAAGATTTCCCAAATGCTTTATGCAAGGATGTTTTAAAGACTTAGCATAGTCTTTTACTGATATATCCATTCTTTTACCATGTTTTTAATGTCTGAGAGACACTTTTCCATATCTTATATTCTGTTGATAAATCTTGCCTCTGAGGTTCCTGTTCAAGTTGTTTAATTTTTCATTTCTGTATTTCCCTCAGTTTAGTTCTTTATTGATTTTATTTATATCTTTAGATTTTGAACTGTTTTTTTTTCAATTTCCTTCCACTGTTTGTTTCTGTTTTCATAGATTTCTTTAAGGGATTCTTCATTTCCTCTTAAAGGACAGCTATTGTATTCATAGTGTCTACTTTAAGGTCTTTTTCTTGTGCTTCAGCTGTGTTGTAATTCTCAAGGCCTGCTTTGGTAGAGTTGCCTAGAAAAGATCATCCTGATTGAGGTAATCTAGATTCAGAATGACAAGCATGGTATGTACACACTTATAAGTGGATATTGCCCATAAAGTAAAGGATAACTATTGTATAATCCACAGACCCAAAGAAGCTAAGTAACAAGGGCCCAAGGGTCAGGAGTGGGATGCTTGAATCTCACTGAGAAGGTGAAATAGCATAGAAATGAAGGGTGATGGACAGAGGAAGAGGGTTGGCTTGGGGAAAGTTGGGGATGGGAACAGAACAGAGGGATCAGGTGGGGAGAGGAGAGACTGACAGAATACTGGGAGAGACAACTTGAATTGATGGGGAGTGGGCATTTCTGGAACAAGCTAGAAACCTAGGATAATGGAAACTCCCAGGAATCTATGAGGATGGCCCCAGCTAAGACTACTAGCAATAGGGAATATGGAACCTGAGCCAGTCATCAACTGGAACCAGGCAAGACTTCCAATAGAGAGATTGGTAGACCAACCAGCCACAAAACATTCTACCCACAACTTTTCCTACCTACAGGGTATGCTGGGGTAAAGATAAAGCAAAAATTTGGAGAATGGCCAACCAAAAACTGAGACCCATGCCATGAGAGGGTACCCACCCCTGGCCCTGTTAATGATATTCTGCTATAGACAGGAGCATAGCATAACTGTCATTAGATAGGTTTCATCCAGCAACTAATGCAGACACCCACAGCCAAACATTAGGTGGAGCTTGGGGAATCCTGCAGAAAAGAGGGAGGAGAGATTGAGAGAGCTAGAGAGGTCTAGGACATCACAAAAAAACCTACAGAATCAACTAACCTGGGTTCACAGGGGACCACAGAGACTGAACCAACAACCAGGAAGCATGCATGGGACTGTCCTAGACCCTTTGCAAATATGTAACAATTGTGCAGTTTGGTCTTCAAGTGGGATTCCTAACAGAGGGAGCAGGGGCTATCTCTGACTCTGCCTGCCCTTGGATCCATTTTCTCTAACTGGAAGTCCTTGTCTAGCCTCAATAGAAGATGCACCTAGTCTTGCTGCAACTTGATATGCCAAGGCTGGTTGATATGCATGGAAACCCTCCCCACTGCTTATATGAGGAGAAAGGGGCATAGATGGGGGAAGCACAGGGAAGGGGAGGCTGGGAGTAGAGGAGAGAGCATAAGATTTGAGCAGGATGTAAAATAAATAAAACAACTTAATAAGAGAGAAAGAAAGAATGAAAGAAAAAAAGCAGACCAAGCAACTATGATTAGAGAGCTAGTAAGCAGTATCTCTCAGTGACCTCTGCACCAGCTGCTGCCTCCAGGTTTCTGCTCTGAGTTCCTGTCCTGACTTCCTTCAGTGATGTGAAAGTGGAAGCAAATAAACCCTTTCCTCCCTGAGTTGCTCTTGGCCATGGTGTTTTATCACAGCAATAGTAACCCTTACTAAGACATCAGAAAATCTGTAATTTTTATTTTCTGAAGTCTTCTTTGGCTTATTTTGTACCGGCAGTAAGCCCCAAAACTGATGAAGTGAAGAATGTGGAAGTGGAGAGAAACAAACCCAATGTTAATGTTTGAGGCTGTCACTCTGGGAAATGGGGGTTTGATTCCTCCAGGCCATTTGAGACATGTGTGTCGTGCTTCTAAATCGTATATTCCAAAGGTAGGGACTGGATCCAGTTCAGTTTCTTTTTAGGAGTGAGCTGCTCTGGGGATGTTACATCCTTCATACATCTGGGCTTGCTGTGCATTCTGTAGACTACAGAAGTGCCACAGACATGAGTGCAGTGTGGGATACATACATGAGGTCAGTGTCACCCATCTGCATTGGGTAGATAGAGCTGTCCTCTACAGCTGTGCCTAGAATTGGAAACAGATCTGGCAGATGGAACAGTGTACCAAATGTCATTTGTTATGACAGGGATCCTCTTGTAAGCCTCACTGAGGGAAGGTGTTCTGAAACACACCAATCTATTTTCCTGCTAAAAGAGTATGCCTAGATCCTGCTAAGAGATGCTTCACCACACTCAAAGCCTCTCTAAAAAAACATGAAGTAAAACCATTGTGGTTCCTGTGATACGAAGCTTGAAAGCAATTCCTTCTGCTATTCAATTACACTCAGATGGGTGTTTCTAGACAAAATGCTTTGAATCTCACAGGTTGTGTGGCTTATGGTATGAAGCTGGCTCTGTCTCTTAAATTATACCCTTTACTGCAGACTAAGCGAGATGAAATGGTTGTTATTTGACAGGATTTAGGAATATGTGGGTTGCTTGCAACTTTTCATAACAGTGAGCAGAGAAAATGATTACCATAGCAATGCATGCAACTGACAACTCTGTAAGGAACTAAGGGAGCTGCTGTGATGGTGAGAACATTGAGAATGACGTCATCAAGCCAGCATAGTCATTGGCTGCCATTTCCTCCTTCAAGATCTGTCAATAATGGCATTATACAACAATTACAAGGAGACCAAGGGATCAGACACTCTGAGGCTAAGTATTTGTTTGGTTTTTTTTCCAGCCAAGTGAGTATTTCAGCTAATCTATGAGCCAAGGGTCAAGTATATTAGCTGAGGAAAGATAGTAGGTGGGGGAGAGAGAAAGGGGAGTAAATACTGGTCAGTGTGACCAATTCAAGAATCTGTAGAGGCCGAGAAGTTGTGTGATAAGTTGCTCGAAAGCTGAAGAACCTAGGAGGTCAGATGAGTTGAAATCCAAAGGAACCTCTGAAGCAGGAAAACTGATGACATGATCTGTCTGAGGCTAAAGATCTGAGAGCCCGGGATGGGATGATCTGGCACAAAATGCCAGACAACCTGGGTTTTGGTGACAAGAGATGAGAAATGTCCTGCCTCTGGGAGACAGTGAATTACTTTTCACCTGTTTTTATCTTCTGTGCCACCTGCAAGAGTTATTATCACCATCCTGACAGGATCTACAATCATCCAGAGATAAGCCTTGTTTTTGCATGCTTGTGAGGGAGTTCCTGCATTCTAATTGAAGCAGAAAGACTCACCTTGACTGTGAATGGTACCATCCCATGGGCTGGGACCACGGATTGAATATAAAGGAGAAAGTGAGCAGAGCAAGAGCAAAGCATTCATTCATCTCTCTGCTCCCATGCCTTCCCCACCTCAAGACACTGCACCCTAAAACTGCAAGCCAAAACAAACCTTTTTTCTTAAAGATGCATTTCTTAAGTATTGTGTCACAGCAACCAGAAAGGTGTCCCTCCATTGATTGGAATGTCACAGCAACCAGAAAACTGTTCCTCCATTGATTGGAATGTGCTCTCAAACAGAGTGAGAGTGGACCCTCTCAGTATACTGATTTAAGCACTAACCTCTCTTAGAAACACCCTGTGATGGTTTGTATATACTTGGCCCAGGGAGGGGCACTATTTGGAGGTGTGGCCTTGTTGGAATAGGTGTGTCACTGTGGGTGTGGGCTTTAAGACCCTCATCCTAGTTGCTTGGAAGTCAGTCTTCCACTAGCAGCCTTCAGATGAAGGTGTAGAACTCTCAGCGATGCCTGCACCATGCCTGCCTGGATACTGACAGGTTCCTGCCTTGATGATTATGGTCTGAACCTCTGAACCTGTAAGCCAGCCCCAATTAAATATTGTTCTTATTAGAGTTGCCTTGGTCATGGTGTCTGTTCACAGCAGTAAAACCCTAACTAAGACAGTGTCTTAGACATAACCAGAGACAATGCCTTATTAGCTATCTTGGTATCAAAGTGACACCTAAATGCAACTATTAATAGGTATCTGGTTGGCAAAGAGAGAGATGGAGAACATAATGTCTTATGATTTATGGCCACTTCTTGTTTTCTGCTCTAATGTTTTTCACAACGTGCTATGCCATGCTCTTGGAAACATTTGGCTCTCCTGCAGGTAGATGCTACAGGGCAATGACTGACTCAAGAAGAACAGGAGTCCCAGACAAAGGCTTTCTCCTTCCTGGGCTGGATTGGGCTTTTCCAACAGTCCCAATGAGCTCTTCGTGTGCTCACCAACTCAGACACACATCCTTATTCCTGGCCTTCCCCAGTTTCTGTGCTTATCTCACTACACAACTCACCCAAATAAGATAGTTTAAACTAAGTCTTTTTTGTTTCAAAGTTCTACTTCCAGAGAAGTACTACTTTAATTGATAGTAAAGACAATTTAGAAAATCATTTATGTGTTGTTAGGATTTGAATCTGAAATGCCTATCAAGGCACTAACTTCAGAATACTTGTTTCCTGGCTTGTGATATCATTCTGGGAAGCTGAAAGACTTTGGGAGGCAAGGTCTGGGTTGCCAGAAGTAGGTTAAGGTCAGACATTTAAAGGCAGCAGCCTGGGCTATGGGTTTAGCTCTATACTTTGCTTTCTGGTCCAATGCAATGTGAGTAACCCATGTCACATATCCCTTCTGCCATGAACTTCTCTATGTCTTCTCCAAACATAAGGGACTGTCTAAAACCTTCTGAAAGTATGAGCACGAGTCACTTCTTTCTATGTTGAGTTGATTTTGCCAGGCACTGAAGTCACAGTAACGTGATAGAATCTACAGCATACAGGCAATTAACATGTTCTCAGTTTGAAGTAGTACACCCTAAGCACCGTTCTAACCAGATTATAATTTCAGTGGAGAATTGGAGAACTGCTACCCAAAAAAATTCTGATATTTGGTAGGGCAAGAACAAAAAGTTATCTATGTTTTAGTTATTAAGAGTAAGGTTGGGAGAAAGACTCAGAGGGAGACCATGCACAGATGGATACTGAGAAAGTTGCTGATGTAAACATAACGTCATAAAGTTTTTTATAGTTTCTACGTGTGTCATTCTTGAGCCATTGGCAACTCAGTCTGCACTGAGGAGAACTCTACTTCCTTCATCATCTTTTCATCATGGTTTGAGTTTTGTTCAAGACACCTTAAAAATATTTCACTAAAGCCACATAATGAAAAATGTGTCATTTTCAAATGATGTGTTCTACTACTGACTATTTATTGATGCATAATGAGTCTTCTCAAACACAGAGACTTTAGACAACAGGAGCAGCTTCATGGTTCCACAAGGAAGGCAGGATATAGTGGGAACACCCTTGTATCTTCCACTGACCTTCAGCAGGGCAAGTTCAAGGCTGGGATAGAGAAACCATCCCACATGTATAGGTTTCTTTTTTTTTTTCTTTTTTTTTTTTTTTTTTTCTTTTTCCTGCTGACTGTCAGCGGGGCCTTGAGGAAACACTGCTGGAGGAAACACCTGTAAATGGCTTCTTCAAGTGGTTGGAGCTTACTCATGGTAGGTCCACAAAGGTCAAATTATCAGAGAAAGTGGGGAGTGAGAAGAGGGCAGGGGTAGGAGCCAAGCTGAAGTTAACTTGCTTTCTCTAAAACCAGACAAACAAACCTCATAACTTCTGTTTCATTTGGTTTATTAGCCAACAAGACTAGGTTGTATTCAAGAATGGGGAATTAGATTGTCAATTTTCATGGGATATACATTAAGAAATGCATGGCATTTTAATCCTACCACACTATGCTGTGACTATGCTTCTCATCTGGCTATGATAACATTTGCTATGTGACTGATCTGAGATCTGGTCTATTTTCTAGAGCATCTCTGGCCAACGGAATTTGTTGTGATGATGCAAATGTTCTCTATTCTGTCCACTACACAGACACTTACTAAGCACTTGCAGTATGGCTGATGCTAAATGTGAATATAATTTTCAGTCAGTCCAAGTTTAAGTAGGTACATATGCACAGGCGTTACTCTGTTAAGCAATTCAGTCCCCAAACAAGTGCAAGGACAGAGTTTATATTAATCATATTTGCTGCTGTTGCAAGAAACTAAAGCAAGTAGCTTAAGGGAGATGAACCGATCTGGGCCAATGGTTTCTGAGGCTTGAATCAGTAACCTGTTGGTTCCATTGTTATGGACAGAGGTGAGCTTGAAGCATTATGGAAGAATATTGTCAAAGAAAGTTGCTCAACTCATGGCAGCCAGAAAGTAGGGCAGGGGGTCAGGGAAGAGGCCAGAGATGACATATATCTTTCAAAATCATCTTAGTAACTCACTTCCTCCAACCAGGCTTCTCTATCCAAAGTTGCTATTACCACTCAACAACAAATAGTCCATTCAGTTATGAATCCATTATTCAGTCAAACCATTGATTAGGTCAGCATGCTTATTATGATCCAGTCCTTTCACAAAAGCAAGTCTCCCTGTGAACATCCGCTGTGGGGAGCAAGTCTTTAACAGAAGATCTATTCAGGAGGATGCCCTATCACTTTGTATCACAACGGAGCACAAATACCAGCAGTGATGTAAGCAGGTACTAAGCCTTGGGCCACCCTTCTGGCACAGCATTCCAACCACAAACAATATGTTTCCTGTTTGTATGCGACCTGGCTATGTTCAGAGGACTCAAATCGGATGGCTTGGATTAGGATGTCCCATAGAGGAGATGTTTCCTAACATGTGAATGAGAAAAAGCAGGATAATCACCAGGGAGAAGTATCAGGATGGCTCCTCAGGTGGGCAAGATGCTGTAACTGTTTAAACCTGCAGGACCTTGCTCAATACCCTATCTCTTCACACATAGACCCTAGCCAACTTCTTTTGGCCTGAAGCACCAGGCATCTTCAAGGCTGACTCCCAGAAGATGAGAACTCCTGGAATTCCTGTGTGTGCCTGTCTCCATGCCTGCTCTCTCTGGCTTCATCCGTAGTCTGATCCTCTTTCGTTCTAGGAGTGAAAGTTTTGAGATGTAGGGTCACAAGGTTGAAAACTGTTTGGCTATCCCACCAAAATGATGAACAATAACCTTCCAAAAGATTTCTAGATCTTACCTACTATGTATAAGTCTCTTTCCTAGACATGACAGCAGGGATTAATCTCTTTCCTTGGAATGTTATCATGGAGCCAGCCTGATTTAATAGGGCAACTAACAGTTATGGAGCCTTTACTATGTGCCAGATGCCAAGCTATTATTTTGATGAATAGAATCTCATTTGATCCTTTTATAACATTATGATACAGATATTTTAAAGCATATTTTTATAGAGGTGTGAGGGATATTATTTTTATCTTCACCTTGTGAGGAAACTAAGGCTCCGGGTAAACCTGCTTGCTCAAAGTATAGCATGAAATGGCTGACTGGAGTTCTGAAGCTAGTCTGGACGAGCTGCACAGGCCACACTCAGCATGAATTACCATAAGTAAATATTACTTATGTACCATTTAATACTCTAAGTAATTTCCCTCTTTGTGCTAGGTATGTACCCATAGCCTTGTGTACAGGAAGCAAGTGTTTCACTACTGAGCTGTATTGTCAGGTATCATGTGACATCATTCTAAATTATTTGGCACACTTTGTTTCAGGAAACAGACTGGTTCCTTGCTGGCAAGATTTAGCAGAGTTCAAAAGGCATATTAAGAGATCAGTTTTGGGTCACACCAGAGTGATAATGCTTGTCAGATCCACAGATAGGCTAGTACGCCAAGTAACGAGTCACCATGTGGTGCTGGTACAATTAGAACAAGTGCCAGGTAGCTGGGAAAGATTCAGAGGTAAATGAGAGGCTCCTTTGAAAGTAGCAGTGTTGAGCCCTGCCAACAAACACTACCTGGAAAGGAATGTTCCAGGAGGTGTACATGTTTCAACTGTCTGAGCTCATCGGAAAGCCTTGAGGAGTTGCATCCAGATGCCAACACAAGCCTTCCTGGGTGGGTAAGCAAATTCAAGTAATCAAGAAATACAAGAGAATGGCTTTGATTATCTATAAGGAAGGAAGGCATCTCTAGGAGAAAGATAAAGGACTTAATGAGATGTTTGTTTGACTGAAATATAATGTAGGAAGGAGACTGATTGCTTAAACTTTGAGTTCAGAAACTGGATTTGGATTCTAACTCTCTTATTTATGAGTAAGTGCCCTTGGACAGTGAGCTCAATTTCTTTCTGTTCTAATCTTCATTAGAAGAGTAGAAACCATAAACCTGTCTTATAGACTCCTCCTGAGTATTGTGTGAAATTCTTCATACAGAATGCTTACTGCAGTGCTTGGAGCATAGTACATTCAATAAATGGCATCTGCTTTTGTCATTGAAAGAAATCAGTAAGGGGTATAAAAATCTATTGGCAGTTGGTGGCAGTGTGAGCCTAGAGAGCTTATTTTAACTTTCTGTGTCCCAGTTTCTTCATCTACTGAATTGGGTTAAAGTAATTCCTCATTTCTCATACCTATTAGGAAGACTACCACCACCAAACAAACAAGCAAGCAAGCAACAACAACAACAACAACAACAACAACAACAACAACAACAACAACAGACAGTGATCAGTGCCAGCAAGGATGTAGAAAAAACAAACTCCATTGTACTGTTATTTGACAGGTAAAATGGTGCAACCTTTATCAGGAACACTGTGTCGATGTCTCAAAAACTGACCCATAGCTGGGAAGCTGGCTCAGTGGATATGGACATTTATGAAATCATGAAGATGTAAGTTAAAATCTCTTGTATCCACCTGAAAAGTCAGTCATGGCTCTCTCTGTATGTATATGCAACTCCTGCATGGGGGTAGGGGAGGGGTGGGCCAGGGCAGAGACAATTTTGATCATCTGAGCAGCCATCCTAGCCAAAATGATGAGCTTTGGTCAATGAGAGACCCTATCTCAAGGATATAATGTGGAGAGTGAAAGAAGAAGGCCCTGTCCTGGTCTTTGCATGCGGGTCAATGGGAGAGTACATACATGCACTCATCCTGCTCCCATCCACCGCAATTACTCATATGTATAATCCAATAACTCCACCTCTGGCTATACACATGATAAAACTGAAGCTAAGAACTAGAGATATTTTAAGTATGTTCGTTGTAGCATTATTCACAGGAGCCAACAGGTGAAAGCAACCCAAGTGCCCAATGACAGATGGATAGCTAAGCAGCATCTGTAGGCATACGGTGGACTATTACCCAGTTTTTAAATTTAAAAGCAAGGGATTTTGACACATGGCCCAACAAAGGCAAGGAAGGTGAATCTGAGTGCTAATTTTATATTTAACTCTTGATTGGCATGGTGCAAGCGAAGCAAAGCCATCACCAAAGGGCAAATGTTGTCTCCTTACTCTCATATAATGTATCTGGAGAAATTGTATTTTTAAACAAAGAGAGCAGAGTAATGGTTGCCAAGGACCAAGGGAAGGAGGTCCAGAGAGTGGTGCACTTGGTGCATAGCTTTAGTTTTGCAAGACGAAATCTCTTAGAGGTAGAAGGTGGAATTGTGTCATGACAACATGAGTGTACTAAATGCCACTGAAGTGGACAACTGAAATCGGTTAAGAGAGATGCTGAAGAAATGACTCAGTGGTTAAGAGGGTGTACTGCTTTTGCAGAGGATCTGAGTTCCGTTCCTAGCATCCACACCTGGCAGCTTATGGCTCACTGCCACTCCATCTGCAGGGAATCTGACTAGCTCTTTTGGTCTCCAGAGGCACCTGTACTCATGTGGACAGTGCCAGACATATACATGTAGACAATATAAACACAATCAAAACTAAAATAAATCTTGAAAAAAATGGCTAACATGGCAAATCCAATGCCATTTTTTTTTTTGTTTTCTCCTTTTACAGAGTTGATCTGCAGGGAATGTTTAGAGTTCCCAGGCAATTAATAAAGAGGTTTGCTGTGACAGCAATGAGGAGGATGTTGGTTACTTGGTTACCACTGTCATTATTTATTAACACCTTTGCTGATGCACTAGCCCTGTGCACGGTCTTACAAATTCATATTTATTCACAATTTCCTGTGGCAGAATAATAATCAACCAAGTGCTAAATAGAAGATTAGCACCCAGCCTGGACTATTTAGCCATGCTGATTTTCAATGCATGAGATAAATGAATATTTATCACTTTCCGTTTCTTCCTATCTTCATCACCAGCCTTATGGCATTCAAATCAAGAGGCAGAGATAAAGAACAAATTGGGCATTTATTTATCTATTCATTTATTTATAAATAACAAATTAAAATAACAAGTATCTTACTATAGATGGGATTTAGGAAAGACTTAAAAAGGTAAAATATTCTATCCCATCATTGGCAAAAACTTAAGAAGAAATTCTGCAACTACCAGGCTGTAGCAAATTGTTCGCATTAAAAGTAACAATGATGATTTTCAAGAAAGATGTGGAGACATCTGAGACATTGCATATTTCCACTTGATAATAATTACTGTCACTGGACAGAAAGAGGAAACTAACGGACAAGCTAATTCATCTTTGCACGTTTCAAAAACTGAGTCTTTGGGATTCCTAGAGAGTCGATGACACTGTGACCAAAGCTACCTCTTGAAATAAAAGACTTTAGAATTTAAGGTAAGCACTTCTAATTCGTGTTGACTACCAGATAATGGAGCTGAAGAAAAAGGGTATAGAGTCAAAGTCAAGATTTCAGAACACCGGGGGCCTTGTCCTGCTCTGACATTTACTATCCATGTGATCTTGGGGACCTCCTTCTTAGACACCATTTCCTTGCCACAAACTAAATACTAGCACAGAACTTAGCTCCTAGTTTTGCTCTTAGAGAACAGGGAGACTGATAGATGGTAGCTAGATGATAATTGGAACATAACCTAGACCAGTGCTTTCATAATGTTCTTCCTAGTGCTGTGACCTCTTAATATAGTTCCTCTTGTGACCACCCGAACCATAAAACTATTCCATTGTTGCTTCATGACTCTAATTTTGCTGCTTTTTTGAATCATAATGTAAATATCTGATATGTGGGATATCTGACATGCACTCTCCAAAGGGGTTGTGACAGGTTGAGAACTTCTGATCTACATTATTGGATAATATTACACGATGAACTAGGTAATAATCAAGGAACTCAGAGAAGCCCTGATCATGCTTGTCTGTCGTCATAAGGCTCCCAGTCTTCCCTGCCAACCCTGGACATGTCAAGGGGCATTGTATGTGTGATCCTGTCAGTTATAATAGCTCTGCTTGTTTTTTTTTTTTTTTTTTTTTTGTCTGCTCCAGTACACTGGGGGCTACCTGGGGTGGGTTCCTGTTTAACTTATTCACTAATTTGGAGCATGTGGAGCTCAAACAATATTTGCTCAATAAACCAATTGCTGAATTGGAGTCTTCCCACATTAATATTGGAGATGTGTTTTAACATGGCAGTCCTATTCTTTGTAGTCACTGTACTTTGAATTGACTTAACTTCTCATTACCTGCCTGATTCCTTCCCACCCCCCACAATGAGTCAATTGACCTTTATATTGCCTGTGCTTTGTAAATTCATCAGTTTTAATGCACAATTATCACAGGCTATTAGAAATATAACTCAATGACTGACTGAAAAGAATGCATGTAAGTACTAGAGTTGTTTCACTGTGAATTTGGAGACATACAACTCTTTATATTGCATTAGATTCTTTTGTATGAATTCCAGCAATTTAATTCATCAATACGTCCATCATTATGTTCTCTTTGGGCTTATAAAAGTAAGGAACCCAAGATCTACCAGCATAGAAAGCAGAGGAGGCTTCTCACTTAGAATGGTGCATAATCTTGATAGTGAAAAGTAAATGTTCAAGTGACCTGACACACACCAGCCATGGAGTGGCATTTGATGCTGTGTAGTTTGCTTGTATATCTGTTTTGAATAGTACATTGCATAAGGAGGTGGTGTTACTCACAGGAAGCCATCTCTGCACTGAGATGATGATGGAGACAAGAAAGTCTGTTCAAGCCAATTATTATGTTTAAAAAGAGTCAACTATAGCATACACCAGGGTTACTTTAGTTGGCTTTGTTTTTCTTATTCAGATTTCTCCTACAAGCATACTATTTAGAATAATATGTGTTTGGATAGTAGAAGATCAATGAACACCTGTAGTGGTTTGAACAGGTTTGAGTTCCATAAATTCATGTATTTGAATGTTTGGCCATAGGAGTGGCATTATTAGAAAGTGTGGCCTTATTGGAGGAGGTGTGGCCTTGTTGGAGGAAGTGCATCCCTGGGAGGGTGGGCCTTGAGGTCTCCTATGCTCAGACTCCACCCAGTGTGGAATCTAAACTCCTCATGGCTGCCTTTGGATCAAGAAATAGAACTGTTGGCTTCTCTAGCACCATGTCTACCTGTAGGCTGTCTTGCTTCCCAGTATGATGATAATGGACTAAACCCCTGAAACTGCAAGCCAGCTCCAATGAAATGTTTTCCTTTATAAGAGTTGCCTTGGTCATGTTGTCTCTTCACAGCAATGAAACCCTATGACAGAAGCATTCACCTACTCTGTTGATACAAAGCAGAGTGCTACAAAGATGCTTATGACAGATCTCTGTGATAAAGAAACAATGTTTACTCTGGTTTACAGTTCAGGAAGTTTATTTAAGTCCAGAGCGGGTTGGTCCCATTGCTCTCACATTTGTGGTAAAGCATGCTATCATGATAGCAGTATGTGACAGAGGAAGCTACTCACCACATAGTGGCCAGGAAATAAAAAAGAGAGTAGGAAGTGGGACCTTCAAGTCTCCTTCAATTCCACCTCTCCAGTATAATAGGAGAGCTCCAACATGGCCTGTAGGTTCTGTCACCATGAACAGAACCACAGGCTGCAGGCCCAGCTCATGGGACTTTGGGAGACACTTCCCCAAATCACAGCTGTCCTTGTATGCAGCCAATTCAGATATTAGGTTAGAATAACTTCAGATTTACTGAAGACCTCTGATTCAGTTTTTACCAAAGTTAACATCTTGCAGCTACTGTGCCACATTGGTCAAGTCTAAGATAACCAAAAGTTATCATTAAACTTTAGATTCCATTTGGATTTTTCCCACTGGTACTAGAAATGACTCTTTTCACTCGTGAGATAAATTGCATTGAGTGTTATTTATTTTCAAGATGAATACTTATAAACTAGAAATAAATTCTGTAAAGCAAAGAAGATAAGGAAGAGGAAGAGAAGAAGGAAAGAAAGAAAGACAAAAGAAAGAAGAGAATGGAAGGGAAGGGAAGAGAGAAGAGAAAAGATAGCAGCACACAAGATGATTACCTTTTTGGAATGGCTTTGCTCCAGTATGAATACATATTTTTTAAAATCTATTAAAATATAATATCTAAGTTAAAACCAGATGAATGCTCATGACTGTTGATTCATTTCAAAATGGGCCACAACATTTCTCACAGAGTCACAGATGCAGGAGAATTATTTAGAAGTAAAGCGCCAGCTTTTAGATATTAAAGAACATACAAAATACAAACAGAACATCCCAGCATAGAGCATCTAGATTGCTTACTCAAGTACACATTCAAAATACAAGAAATGCCATACTATTTTTCAGTAATAAATATGCAGTTGACAAACAAAGTTCTCCAAACTGCTGAGAGAAACTTTTCTGCTCCACACTTTCAAACATTGGGTAGAGCTAAGGCTGCTTGTAAAAGCATTTCACACCTAGCGGTCCAAGATTTCCTCTGCTAAAATTAGCCAGCCATTTATTTTTACAGGCAAATTATAGCTCTCTAAAAGAGAAATGTTGATTAACCCCAGATTTCTATATCCTGCGTCTCTACTGGACCGTTTTCTTTGTAGGCACATCATATCTCTGTTCCTCAGGTCCATTCTCTCCTTCCCTCTGTCCATTTCTCCCTTCCTTATTTCCCTCTTCCCTTCCTTCCTTCCTTCCTTCCTTCCTTCCTTCCTTCCTTCCTTCCTTCCTTCCTTCCTTCCTTCTTCATTACAACTTTTATTTCCTTCTTCCTTCCCTCATCCCTCCATGCTTCCTATAATGCTGGGGTTCACATCCAGGGTGTCACACAGGCTAGACAAGTTCTCTACCACTGATGTATATCTCCAGCTCACCTCACATACTTTATCTTCATGCTGTAGTCGGATCTTGTATCTTAAAAGTACCCCGAAGGCCAATATAATGGTATACAACCCCTGAAATTAATGGGAGGGGTGCAACAATTAGGAGATGGGGTCTAGTGAAAGGAAGCTAAGTCATAAGGGCATGCTATCAAAATTTTTCCTCTCTCTCTCTCTCTCTCTCTCTCTCTCTCTCTCTCTCTCCCTCTCTCTCTCAACTCTCTCACTCTTTCCTTCTTTCTCTCCCTTCTTTCTTCTCTCCCTTCCTCCCTTCTTCTATTTCTCCCTTTGTTTCCCATGAGGTAAACAGTTGAAATATCATATGTTTCCTGCTGTATTGTACTCTCTTGCCAAAGATCCAATGACAGTGGGACTAAGAGAGTATAGATAGAGACTATGAGTCAAAATAAACCCTTTCTCCCTGTAAGTTAATGTCTTGGGTATTTTTTTTCACCATGAAAAAAGATGACTAACAAGATCCATAAGTTGATCTTGCAGGGAAATGCAGCCTAGTTTCTTAGATGATTGACAGTGGGAACCAGGGTTTTCCTTTTGCATTTGACCTGGTTAGCCTTGGCATTAACTCGGGATGTTTTTAGAGGTGCATCTGTGAAGGTATTGGGTGTGAAGTTTTCACATTGGCTGCAGAGTAACTTGGCTCTACTTTGTTTTTCAATAATCGAAAGTGCCCCTTTGGGAATTTAGAAGGTTTTAAGTATGAGCTTTCTTACATGTTTGTGTGATCATGAAGCAAATAACGTAATGTTTCTGAAGCTCAGCTTACCACTGTAGAAAGTGAATAGAGTAATAACTATCTTTTGAAACAACTGGGGAATTAGTAATATTTAAGCATATAATAGGGTCTGGGGTCCAGTAAGGGCTTTGTGATTTCAATCTTAATTTATTATTAGCCTGTTACCCTAAGGAAAAAATGCTTAGGAGGTAGTAGGTTTCAGGAAGATAGACAAGATCCTGAATGGGGTGTTTGTCATGGCACTTTAAATCTAAAGTCTGTAGAAGGATATTGAACAATGTGAGCATCCAATGCATATTTCATCAAAAGATTGATTTCCTATAATCCACCTGCATTCCTTTATTGTTGTTACCAAAACAAATTATAGTGATCCTTAGTATTCATGGGGTATGCTTTGAGACTCAATGTACACCTAAAACCTTGGAGAGCCCAAGACCCTTCATATTCCATTTCCCTCCTCATACCCAGCACCTACAAGAAGATTTAACTTGTGAATTAAGCTCCATAGTGTTAGTAACAAGAGATAATAATAAAAATTAGAGCAGCATGCTGCAATAAAAATTATCTGCAACTTTAATGATGATTTTTTAAAATTATTATTTTAAGTTACGTTCACATGTATAGGTCTGTGTGTATGCATATATATGTGTATGCTAGTGCCCATAGAGGCCAGAGGCATCAGAAGTTCCAGAACTGGAGTTAAAGGAGGTCATGAGGTGCCTGATGTGGGTGCTGGGAACACAACTTGGGTCCTCTGCAAGAACAGTATCTGCTCTTGTAACTGGTTAGTGCTTTTGTAAATGTGACAGAAGCTATATTTATTTGGAAGAAGGAATCACAATTAAGAAAATGCCTCCACTAAGACTGGGCTGTTGGTAAATCTATGTAGCATTTTCTTGATTAATAATTAATATGTGAGGACTCAGCCCATTGAAGGTAGTGCCAAACCTGGGTAGATGGTTCTGGGTTATACATAAAGCAGGCTGAACAGGCCTGGGGGAGTCCACCAGTAAGCAGCATTCCTTTATGACTTCTGCTTCAGTTCCTATCTCTAGGTTCCAGCCTTGAGTTCCTGCCATGACCTAGTTTGATGATGGACTGTAACATGGAACTGTCAGCTGAAACAAAACCCTTCCCTCCAGAAAAGTCATGGTACTTTGTCACAGCAACAGAAACTCTACAATAACTCACAAAAGAGTGAATGGAAATTCAAAAGACCTTGAACTTTACTTATTTACTAGTTGTGAATTGCCTATTATTAATAATGAAGAAACAGTTGGAGGAGCTCGAGCTAATTAGGGATTTCCTCTGGTGATTGTGGTGCAGGGCTATATGGAGGCTCTGGCTGATCACAGTAGATGAAGCTTCAATACATTATACATTACCACACCCAAAGCAAAACTTCCACCCTTAGGTCTTGAGTGGGATGCTGGTGCTACAGCTCTCACCTTGATGAAGGAGAAGAGTAAGAGAAGGGGTAAGGGCCCTCCCACTAGCCCCTGGCCCCAATTTCTGCATATGTCTCACCACTGGTCCTCCCTGGGAAAGAAGGAAGGAAATGATAGGTTTATCAGCTGAGCACAGAGTTCATGGCTCAGGCACAAAGGAACAAAGGATGTACAAATAGAAACTCTGCCAAACCTATGCCAGGGGAAATAAGAAAAGTAATTATCCTTTACAGACCATTTACAGTGTATTGGTGCTATGCTATAGATGACTTCATTAAGCAACCCCAGGAGCATCTGAAATACGAAGTGGTTACAGATAAAGCAACTGGGGTTCTGAGATCTTCCATAGCATGGTGAGGGTGACGTAATTAGTAGCCAAGTCAGTGTTTCCAGGAGCTGCTGACTTGTCTTGGGACAGGAGACAAGGCTGGCTTTCTTGCAATAACCTCTTTGAGTTTCTATTGTGTTACTATTCTGAGACAGAATTTTTGCAGGCCAACATGGAGTCCTAACATGAACTCCTGTTGTCATTACTAAACCTTAAGAGACACAATAAAACAACACTTCAAAGTGCTGAAGAAGTGGAAGAGGGTGATAATAGCTTTAGTTTTGCTCCATTCTTACATATTTAGCTGGGCATTCATTGAGCACCTATGATGGGTGAGATGTTTGCATCGAAGCTGTGCTTTGAACACCAGTCAAGGTTGCCTCAAGGAATTTCTGTGCTCCTTTCCCGTGGTCACCCATTTCACCATCTCAGAACAAGAAATTATACTTATTCTTTTAAACTTGATGTTTTCTTTCATACAAACTCAATGTTTGTTGATTTCCTACTATCTTCCTAACCCATTTCTTTCTTATCAGTACAATTAAGCTCAGCAATGAATGAATGAGGTGTTCAAACAGAGTATATTACTTGCTGACGGGAAATGTGCAAGTCCAGTCAGACTAAGCATAATGCAATGGACTCTGAAGGATATGGGGGCAAAAAGGGATGTCTCCTTAAACCCATGAATAAAGCAAGGCACACCTCGGAGGCTTAACTCTGCATCAAATACTCAAAGCCTGGATCATACACTGAAAGTCACTGTCATTCTGACCACATCCCCAGTGCTGAGGTAACAAGATGTTTTCCTGCCAACTCATTTAGCTCTTTCTCATTCTTTTCCAGAAAGATCTGAATTTTGTTCTGTTAACATGCCTCTGAGCTTCTAAATGGCAGTGTGCAGAACATCCCAGCCAATGACCATAGCTGTTCAACCCGGTATACAGTAGACACCCAAAGATTTATGCAAGCAAACATATTAGCTGAGCTTTTTGTTGCTGTGAGATGCCTGAATCATGCTACTTAAGAAGAAAAAGAGGTGTATGTGTCTCACTGTTTTGTCAGATCAAGAGGGTGACACCAGTGCCAGCTCAGTTCTAGTGACAGAATTTTGAGCTGAGTCATGTCTAATCTCATGGCCATGGAGGAAGAACAGTAGTATTCTTAAGGAACAAACAATCACGTCTTAATACAGAAAGCTAGAAAGAGCTGGGTGGGACCAGGCTAAGGCTTTAATAGTAATCCTTTGACCCGAACTACCAAATAGTTGTATGAAAACACCTTAACCCTATGGGAGTGGTGACCCGATGAACCTCACCACTTACTCCTAGCTCTTCATTCCCAACACTGCTTGTCACTTCAGAGACAATCTGTAACAGTGATCTGGGTGCAGGTGAACCAGCCAACATTCACACCACAGTAGTGAGTGAAAAGACAGTAGGTTCCCTAGTTATGTCTGAGGTCTGAGGATCTAACGAGGACCATGACTGTGGCTCTCACCTTACTGATGTTCCTAATCTTTCATACCTGCTTTCCATATCTATTGGCTTCACAAAATGATGATCAGTTCTTCTGATCTTCACCGTCCTCTTCTGGCAGGTTTGATAACAGCATTGGTTAAGGATGGCTTGACCTCGTGGCCATTATTTTCTCCTAGTTCTAGCTATGCTAGTGTTTGCTTTTCTCTTCTCTTCTTTGAGTTTACTTCTACTATTCTTCGGCTTTTCTTCCATCTCTGTACAATTTTGTCTATTGAACATGCCCATGTAATTATTTTCCTTTAAGCTTATACTAAGTGCTGGGATTGCACTAAACACCTGAGTGCTCACTGGGTCACTTCATTGCCAAAATAACTGAATTAGGTACACTTATTCCCATTTTACAAATTAGCAAAGAGAGGTAATATATTGTCTATATCTAGTAGAATGCTGACAGAATCTTACCCAAGCATATATCATTCTGAAATCTATGAAATACTGAGTCACACTTTATCAAATACCTATTTTATCTGAAATGCTCCAAGAGAGTTGCTTGCCTGCAGATCTGTTCCTGTACATTCAAGGTCTAACTAGTTCCCTCAAATTCTAAAATTTATAATGCTATTTTCCCCCAAATATTTAGGCAATTCTCCTTAAGGACAGGATGAGGTCTAACACTCTTAACTCTGAAATCATACAACACCTGATCCCAAACTCACATTCAGTCTTGTGCCTTTATCACCCCCTCCCCCCCGCCCGCCATACACACACACCAATCATGTTTTCTCCTTACAATGGCCTGTCTGCTCATTGCTCTTTCTATCTCTGCCTGCCTTTCTGTTTCGTGTAGTTTGGGAATGTTCTTTCTGATCACTTTCTCAAGCTCCTATCCTCTGTGAAGTGGAAATCTCATTAGTTCTATCTTGAGTACACCTTCAGAATCTGGCTCAATCCACACTTCTGTCACTAAACTCCACATCCAAGCTACCACCTTCTTGTTCCTGGATTGCTTCCCGCTGGTTTTTGCACAACCCTACTCTTCCTGCCTACAGCATCCTCTACACAGTGGCCACAGTGCTATTCCTCTGAAGAGATCAACCTTCTGTTGGGTGCTAAAATGGCTCCCTTTTCATCCTAGTCTACACCGAGACACATATAAAGGTCAGAAATGTCTGAATGCATCGTCTCACATCCCACTTCACCATCATCTATGGATGTCTTTCTGATTGCATTCCTTACTCTACTCTAGCTTCACTGACCTAAGTGTTGATGGTAGAATGTTGTAGGCACAGTGTGCTGGCTGGTCTTCCTTTAACAGGCATATAGCCCTTCCCTCTCCTTCTCCTTCAGTGTATACTCTGTAAGCTTCGCAGTGAGCCTCCTTTGAAAATGTTGTAGCTTTTCTAGTCTATGTTGTCTTTCTATATATTATTTTTTTACAGCATCCTCCATCTTTTTTTTTGTTTTTTTTTTTTTTGTTGTTTTTTTGTTTTTCGAGACAGGGTTTCTCTGTATAGCCTTGGCTGTCCTGGAACTCACTCTGTAGACCTGGCGGGCCTTAAACTCAGAAATCCGCCTGCCTCTGCATCCCAAAGTGCTGGGATTAAAGGCATGCACCACCACTGCCTGACTTTCCTTCATCTTTCAATTAACTCTACACATATTTTTTTGTACTAATAGTTTATGGCTTATCAGAAATATCAATGCTTTGAATACAGATTAAATATATATATCCTCAAATATTCAAGTATTGGGGGCTTGGTTCTTTGTTCAAAAGTAGGACCCAATTGGAGGTAAAAAAAAAAAATTGAACCCTGCCTTCTCTGTAACTTCCTAACCTGGTATTTAATGATTCTCCATCTCACACATCCCACTACAGGGCCATCCATCAAGGAACTGTCTCCCAGAGCTGAGCTGATGGGCTATCAGGATCTAGCTTCCAGAACTGAGTTAAATAAAATTTATTAACCAAAATTTCACTTCTCATTTTCTTATCACAATGGAAACTCACAAACACAGCAGGAGAACAGGGGGTCCTGCCTATTTGGGTCACTGATGAATCTGGAGCTTCTAGGGAAGATTCTGGTACATAGAAAGACCTCAGGAAGTTACTGCTAAGTGATTTGAACATCTCATTCAAAATGATCTCTGCTCCCTGTTTCACCCTATGAAATAAACTGTCTTAGGGTTTATTGCTGTGAAGAGACACCATGACAAAGGCAACTCTTACAAAGGCAAACATTTAACTGGGGCTTGCTTGCAGTTTCAGAGGTTTAGTCCATTATCTTCAATGGTGGAAGCATGGCAGCATGCAGGCAGACATGATTCTGGAGAAGGAGCTAAGAGTTCTACATCTTGATCTGTAGGAAGCAGACGGGAACTGGATTCTACACCAGGCAAAGTTTGAGCTTAGGAGACTTCAAAGTCCAACCCCACAGTGACACACTTCCTCCAACAAGGCTACATCTCCTAATAGTTTCACTCCCTATGGGCCAAGCATTCACACATATGAGTCTATGGGGCCATGTCTATTCAAACCACCACATAGACAATGACTGAACCATTCTTTAATCATGTTTATAAGTTTCTTTTGTTATTGTTCTGATCAAGTACCATAAGAAGCAACTTAGGGGAGGATAAGTTTATTTGGGCCACACTATAGATATTGTCAAAGAGCAGAGAACAGATAGAACGTAGATCAGGGTTGTCAAATCTCAAGTACCAGTCCAGGTGACCCACTTCTTCCAATGAGGCTACACCTCTTAAAGGATCAACAGACTTCCAAAACAGCAGCACCTGTTGAGGTCCACATGTTCAAACACATGAGTCAATGGAAAGCTGGCGTGCACACAGTGCTTGCTGAATTCCAGACAGGATCTGGAGTTTTCACAGAAGCAAGCACATTGCAGCCATGGAGAGCAGTGAGTTTGTGGAAACACTACCTAAGCACCAGCACAGCACACCTGGAGTTCAGCGCCAGCTTTTCCAGCTCCTCCAGCCAAAAGGCTGTCATTGCTCATTTCTGTTTTGATTCTTATTAATGCAAGTTTTAAAATGTCAATAGTGTAGTGTCTTATACTAATTATCTCTTCTCAGCCTTCTTCCACATGAGATTAAAGAGGTTCATAACATGGTATACACAACCCCACAACTCTAAGATTCAAATAGTTAAAGGATAGTTGAAGAAAATTACATGAAGGAATAAAAAAAAAAAAAAAAAAAAAGCTAGTCCACATCTGCCAGGAAGTCCTGTTCATCTTTAGTAACAGACCACACACTGAGTGAGCTCTGATCTTCCAGAGCCAAGGTCAAAAGTACATGCAATTGATTGCAGGGGTCGCAATGTGCATAAGATAAAAGACTTGAGATTGGGAAATTCCAGAAGAGATGGACTGTCTTATTGTTCACTCATTTCTGGAACTTTATCTGTTTACAGGAAAGAATAAATGAATTAAACATATGTATTTACATGTATATATTTACACACACACACATATATATGTGTTGATATATATATCAACATATATATAGATATAGATATAGATATAGATATAGATATATAAACATTTACTCCCTTGAGGACACAGAAAGTTGTCTCATTCCTTCCTTCTCTTTCTCTCACTCTTTATTTTAAATATAGATTTTAATGCATTTTATTTTTAATGTGTACTGGTGTGTTACCCTCATATGTGCATGTGTGTGTACCACATGTGTGCCTGGTGCCCTCAGAGGTCAGAAGTGGCTGTAGGATTCCCTGGACTTGGAATTACAGATAGATATGAGCCCCCGTATGAGTGCTGGGAATTGAATCTGGGCTCTCTGGAAGAGCATCAAATGCTGAGTCATCTCTCCAACCTCTAAATTTTCTTTCTAACACTTGGCTTTATAGAATTATTCAGGAAATGACATGAAGAAAACTTCAAATCTACTATCTTACATTGGAAGTATATACATACGTACACCTACACACACAGATACAAATATATGGGTATACCTACACTTATTTATATGTATATATACATAGTTGAATATATATGCACATTTGTATAAACACATTTGCATACATATCTATGTATATGTTCGTATGTTTACAGCAGTAAATATGTATACACACATTTGCATATAGTGTTTCTATGTATATATATGTATACCTACTTATATGTACGGGTATATAGATATCTTACTATGCCCAGCTGACATTATAAATGTACAAATACTTGTAGAAGCTATTTTGACTTTCTATTAAACACACACACACAACATCAAACAGCACTACAATTTTCAATCAGTTTTGTTCTGTGCAAATAAAGTGTTATTTATAAAGCAGTCTTGTGTTTTCTATGATGAACTCTTTTATACATTGGAAGCTTACAAACACTTGGAGGCTTAAAGATCAACTTCATTTGTGTGTCTGTCTTGCGAATAACTTAATTGTGGGTGATGACAGGTTATACCCTGCATGGTAACATTTTACTGCTGTGAGCTTGTATTTCTTTTGTTCTTTAATCTTTAATTCAGCCAGCCTATTGGCCTCTTGGTCACTGACTTCATCATTCTTAGGGAGCTAGTCTTCTCTTCTCTTGTTCATTCCCATCCTAGAGCTCACTGTTAGACTTTGTGGTTATACTACTCTAACCACAATTTGTCCATCAGTCCTATAGCATTCCTTTACTCTTTAGGACTTCTGACCCTTGATTCTGCCACTTTGTTTTCTTCTGAGAAACTTGTCATTTCCTGTTTTCCCTGAACCCCAGGTCTCCAAAGTTGATCATTTACATTCCTCTTTGAACAGACTATAGATTCCTCTCCCCTCACCTGGCATCCTCATCTCTTGTAATATATGCAACCTAACTGTCTTTGTGTTCTATACTTCATTACTAGCATGAATGTGTTCATAGAGCACATTTATGAACATATAAACATGTTTGAATGGTTCCCCCTGATAGTTAAAGCTCCCAAGACCAAGTGACATGCAGTGCTTGTATTTCCTTAGGTTGCTTTCTTAAACGTACAAGTAAATCTCTTGTACTTATCAAAGTTGCTTCTCCCCTCCCCCCACCTTCCATCTTCCCTTTGTGTGCTGAAGATTGAACCTAAGGCTCTGTGCATGTTTAAAAAGCACTAGACAACACACCAACCCTGTTGCAAACTTATGGCTCTTTAATTCATTTTCCATGAGAAAGGAGGTAGATCCCCTCCTTTCTCATCTACTCAAGAAAGTATTTCCCTACCACCATTGACCCTGTTTTCTCCAATAAAAACCATCTATCTTCTCCATCTGTCCATCCTCTCCTTCATCCCCCCATTCTGTCTTTGCAAGCTATCTTTAACAGCTTCCAAACTGGAAATACAATTACTCCTCTTTGAAGACCATCTTGCGGTCTTATTTTTCACAGTCTATCACTATTCCACTTCTCTGTGTTATTTGCACAAAATTGCTCATTGGAATCAACTCACCTCTCCCTTTTCACACACTGTTCTTTCCCAAGTCTTTCCAATCACAACGAAGACTCCCATTCTCTAGACTTCACCTACATAGATTGTGTCAGTCATCAGCAGGTTTCTTTTGTACAAATTTTCTGCTCAGTCCTTGTCTTACTCCATGCCTGAGCAGTATCAGGCAGAATTCACTCTTCAAACATTTGGTATTTGTTCCTTCTTTCCTTAAGAAATCTTGGTTCTTCTGTACTCAGCTCCTGCCGCCTCCTCCTCCTCCTTCTCTCCCTCCCCCTTCCCCTCCCCTCCCCTTCCTCCTCCCTCTTTTCTTCTCCTTCTCCTTCTCCTCCCTCTCCTCCTCCCTCTCCTCCTCCCTCTCCTCCTCCCTCTCCCTCTCCCTCTCCCTCTCCCTCTCCCTCTCCCTCTCCCTCTCCCTCTCCCTCTCCCTCTCCCTCTCCCTCTCCCTCTCCCTCTCCCTCTCCCTCTCCTTCTTCTTCTCTGCATACTTTTTGGGTTGGGGTGGGGGAATCTTACCAATATTGTAACATGAAAATTGGTCTCTTTATTAATGATTTCCAAAGTTATATTCCACCATGGACCTCTGTCCTAAACTTTAGTCTCAAAACCCCAGCCTACCACCCCACTTGAAGAATGTTATTTAATTTTGTCAAATGGCTCATCCTAAACAAAATGACCCAGCTCAGCCTTCCCGCCCCACAGTGAATTTCATACTCATTCAATTAAAATATATATAGCACTGAGATATTCTTGATTTCTTTTCCTCCTTGAAAATACACCAATTCATCAATCTCTCTGCAAGAGCTAACTTGAAAACATAACACAGATCTTGCCACTTAACGTCTTAGTGTGAAATATCACTGTGTGCCTTGACTGTTCAGGCAGTGGCCTTTTCACAATTAATTCTCTAGTGTGGGCTTTAGAATATAATTATCCCATAGTTCTTCATCCTCAGTGAAAGCCCTCCTTTCCTGTCTACCACACTTGGATGCTTTCTCTTCTGTTTGTCTCATCCACTATTTCTCCCTTTACTCAGTTCATTTCACCACCTTGGGTTCACAGGGCATCTTGACAATGATGTGCTCCTTTTGCTCTGGGGCACTTTCTGCTCAATCACCTACAGCCTACTCACTTCGTTCAGTTTTGTAGATTGTTTTTTTTTTTTTTTTTTCCGAGAGAGAAGATCCCTGATACGTTATCTAATGTGTTTTCTGGGCCTTTCCCATCCTTCTGTCTTGCATATGGAGCCTCTTTGCTTCATTCACTGTGGAATGTCTACCATTTAGACCAGTTCACAGCACAAGGGAGCACTAAGCAATATTGAAATATGGATCAGTAGGAGACATTGGGCAGTGTGGTGTGTATCCAGGGATGACTGAGACCATTCCTGCTCTGAAGGAGCCTGTGGTCATGTGTAGTCATGCCTGAAATGTGCTTCTGCTCAGGACCAGCAGGGTTTTTTTGTTTGTTTGGTTGGTTGGTTGGTTTTTTTTTTGTTTTGTTTTGTTTTTTTGTTTTTTTGAGACAGGGTTTCTCTGTGTGTGTCTCTGGCTGTCCTGGAACTCACTCTGTAGACCAGGCTGGCCTCGAACACAGAAATCCTTCTGCCTCTGCCTCCCAAGTGCTGGGATTAAAGGCGTGAGCCACCACTGTCCGGCTAGGACCAGCAGTTTTACATCACATGGGAGCTTAGGAGGATAAAACTCTCAGGCCCCACCTGAGTTAGCTACCATCAGGGTGGGGACAGCAGCCTGTGTTGGAACAAGCCCTACTGGCAGGTCTTATTCATGTGGGAGTCTGAGCTTCACAGTTCTAGTGGGAGAGTCAGTCTTCAGATAAGCAATTTCAGTATCCCGAAACTTCATGTCATCAAATGCAAGAGATTGTTGATAAAGGCAAGCCCTTTGAGCAAGCAAATCTTTCTAACACTTGTGTCCTTTCCCATTTTTTGATACTAATCACTACACTTCTTTTGTTTGCTTTCTTGTTTGGTTTCAGGAGGGGTTTGATATACCCCAGTCTGGCCTGAAATTGCTATGTAGGCTGCATAGGTAAGGTTGGCCTTGAACTCTTGATCCTCCTGTTTTCATGTTTCAAAAACTGGGGTTAAAAACATGCATGCCATCATCCTTGGCTAACACTGTTCTAAAGTGAGTGAAGTTATACTCTGAACAAAAAAAAGAAAATAACTCCTGCCCCCCCCCCCAAAAAAAAAAAAAAAAAGAAGAAGAACAGCAGGTCCAGGGCCAAGGGAGCCATATCCTGGCTTAACCAGTTTTCTAAATCCAGTTGAACAAGGCTGTAACTCTCTGGAGACTGGCCCAAGCTGCCTGCTGTTGAAAGTACTGAGTCTCCAGACAGATGGGAACAACAGGCCCAGTGTTGCCTGCTGAAAGCCTGCAGAGGCCTAGACAATAGAGGCCACTCACACTACAAGGATTTACTACAGAGACCAGATCGAAACCTCAGTGGAAAGTTAAAGTTGATCCAAGAACAGGCCAGGCAGATTTTGGCCCCACTCTGTCTATGCTGACCACGTGTGAGCAGCTTGGCCTGAGGTTTCTGGCTGTTAACAAGAGCGGCTGTCAGGCAGGATTTTAGCCAACACCATGGGGCTGTTTTGCTACTGCCCTGTCAAACACTGGTTGGCTTGCCCAGGACTTTGATTTCAGCTTCAGATAAGAGAAGACCTCCTGGACTGTCCCAACGCATACCCATCGATAGAGCAAAGCTTTGTGAAAGTTTAATTGTCCCGAATTCCATGGGATTGTTATCAGCAAATACATCAAAAGGAAGCACTTAGAAAATTAGGTAGACCTTAATCTTATTTCAGAACTTGGAGTCACTGCAAGAAAAAAAATTTTAAAAGGTGAAAAAATAGAGAGAGGGTGGGAGTGGGGAGAAGAGGTGGGTAGGAAAGAGGAAGAGAAGTAGGGAGTGAGAGGGGAGGAGAGAAAGGGAGAGAAGAGAAGGGAGGAGAGGAGTGAGTTCAACCAGGATTTATTGGCAATTTCAAATCTTCCAGGATAGGCAGAAGCCCATATGAAAACAGTTAAGAGCGATTCAAAGAGAATTCAATATGTTAAGAACATGATAGTGGAGACCGAATGGAAAATTCTGTAATTGCTGTGTTCATATTTCATGGTAAAATATATTCAAGATTAAGTGTATTCTAATAGAATAGTACATTTATCCAAAACAGTTGGGGGCAGCCTGGTTGGGTGGGAAGAAAATAGTGTGTTCACAGAATTCCCTGCTCTACATGGAGTTTTGAATTTCTTTTCTCATAGCGTCCTGAAATCAGCATCTCTAGGAAAGAAAGTTGATCAGCAGCCTTGTCCTTGCTCAGGTGGGGTGTGCTGACCACCCTGGGAGATGGGAGGGTCTGAGCAGTCCCCTAAGGCCCTCTGTGGCTTTCACAGCCATCCACTGAATTTGGAAACTAGTCAGTTTTTCTAGAAATATATACAACATTAAACCACAGGCTGAGTTTTAGGTATGTTGTAAACAGTCTCACAGTGAGAGCGAAAATAGTCCCCTTTGATTCACTGCCTGACAGTTCTTGCTCTTAAGAGTGGCTAAGAGGAGTGAAGAAGCTGGGGATGGAGAGGATGGGGTAGGAGTGTGGAAGAGGAGGAGGAAGAGCAATAGGAATGGGGGAAGAAGAGAGAGGAGGAAGGGGAAGAGGGAAGGAGCAAGAGGAGGTGGGGGAAGAGAAGAAAGCTAGGAGAGAGAAGAGGAGAAAGAGGAAAAGGAAAAAGAGGTAGAGGAAGAGGGAGAGAAGGAAGAGAGGCTAGGAGAAAGAAGAGAAGGGGAAGGGGAGAATGGAAAAGAGGAGGAGCATAGGAAGGAGAAGAAAGAGGAAGAGGAAGAGGAGGAGGAGGAGGAGGGGAGAAGGAGAAGGAGGAGGAGGAGGAGAAGGAGAAGGAGAAGGAGGAGGAGGAGGAGGAGGAGGAGAAGGAGAAGGAGAAGGAGAAGGAGAAGGAGAAGGAGAAGGAGAAGGAGAAGGAGAAGGAGAAGGAGAAGGAGAAGGAGAAGGAGAAGGAGAAGGAGAAGGAGAAGGAGAAGGTAGTCGTTATCAATTGTAGTCCTCTATGTTAGAGGGAAGAAGTTTTATGCTAACAAGGAGCCTAAAATACCTTGGACTGTTTGACCTGCTAAAATGTTCAGATCTTCAGGGAAAAGTTCTAAGCAAGATGCTCTGCAAACAAAGATGCCTGGCTGTCTGAGGATAACCAAAGGTGGCCGAGTCACTGGCTGGCTGCCTGCCTAGTCTTCTGACCTCAGAACTTAACTTGAATTTTGGGTTCATGAAATTATGAGCACAATACAGGAAATAAAGTCTTAGCAGACAACTGGAGTGAATTTCCTAGTAGGGCTATTTAGCCTGGTCTTCCCATGAAGATAAGGGATTTTCCAGGGTTTCCCAATTCTCAGTGAATCTTACATTTGAAGATAAAATGACAACCAGGACCCAGTTATACGTGACAGAGAAGAAAAATCCATAGAAGGAATGTCTATGGTATTTGGGATCTACATATGCAAGGGAAAGATATTTGAAAGAAATACTACTAACTTGGTTAATATTTTAATGTCAAACTTTTTCATCGAGTTAGTTACTGGAATTTGTATTTGACTGCCTTCTACTATATTTTGTTATATATTTATAGTTTAATGGTTATTTTTTTTAAAACAGCACTTGTAACTGAAGTTTGAAAATGTAGTGAAGCATAGCACAGTGGGTAAATTGCCTACTTTGTGAACACAAGGGCCTCAGTTCAATTCCCAAGACCTATCTAAAACTTCCAGGTATGAAGGTGTCCTTTTGTAATCCAGCAGAGTTAGAATCTCGGGGAATGTAGTTCATCAAAATGGCAGGTGAGTCCCAGGCCAATGACCTTGTCTCAAAGAAGGTGGACAGCTTTCATTAGGATAACACCCATGATTATTTCTTGCTCATCTCTGAATGAACACACATGAATTAAAAATATAAGTACCTGAAGTTTTTCTTATATCCCCCTTTTTCTGAGCAATTGATATCTTTTAAAGTGCTTTGATCCTGGGTCTGCAGACTCATAGTTTGAGCCCATCTTCTTTGCTTCACTTAATGATATAGATGCAGGGATTTCATGGATCTTCAAAAAAATTCCGGATTTTCTGCTTCAATTGGCTCTTTGTATCTAAATTCAAGTCTCATACTTTGATAATTGCTCAAATTTGGAAAAATGGTCTATTTCTTGAAAGTTAGTCTTCTTACAGCTGAATATTATGTACACTAAACAGGGTTGCTATTATGATGAAATAAGTTGACTTAAATGAAATTTAAAATTTAAAAAAGTACATTTAAAATAAATGTAAAATGTTTCAAAGATTAAATATTTAGAACAGTCCCCATCATTGTGCCAGGAATATTGTAAGTACCATAGACATGTTATACAGTTGGTTATTCATTCAATAATCCAATTTTTATCCATTAACTATTCAGTATTACAGTCTGTTTGATTTTATAACTATACTCTCTTTTTTTCTGAATGCTACTCACTTCTTTACTTAATTAAACTACATCCTTCAGGTCTGAACTCAAATGCCATTTCCGGTTGAAGTTTCCCTTGTGGCCCCAAAACAGACAAGCTACTCAATGTCCTGAGTCCATTTTTAAATTTTATTTATCAGAGATTATAATTATGCACTTGGATTTTATTATTTGTTGACCCTCTCTTATGGATCATGTACCTCATAAAAACCTAGGGGTAAGGAGAATAAGACTAACTTCTGTCCACTATAATATTATCAGTGACTGGAAGAGATATGCTCATGAAATAGGGGATGCTTGAACCAATAAATAAATGTGCCATCACTGTTCTGAGCATTATGGAGTCAAAGATCAATACTCTCTGTATGTATGGAGCTTAGAGCCAACATTTGGTGTAGAATGAAGTTCTGTGCAAGCCGGAGATGGGTGAAGTCCTGCTTAAATCGATGACAATTCAAACTCATATAGTCAATTGGTCTAATTATTGGATCTGGCAGCTGCCGAGCAGCTTAAGAGCATGGTTCTCAACCCATCTGACTAATATTAAGCAGTGTAACAGGCCTCACTCCCTTCAGTAAATTGTGTATTGTGTTTGGGGACCAGGTCCCTCCCCCATCTCTATTTACCTTAATAATTTACCAGTAGTACTTCTGTAAGACCTTCTCTTCTCCTGCAAAATAATTTTGCATTTACTTATGAACTCAGATACATCTGTGTTTCTGTTTTCTAGGGCTTGGGCGAGTCTCCTGTTTTGGACATAAAACTTCGTTGCATCTTCAAATCTTGGTTGATATTATCACATCCATGCAATCCAAATACATAATGTGTAGGGAGGAACTTGTATCCATTTCTATTTCCTTTGGAACATAGGGACAACTGCTTTTAGTAATAAACACCACGCACGTGCACTTGGTAAGGAGAGTGGTGGCTACAACCAATAGTAACCGGAACATGGTGGATGTGGATCCCATTGTCACTGCATCTGGGCTATGCCCTTTGGCTGTTCCCTTCATTTAGGTTCCAGTCAGCTCATCTCTCAGTTTTCTGCCATAGGCTTAAGTCTTGGTTGAAGTTTTAATTCTTCCAGTTGAGGCTTTTTGTGATTTCCTTTCCCTTCATGGCCACTAAGCCCCCTTCCTGGATTTCCTTGGCAAAGCTGGAAACTTTCCCAGGAATGGACAGATGCTCTGAGACCTGACTTCTTCAAGGGTAGTAGCAAATTTCACTCCCAGTCCTCTGTCCACATTGGTTCCTGATTCACAGAAAACGGGCCTCAGATTTGCTTAAACAATGAGTGGATTTATAATTTCACATATTAAGTGTCCCCAAGCTATGCTGGCATGCAGGGCTACTTAATTGAGAACTACAAATGACAGACCCAGGTCTTTACCATCTGGACATCTATAGCTGCTTCTGTTCATCCTTGCCCAGTGGCTGTCAGGGACATGTGGAAATGTGTACTATCATTTAAGACTAGTCAAAGAAAGAGACTCTCCTCCAAAACACCTGATAAGTTTTGTTTTTTTTTTTTTAACCCTTGTAGTGGGTTGAATAGGTATGGCCACCATAGAATCATTATGTGTGAATGCTTGGACCATGGGGAGTGGCACTATTAGTAGGTGTGGCCTTGTTGGAGTAGGTGTGGCCTTGTTGGAGTAGGTGTGGCCTTGTTGGAGTAGGTGTGGCTTTGTTGGAGTAGGTGTGGCTTTGTTGGAGGAAGTGTGCCATCATAATGGCAGGCTTTGAGGTCTCTTATCTGCTCAGGCTACAACCAGTGTGCGGCAAACAGTTTCTGTCTGCTGCCTGTGGATCAAGATGTAGAATTTTCAGCTACCCCTTTAACACCATGCCTCTTTGTGTGCCACCATGCTTCTTGCCATGATGATAATAGACTAAACTTCTGAACTGTAAGCCAGCTCCAACTGAATGTTTTTCTTTGTAAGAGTTGCTGTGGTGATGATGTCTCTCCACAGCAATAAAAGCCAAACTAAGACAACCCCTAAAAGAAGGTCCAGCAACAGGCCCAATGTGGGATCTAGCTCAAGGGGAGGGAGGGCCCAAGGCCTGACACTATCACCGAGGCTATAGAATGCTCACAAAAAGGGACCTATCATGACTGCCCTCTGGAAGACCCAACAAGCAACTGAAAGAGTCAGATGCAGATATTTGCACCCAACCAATGGACAGAAGCTGCTGACCCCTGTGGTTGAATTGGGGAAAAGCTGGAAGAAGCTGAGGAGGAGGAAGACCCTGTAGGAGGACCAGCAATCTCAATTAATCTGGACCCCAAGATCTCTCAAACACTGGACCACCAACCAGACAGCATATACCAGCTGATATGAGGCACCTAACACATATACAGCAGAAGACTGCCAGGTCTAGGTTCAGTCAGAGAAGATGCATCTAACCCTAGAGGCCCCAGGGAGTTTAGAAGTCAGGTGGGGTGGGGGCTGGAGACATCCTCGTGGAGACATGGGGGTGGGGAGGAGGTATGGGATGTAGAACAGTTGGAGGGTGGATGGGGGTGGGGAATAAAATCTGGAGTGTAAAAAAATAAATTAAAAAAAAAGAGCTAAAGCAAGTCACATGACCACCGTGGTATAAAAGTACTTGCTGATTGGCTTGCAGCTGAATTGCTGAACCAATCACTCTCACGGCAGAATCGATTTATTTAAATAATTTACACCAGTGGTTCCTGCTTCTCTATGACATTCGCACTCAATAAAGTTAAAATTGTTCCAATGATTTGGGAAAAGTAATACCATCTCACACCATTAGGAGCTGTCCTTTGATCTAAAAAACTTCTTTTTTAAAAACAACTTTGCGAAGATATAATTTATAAACGACAGAACATATAAAGGACTCAATCCAATACATCTTCAGTTGTATAATTAGCATTACCACAACTTTAGAACATTTTCACGGACAATTCTTTGATCCCCCGCCTAAAAACCAAATAGTCATGGAATTACTTAACTGTCTACCTCTTAGCCCATGGAATGACCCACCCCTCTGCTTTCTGTTCCTAGATTTTTTTATTCTGGGTATCTGATATAAGTGGAATGGAATATTGTATGATCTTTGGTGACTTGTTTCACTTACTTAACATGATATTTACAAACTTCCTCTTTGTTGTAACATTCAGAAGTACCATTACTTTTCATTGAAGATGATACTTTGTTGTATATATAAACAAAATGTTAAAAACTCGTGTGTGTGTGTGTGTGTGTGTGTGTTATTGCAGATGAATGGTAGATATACATGTTTGTGTGGATGTGTGCAGGGTATACATGCATGAATACATGAATAGAGGCTCAAGGTTGGCATCAATCTCTTCAATAACCATTTACCTTAGAATTTTGAAGTGCTTGTGTGTGTCTATGTGCATGTTTTACGTGCACATATTATTCATGTGTGTGGGTACATGTTCTTGTGGGTGTAACTGCATGTGTGTAAACATGCAGGGTCCAGAGATCTAGATCACATGTTGTTCTCAATACCATTAGTTCTACTTTCTGTGTTTGAAACAGGGTCATTTTGGACTAGAATGACAAGTGAGCAGGCACCTGGCTCCTCTTGGAGCTTTCTGTTCCTACCTCTCTATGCTTTGAGACTATAGGCATATATCACTTTGTTTGGCTTTTCATATGGGAGCAGGGACTCACATCCAGCTCGTCATGCATGTATGACAAGGGTTTTACCTACTGAGACATCTTCTCAGCTCCTATATGGATCATAGTTTAATTCCTTCATCAGTTGAGGAACATCTAGACTGCTTTCACTTTTTAGCTATCTGGATTGCTGTTTTGGGTACTTGGTGTGCACATTTCACACAGACATACAATTAAATCTTTCTCAAACATACATGTCCAGGAGTACAACTGCTGGGTCAGACGGTAACTTTAAACTTTGGAGGGATTTCTGAATTCCAGAGTAGTTGTACAATTGTCAGTTTTCTATGTGTTGCTGATGAAAATATAGCCGTTTATACGCTGTGATCATTATTTTCATAAACACACAAAAAGCATTGTTTGCAGTACTACCACACACTGTTCTTTCCAAGGATGCAGCCAGAAAAGGTAAGACTGTATTTTTGTTTGCAATATTACTAGGAATTGTTTGCCAGTTCAGAAAAAATTAAACTAAACAAACAAAACAAGCATAGCATTGGTTGTATCTGAGTCATGAACAAAACACATATTTCAGACTATCTGTATTCTCATCCAGGGGAGTTTAGTTCCTCACTGATTATTTGAACATCCCCCAAGCCAATGCTTAGCGTCTAGGAAAAGTTATCACTGGTATCTTTAGGTAGAGTCCTGGAAGCTTGATCCACATTTAGTCCCAGTGTGAATAGTGCTTAGGACTGGCACCTACTCATAGTTTTCTCCAGCTCAAAATGTGCATTGGTTTCATAGACAGAAATACATTATGTACTTGAGGGAAGCAGTGCCTAGGCATTTTGTAGCTAAAAATTATGTGATCTTATTAGAAGCAACTGTAAGTTACCTTTGGTATAACTATGGAATTATGGATAATTTTATGCTGCCTTTAGATTATTTTATCTCTGAACTTCATCTCTGCATCATACTGGGAGACGCTATACACTGAAGTCACTAAAATGGCAGCTAACTCGACTCCTTGGGTTTGATGCTTGGTGCTAGAGCAAGCTCAGCTTATTTTAAGATAAATAGGCCATCTGTAATAGACACCCGAATGATCTGGGGTTCTGGAAGGAAAAAGGAAGAGGGGATGCTGTATAGTTATTGGCAATGAACAAAATTTCAAATATTTTCCAAGATTTTGATTTATAAGTCTGTACTTTTCTCTTCTCTTCTATCCTCCTCTCCCCTTCATGCCTCTTCCTTTCTTCTCTCTGATATTTCTGTAGAGTTCATTATTTACAACAAATTACACACATAAATGAAACCAACGAAAGTAATAACTTCTGTGTGGAGCAGCATGTTTACTGGTCTGTGAAGAAGGCCCCATTCTTTGCAGAGTTTCATGCATATATGTATTCTTTGCATACATGGAAACTCCAGCTTGACTATGCACATTGTATATGAAAATCAGAATCCTAGTGAACTAGAAAGATGATTAAGTTGGCAAAGTGCTTATCTTACACGAATATGAACCTCAGTTTGATTCCCAGAACCCATGTTATAAAAGAAAGACATGATGGTGTATGCTTATAATTCCAGAACTGGGCAGGCAGACACAAGTGTATCTCTAGGAATCACTGGTCAGCCAGACTAAACTACATGGCTAGTGAGAGACCTTGTCAAAAAATAACAAGGTGGATAATGCTTGAGGAACATGTCTTTTGCTTCTTGTACACAAATGCACACACACACACACACACACACACACACACACACAGCCCCCACACACACATATAGACATAGACACACAGAGAAACACACACACACACACACACACACACACACACACACACACTTAGGTTCTGCCTTCAGAGATGATACTCTTAGGAATTGGTGAGCACCTTGTAACCAACATTTTAAACAAGAGACTTTCTCTCCTTCTTCTTCACTTTTCACCATTCTCCTTTAGACTGAATGGTTTTGGTATTTTTTTTTTTCCTGACTAAGGCAAGAGCTGGGGAAGTAAATACCACCAGTATATCCTGCTGCAGTGAGCTTGCTGGGATCCATGTGTCGGCTCAGCTTTCTGACTGCTTACAGAGGGCTAGAAAGTTGGCTCTTCTGGGGCTGGCTGACATTCCCCTGCAATGGAATTTCCTTTGCTGCAGAACCTGCGGCCAGCAGCATGCTGTGCACAGATTTTGTTTTTACTCAATAAGTTTTCCTTGAACTGAACTCGATCGAGCCACAGTTAGGAATGGAGCCTGAAGGCTCTGCCAACCCGTCAGCTGCAAAGCAGACATCCTGAAGGCTTTACAGTGTGGAAAACAAAATGCCTACTGTGGCCTGTGAAAGAGCACGGTGCTATTGATCATGCCAGCTACATGGTGAGATATGCTTCTTGTGTCCTGGCAGGAGGAGTTCATCTTGATAAAAACCAGGGTTGGAAGAAGTGATGGATGCACTTAGATATGTGGCTAACCCCCAGTAAGCTGAGGTCTTTGTGTTTCCAATAGACTTTGACATAGGGGAGGAAACACATTAGAAGAAGAAATTGCTGGAGGAGAGACGGTTTGGCTTCCCCACCCCCAACACCAAAGGCATTCTGAACGAGAAACTAAGCAGGTCCCAAGGATATGAAACACTGAAGTGCTATGAAGAACAGCCACTTCAGCTGAGGTTGCTGGTGGGTGGGGAGAGATGACCCAGATTCAAGACAGTGAATCAGAGGAAGGCTGGAAGGAGATACATCTTTGGTGGCAGATGGCTGTTTTGCCTTTTTCTGTCTGAGAATGGGAGTGCTTCCTTCAAAAGGAGTAAGTAACACATAGCAGTGTCATAGAGAGCTCAAGAGAGAGGAGTTCTAATGAAGGCCATAGGTAGCTTCAGAAAGAACTGAAGGCCATCTTAGTGACAGATGGGCACGTACCCATGATTGTGACAGACACTGCCAAGTATACTGTTCTTTTCAACTCTAGGCAGTCATTGGCAATAGATCAGAGTTAACAGTGAAGGTGACATGGAGGCTAGGAGATGCTCAGGTGGTAAAGCACTTGGTGCACCACCATGAGGACCTACAGTTTTGATTCCCAGCACTCTTATAAAAGTAAGATGGGCTGGTAGTGCATGTTTGTGATCTCAGAGCAGGCGGGGGAGGGGGGGGACGCACAGATACAGGACAACCCTGGGAGGTTGTGGGTCAGGAAGTCCAGTCGAGTTGGCTAGCTCTAAGTTCAGGGAGAGAACTTGTTTCAAATATAAAGTGATTAATCAGGACACCTGACATTGATTTTTGGCCTCTGAACATGTTCACGGGCATATGTTCACATATATGAACACAAACATACAGATGTCACACACACACACACACACACACACACACACACACACACTTTCCATCCCTACTTTGCTCTCTTCCCATAGCCTTAGGAATGGGGGGTTGTGTTGTAGTCATATCAGCTGGGGCCAGGTATCTCTTGGTCAGTTGTTCTCTGCATTTAAATGAGATGTTGATCTCAGTTATGGTTTCTGTATCCTGTGTGTAGTCTTCTCAAAGACTCCTTAGCTCTTCTTGATTTCGTATTACCTGCTTCTTTCTTGAGGCTGTAAACTTGTTGTTTTCAGTAGACATCTGTGTAGCACTGTGTATATGCTTACCTGGAGGTAGGCGTTCAGGGCCCACTATTTGGGCTGGTGGTTTTTGCAGCAGTTTGGCAGAAGCTCTACGTCAAATAAAAAAAAGAAAAAAAACCCACAATCCTTTCTTTCCTTAAAGAATACTAAATCCTCTGGGCAAAACTCTGACTTGCCTATGAGTATCTGTGGGGGTATACATTTGAATAATAGCAACAGTTGTCATATTGATATGTTGTTATGCTGTAGGCTCTGTGCTCAGGCCCTCAATAAGATTATGCCATTAAATGTCTTTGAATGTTTTCTGCATAATTTTCTAGAACAGAACATTGAGGTTCACAGGAGTTGAGCAACTTCCCCGAGGTCATATAGCTGGGTACTGGCCAAACTACTATTCCTATTCAAGGAGTCAGACATTCCAGCATTAGTTTGAAGTTTGCACTTATAGTTAAGAGACCAACGAGACATCCCCCCCCCCCTCAGTCTGGTGAATAAGAGAAGACGTGAAAGCTCAGAGTAGACAGACTTCATTCCCTAAATTGCTGGTGTGGAGACTTCTGCCACCCACCACCTCCTCTCCCTCTGTTTGGCAACCGGTGGGCTGTGTGGAGAGGAAGCATGCAGAAATTGTAAGCTGACACCTCACCGCCTCACTGCCATGACTTATGAGCACACATCAGACACACAGTTGCCAAACACCCTCGCATGACACTCATTTTCCTCAGGTCCCAGCTGCCTGAGGGCCCTGAAAGAAAGCTGGGGCCAGCTCTGGGGTCAGCCGAGCAAACAGATGGAGATGAGGGGAGGTGACACTCGATCAGGCCTCCGCATCTGCTGGGCCTGCCATGGCTGCTTGGGCTGCCTGGTGTCTTGACCCAGCTAATCCTGGTGGTCATCCTCATGCCGGCTGTCCTGTGTCATTCATGTCCACCCTGGGGTGACTTCTGCTTACAGATGCTCTTATTCAGAAAGTCAAGCTGACTGGGTTCAAACTAGGTGTTTTTTTGTTTTTTGTTTTTTGTTTTTGATATATATATATATACATATATACATATATACATATATACATATATACATATACATATACATATACATATACATATACATATACATATACATATACATATACATATTATGGCTTTGAGCCTACCTTTGGTAGTTTTTTTATGGCTAGATTTTGTATGGCCAGCTCCTGAGTATTGTACAGATAACATTAATGTATTTGTGTATCTATGTATTATTCATCCTGTGTTTTATCACTTGACACCATCAGTTCACACTAACTTTGTGAGGCTAAGTAAACTTTTAGGAATTTCATGATACCAGCACAAAAGATACAAGTCTGTTTGAGGGAGGTGCTCTGAGTCTATAAGCAGACTTCATCCACTCATCTACCTCTTTAACAGTTACTGGGCACGCATGATTGCCAGTCTTCCTTAGATGGGCCCCTGCCAAGCCAGAAGGAAAACCAAGTTCATTAGTGCCCCAATCACACATGGATGCTACAGGAGGAAAAATGAACTTGGCACAAACTGATTAGTAAGGTTTCAATCGGAACAAAGCCGCATTCAAGAAAAGTGGACTAGGGGTAGTTAAAAGCTTAATTCCACTCAGACCTCTACTGAGACCAGAGGGCGGAGACAGGGAGGTGAGACAGCTTAGAGGCGTGTTGGGAATCATGGGTTCTATCTGAGTTTCACTGGAAGGCATAGAAGGGTCTGAAACAAGGAAGTGACACAACATGAACGATGTTTCAAAACTTTTCTCACAATTTAGAGGCTATTTTAGATAGAACTAGGAATGAAAAAAAATAGAGAACAGGTCATAACTATACTATTGAAAAAAAGGGAAATTGTTGCAACAACAATGGAGAAAAGTCAAGGTAATCCACACATTACTTTTGGTTATGGAGGGTCCAAATGACAACAGGTTAATGCCCTGCATGACTCAAGTTCTCCACCACAAGTTTAAAAATTCTAAATACAACATTTCACTTTTGTAGGCTACAAGAGGTAAAGGAGCCGGATGCGAAGGCCAAAAACCTGTGCTTGATTCCTTAATTGCAGTTGGCAGAAGGAAATAATGAATTCCTTCAAGATGTCCTCTGACCTGCATACAAATGTGTATGCACGCACACATGCACCTGCACACACATTCATGTATTATAGAAAGTAACTGCACAAGTAAATACACACTTTTCTATGAGAATATTCTATGGTATGTTGATCATAACAGAAGAAAATTACACTCTCAATATCTTGACTATTGAATCCAAGAACCCATTTAACATACCGGAATTTGCTTAATAATGTTATTTTTATAAAATAATGATCAAATATATAATAAATATATTTTGATATGGTAAATATTTATAAGTAAAAAGTAGCGCATACAAATCAAAATGGACAACAAGCTGCCCTTTTTACTACATCGTCAAGAAAAAGGTCTGTCAAGTGGCCAACAGCCCTAGCAGAGCACTTCCCCAGGTGCTAGAAATGGTAGGTGATTATCAGCTTCAGAGCTGTCATACAAATGGTTTTAGTTTGTTTCTACTATTTACTAGACTATTAATAAAATAACTATAGTATACAGTGTATAAACTAGCATATTACTATAATTAAAAAAGGTTCTTAAAAATTATTTCTACATGCAGGTAGCCAGTAACAACAGTGAGTATTAAATATAAATTTTAAAATAGAAATTCTACATATATACATATGTGTATATATGTATTATGGTTAAACATAATTATCTCCAACATTGAACTTTGGAATATTATATACATGTATGTGTGTTTTAAATTTAATTTAATGTTTCTATTAATTGTTTGAGAAGTTCATAAAATATGTTTTGATCATATTGACCTCAACTCCTTCCTGATCTACCCTCTCCTCCCTCTCTCTCTTCATTTCTTGATCCTTTTCATTTTTTATGTCTTTGTGCTTTTGTTTGTATTCTTTATTTATTTTCTCCTGGAAGATTTTCCATTTCCCTTTTTTAAACTTAAATTTATTTTTCCATAGTTGGGTTGGCTATATTATTTTTTTTATTAAATTTCATTTATGTTAAAAAAATGATAGGAGACAATACAATTGAGATACATACTGGTGTCTCCTCTGAGTCTGTACATCTGGTCAACCTAGTATTGTCTCTTGCTCTGCATGCATTTCTTTTGGAGTTTTGTCTCCGCCATTTTAAACTCTTATTGTTCTTACCATTTGCCTTAGGCTATAATTACAGGTATCACTTTGTGTTTTGTTCCATTCCAGGTGGTTATTGATATCTTTGACCATATAGACACCACACCTATTGGGAGAAGACGTGTTGTTTCCTGGCTCGCCTCATGTCAATGCCCATGTAATATTTCCTATCTAATAAATGTTCTATAAGTAAAGAGGTATGTAATGTTATTGAGCTAGTTGAAAGCATGCACCCAGGAAGTTTTGGCTCGTGAAAACAGTGCCAGATCCAAATAGATTTCCAGTTTACCAGGAGACAACAAGCTCTACAGATGTACTCAAATTTAGTGGGGAAATTGGGAACAAATGCTTCTGGAGCCTCACTTGAGGGGTCTTTACCTCTTTATAGGCTACATGGCAGTTTCAAGGTCTTTATACACAAGACTTGGAAGTGAAAGTCAGATGTGATTAAAAATACACATCTTACAGATGTCTGGATGCTGTTCAAATCCCCAAAAGTGTGATAGAAAATGCAATTGCTTTCCAGAGTTTTAGGGAAGGGGAAAAAAAAAAACCAAAACAAAAAACTGAGGGGCCACTTGGCCCCTTTGTTGCCTTATTGAAGGAATATGTTCAAGTGACATTTTGAATTTGTTGTGTTGTCTCAGCTGCTTGTTTTTCTTTGGCCTGGTACTGCTCACAGTCGAAGAGCCTGTAATGCAGCAACTGTAGGAACATGTGACTTGTCTCAGGAGATGAAAGTCATTATTATTTTTAGCATATGTTAAGTAAGTCTAGGTGAGTACAACACAAATGTAAGCACAATTTATGGGAATGAGAAAAACATAAAATCCTGAGATTCCCTCCTTAAATCCAAAAATAGGACAAAAGTCTCTTAGCATGTTTTCTACATCATTTTTAAAAAAGGATGTTAATGTTACTTACTTATCTTCCCTGTTCTTTTATAAGTACTCTCTAACTACATCCAGCTGTCTGGCTTTGTTTATAATAACCTGTTTACTTATCATCAATTTAAACACATGATCTGAACATCTGTCTCCTTCTAACCCTTATTTGCTTTTGCTCTTCATGTTAGCTTGAACTTGAAGTCAACATTTTTTTCTCTGCAGCTCTGAGGAATTGCTGAGACCACCCCCCCCAGGGGTGTTTCCTTGTATGGGGCTTGAGAGGTATGTTTGGTTTAAAATTTTATATACTTACCCAATACTAAATTAGTATTTGGAAAAAGAAAGAAGGAAGGAAGGAAGGAAGAAGGAAAGAACAAAAAACAAGAAAAGATTTGTCTGTGTTACACAGGCAGAGAGGGAACTGGGAAGGAAAGTTGCTTTGTTTTGCCAGAAAGAGACAGGCTATCAATTTTCAGAAATGTACATTCCCAAGACAACTGCTCACGTCTGCTAAGATGTCTCCTTCTTTGAACTTACATACCAGAAAGTATTTTCTCCGTTGTCTCAAAAAAGTTGAAGAATAGAGTTAATAATAGCATATATATTATTTAAGTAACAGTAGACTGAAAATGTCATTTATTCCAACAATTCTATTTTATAGAGAGTGGTAAAGAAGGGACACAGAGTTGAATAGAGGCGTCTTAAATGCAACCTACACAAATACATGTTTTGATTGACTACTTCTAAAAATCATCTACTTATGTGCTTGCCTATAAAATGTGTGCGTGTGTTTGTACTTATGTTCATATGCATCAGTTTGCTAGTTATAAGATAGGTTATTTACATATATCCATACACCAACGAAACAATGAGAACCTGGCACATCTCAAATAGGATTGATTATTTGTGACAAAATGTTTGCATTAAACAGATAGATGCTAGAGAATTTCTTCCTATCTTATAAACTGCCTTTTGGTTTTGTTTCTTCTTCCACTCCAGCTTTAGCTACTGACCAACCAAAATTCTTGTGCAAATAAAACTCTGGCCATATAAGCATAAACCACACACCCAGCACACACCCATACATAGTGGACCTTAATCTGTTTCCCAGCAGCATTTAATAGCTGGGTCTTTGAGAAAGGGCTCCTGTTACTAAGACTGCCCAGTGTTACTTATACCTCTCCCATGATCAGCAAGCATAAATCACCATGTGTAGGTTAGCTGAAACAACTGATTGAAAAAGACCACAAGGAATTTTTAGAAGTTGTTAGTTGCTCCTGTATATTTAAAATATGGAGACAGTGTGTGAAGGTTGGGCCCTAGGGTCATCTAGACCAAGGATTATTACCTAGATGATAATCTGAATTATTTCACATGCCTGACAGATATTTAGTTTTCTGACCTCTCCGTTAAATATTTGTGTGAGTGTGTATACATACTTGTACAAGTTTGCAGATGTATGTGTGCATGCTTGTATGTAGGTAGGATTAGAGAATAATCTCCAGGGACATCCTTTTGATGTCTTCCATCCTTTGTTTGAGACAAGGCCTGTCATTTCTAATAGGCCATGTTAGCTCGCCCATAAGCTTACAGGGCTTCTCATGTCTTTACCTCTTACCTTACTGTTGTTGGCATTACAAGTGCGAGTCACAACGACTGCATTTTGAGTATTGATTTCAACTCCTCAATTTAAACTCCAGTTTTTTACTGATGAAGTTATGTTTCCAGCTCCTAGCCTTGTTTTTGTTGAGCTATGCTATGTAACGTAGACTAGTCTCAGATCTTTGATCCTCCAGCCTCTTGAGTGCTGGGAATACATGTTTTGTCATTGTGCCTGGATTTTCTTAGAGATTTTGATTCAGCAGGATAAGGTGGTCCGCGAAGATCATCTTGATTCCTAAATGCCTTGAATGATTCTTATTATGGAACTATGGGAAGCAATAATTAAGACCTGAGTGACATTTATGGTTCATACATCAAGAACCTCACCAATACCTGGAAGCATGTTAGGACAGTGTCTAAGACCTCATCACAGTTGACCAGTTGAATACACATATTAGTGGGATTTGTAGTTGATTCATGTGAATACACATGAGAAAGACTGGTCTAATGGAACAGAACTACTTTGGCTAAAATTTACAAAATTCACTTACATCACCCTGAAATCTATTTTGTTGTATTTTATTAAAACTTGTTCATGATTAATATATAAAATATATATACACAAAATATGCCATGGTATATATTATACATAATATTACATATTTTATCTATAATACAGTATGTATACCTCATGTATACACATAATAAATTATTATATAATTGTATATATGTAACATATGTTTTATATATATATAAATTTCTCTTTATTAAAATATTATATGTGCATGTATAAAGGAGGGCATCATTGGAATCCCTGGAGGTGGAATTGCGAGCAATTGTGAACTGCTGTGAGGGTACTGGGAACCAAACTCAAGTACTCTGCAAGGGCAACCAGTACTTTTAATCAATGTGCAATCTCTCCAGTCAGTTCCTATTCTTTCATATTTTGAATCTTAGTTTAGAGATTGTGATTTCATAAAGTTGAACCTATTGGCTGCAAAACACTATTCAAATAGGTTATTTTATTCATCATGGTGTTGGCCTACCATGTGATTGAAAGCCTTGGGAAGTGATGCTGACTGGTAAAGGAATTAAAGCAAAACATATCTTTCAAGTCATCAGGAAGTCAAACTATGTTGATCAAACCCTGAATTTGGAGACTGAAAAATGTTGGGTTTTTATCCTGAATTCTTTTATGAAATGAATGTTGTTTTCTTTAACTCTTTGAGGATTAATTTTCTTGTGTGTGAAACAGGAAAATTGAGATGCTCTGTCTGACACCACTAAGGCTATTGTTAAATACAGGAATAACCTAGGGACTTGATTGGTTTTCATTTGTATTTGTGTATTGATGGGGAAACCTAGGTCCTCTCAAGTAAATTGCCAACTCTGTGTTTGGATTTTAACTGAGATATAATTTATATATCTTAAGACTCACACTTTCCTAGTATGCCAGGAATACTTTGAGCTTGAGACCAGTTTTGATGGATTTTTTAAAATACATTTTAAGGGCCGAGAGATTCTGTGGATAGGCACAGTTTATGTGAATTCAGAAAGTCTTCGGGGAGACAACATTCAGTCTCACAGGATTCCTGTGTGTGCATGGTTTTCTATACTTGAACTCTGAAGCTATCCATAGACCTGTAATTTCATTCAATATTTATAATTCAATATGTAAGAGCCACAGGACATTTGCATCACATTTGGATCCTTTGAAAATGGGTGTTCAGCAAAGTTAATCAAAGAGGAGTTAAAGTGGGTGGTGTATCACAGCACTCTTAGTTGAGTCTCACACCTAATGTGTAGATTTGTTCAGGCTCAAATAAAGCTTCAGGAAAGAGGGTATAAAAAATTACCAAAGTTAAAATTCTCAGGTTGGAGGTTAGTAGTAGAAAAATGGACCAGGGTACGTCCCATGATGCCTGCTCACCTATGCAAATAAGCATCAGAACCTGTTCTTCATTCTCCCGTCTCCTGAAGCTGGAGTTAAGGTCAGCTGTGCGCCTAGTGACATGGCTGCTGGGAACCAGATTCAGATTCTCTTAAAGAGCAGGAAGAGGTTATAACTGCTTAGCCATAGCTCCAGCCCCTTAGCTTACTGCTTGACTTGACTCTCCTGAGAAGGACAACCTGCCACTAATTCTGCTTAGTACCAAGTAAAACCTTGGAGTATTAAGAAACAAGAGATGTGAATTACAAATAAACAGAATCGCATAAAATACTGGAGTTTCAAAATTATTTTCCCCTTATAACAACCTAGGTTTATGATAAAAGTGATAGACATACTAAATATAAAAAAAGTTTTTTTATTCATACCAGTAATATTGTTTTAAGTGATCATAGTCAATACTGCAATAAGTTCCAATCAAACATTTATTCCTAACCACCACTGATGACAGAGTAAATGGATTCAATGATATATATTGAGAAGTGGCGGAAGTTTGCACTTTTTAAAAAGCTGAATCTGAAGTGTAAACTCATGAAAAATGGCCAACACATGCTTCAGTATAATTAGTTCTCTTTCTCTCAAAGAGTTGCATGTTAGTAACTTTTAAATTATATGCGACTCGGAACTGAGCACCACGTGCATAGGCTGTGGGTAAAAACAACATGTTTTACAGTATCAGGTAGAAGAAGCATAACTCTGGAAGAGACAGAAGTTAGAATACATCCTACGATATTGACCTGAGATTGGTGGTATTCATGGTTTTTAATTTACATAGACAATAATTTATAGTTATGGGTAAAAACAGAACATCATACAAACATATATAAAAACATGAGTATTCTAACATCTATAAATCTCTATTAATCAGGGTCCTCTAAAAGAACAGATGAATGTATAACATAAAAAGGGGGATTTATTAGATTTACTAGAAATCAACCTCGACCAGAGTGTTCTCTCTCTCTCTCTCTCTCTCTCTCTCTCTCTCTCTCTCTCTCTCTCTCTCTCTCTCTCTCTCCCCTGTATAGCTTCTTGGTATAAGAAGGTGCCATGCAGGCTACTCAGAAAGAACCAACATCAATGTTCTTCTCCACCACTGGACCCTGCATACTGACCTGCTTGGCAGGATGTTCCTATAAGCACAATACTACAATACTGGCATGATTTTTATGAAGGTAATCAAATACTTTCTGGTTGTATACAAGGTCTGTTTCCAGAGAATAAATCTTATGTCTGGTTCTGTAAACCTGATAAAAAGCCCGTGGTTGGGGAGATTATAGACTCTATGTGGAACCTAGTGTTACACTAGATGGTCACATTGTTAAACTTACATCTATTAATTTATGTTTGTATCCGTAGGTGGATGTTGCTTTTGACTTTAGTCAGAGAAGCTTCTTTTGCAGTGAGTAGTGGTTACTGTGTATCTGGTCAAAGCGCCACTTATTTCTTCCCTTCCCACATCAAAACTTCAGGGAACATTATGGAAGAATGGGCAGAACAGATGTAAAAGCTGATAGATAGAAAGGAGAAATGTGAAAAACAAGAGTTCTAGGCATGACCCTGCTCTAGGCACGACCCCACTCTTGTACACATCAACTCACAGCATCTGAGGTCACCCGTACAAGATCTTCATGACATCAAGCCAGTTAAAATCTATCATGAATGAGTGAGGCTCCTCCCTTGGCAGTTAATAGCTACTGAGGAAGAGTCACTCTTCTTTGGGGATATGACCAGTGGTATATAGCTCATGTCCCAGCCTCACACCCATATACATATGGAAAGCACTAACTGTACTCAGGAGGTTATTATTAACAACAAAACGGAGAACATGAATTTGAGAGGGAAACAGGGTAGGGCAATTGGGGAAGTTGGAGGGACTAAATGGTGGGTGGATATAATCAAAATAAATTACGTGAATGTGTGAAACTGCTAAAGAGTACATTTAAAAAATATTACTTAAAAAGAAACAAAATAAAAAACAGGTCTAGAATTTCTTGTGAGGCCATCTGGTAGGATGGCTTGCAGAATTATGAACAATATAACATATAAGTTTTCCAGTTGAAGGGGTATGTGCTGTCTAAACCTGGGATAATCTGAACATTAAAATGGAGACAGTATCAGATTGATACATATTGGCCAAAACTAGGAGATATCAATTTACATTTATGTAGATAAGTTATTTATGTAACTGGGGATGAAGGGAAGTTTCTCCCTTTAGGAGAACACTATGCAATAATGGCCAAATGATAATCTGGAAGCTGCCTCTTGGAAACCCTCACCATAACAATTAATTCACTCCTCCAACAGTCATCAGAGACTAAACACGGCCTCTAGTGTGTTGACAGCCCCTTTCTTTAAAAAGAATTCAAGAACGAAAGATGAATTCTGGAAATATGAGAAGCTTTTCAAATTTGTTCATAGTGAAGATGCTTCTAATGACAAAGAAAAGAAATATTTTCTTATTTTTCTGTCTTCTAATTTGAGATCCTACTTAATTTGAGAAACGGCTGAATTTTCAGCAGGGAAATTCATTGGCTGAAAAATAGAACATTATTTCAAGTGCAAAAATCACTTCAAGTGTGGCATACTTTAAAAAGCTTGGTTTATGACCAATTACAATGCTAATTTTAAAGTGCAACTTGTCAACACTATGGGCATTTTTTTATTGCATATATTTGAAATTGATACAATTGTAGCCAAACCTCCTAGAATTCGATATCTCTTCTATTTTAGACTAGACTTTGATAAGCACTGTATGAATTTCCAGGCTGAACCTTTAGGGTGGGAGCTGGCTTGTAGTGAGGTGGCATGTGTTTTTGTAAGGGTTGAATTCACCCAGGATTGGTTATAATGGTTTGTATTTGCTTAACGAGATGTCAGTGGGAGAATTTATTAATCACATGGGACTATATTGAAGAACTATTATTATGGTGTATAAAGGTTATATATCTGGTTCAATCAATCCTTAGTGCTTTTTGCAATTTGAAACCATAGAAAAGTGGTGCTGAGGAGGGGACAGTTCTGATGGCCAAGAGGTTTTGTCTGCAAAAATCAGAGATACCTGTGAACATTTCTTCTCTGGCCATTGTTATAAAGTTTGGTTGTCAAGTGTGATTGTTAAGTTTTGGGGGAAAATGACTTATGCTGAATAAAAGGTCACAGGAAAAGGAATTTAAAAGGAAGTAGTGTCATGAATAAAACAAACAAACAAAACCAAAATATGTAAACAAACCAGATAGATGAGATAGGGCTTCACACAAAGCATGTTGGTAATGAAGTTTTACAGGAACAAGCATTTATTGAGCTTCTACTGCTTGTTGGATACTTTACTAGCCTTGTCCATCAGTAGAATATGTCTTAAAGTAGATTGGTATCACTCAAGTTGCTCGAGGAAGATGAGGAAGACAACCTAGCTGATGTGTTTATGGGAGATAGAAATTGATTTCAAGCACAAAGCCTTAAAGGAGGTCTTCAGGTGAGATGCAGGGCTTGACAAAGGGAAGCATGAGGCAATATTTCCATTAGAGACAAATGGAAAAGAAAGAAGCTAGAATGAAAATATCCATGGGCTGTTGGATTGCCAAGGAGAGCATGACTCACCAAGGAAAGATTTGTTATCTGAGTCTCTAAGTCCCTTCTTGAAAGGAGACATTTTTCCTGTGTGGATCAGACTGGAGAAGAAGAAAATTTGAGGATATGGCTACTCCATTCTGAGAACCTGTGAGAGACTACCTTCTGCTTCCAGGATCTCAGACAAAAGGCACAGGGTTTCTCCACACTGTATTATAGGTGTGCAAACCTAAGTACTTGGATATTCAGGAGAGGGCAGGGGAAAACCACATGTCTCTTCCTCATGTCTTAGTCACTTCTGAGATTTGTCCCTTCCTATTTTCTTCCTCCTACACCTTTTAATCCTAGATGTTGAAATCAAACATTTACTTTGAATGTCAAGCCACGGATACTTCCTGTACTAAGGATCTCTCCTATTTCTCTTAAGATGGATCTAATTGCCCCTCTGTGCTTCCATGAGACTTTTCTTGCTGTTAAACTATGCTTTGCACTGAACAAAGCATGGCTTTTGCTGCAATGATGTAGATGCTGGCCTCTTTGCTATGTGTAAGCTCTTTGCTATGTGCGAGCAGGAACTGGTTCTTGTCTTATGGTCAGATCATGACTTACTCAAATAACAAGTCACTAAATATTTATAGAGTAAAACTGAATAGGTCCATGTGTAGGATACACATGAGTTTATATACAGTGAAGAGTGCATATGACGCAGTGAGACACATGAACATATCTATGATCAATAGAAAGGTAAGTCAGTTACCACATTCCCATTTTTCTAGTGAGACAGATTTACCTGAGCTTAATTAAGTCAAATGGTGATACTGATAGTATTACTGAAAGTTAAAGTGAGGGAACACAGTAATATTGAGAATGTTCGTTCATGATCTTAGTCTATTCGTAAAACAGAAATAAATGCTTGTTCCTCTACTCTTTGGCTCACTGTAGGGATCTACTAGCTCACTAGAAAAATAAGTATGAGTTCTAAGAATCCCATGACCCTTAGACTGACTCCCTAGCACACCGACCATTTCTTAGAAATGCAGAATTCAGTGAGGCAATGGTAGCACATGCCTTTAGTGTTAGCACCTGGGGGGCAAAGACAGGCAGATCTCGGTGCTCAAGGCCAGTCTGGTCTACAAGGTAAGTTCCAAAACAGCCAGGGCTGTCACCAGAGAAACCCTATCTTAAAAAACAAACAAACAAACAAACGAACAAACAGGAAGAAAAAAGGAAAGGAAGGAATGAAGGAAGGTGGGAAGGAAGGGAACTCAAGGGAAGGGAAGAAGAAAAAAGTAATTCAGAATTCCAATTCTCCAGGCCCTACTGACTCAGAAGCCAACATTTTCATTAGGCTCCATTTTTGACATGGATATACAGAAGTGGTTCAGAAGTTTTCCTCTCAGGGGCTATATAATTTTTATGTGGCACTGTCATTACTAAGGTTCATGTGTTTTGAAGAAAACAGATATAAGCCCAGCCTAAGAAATGCAGCTTGGAAGGAAGCAAAGCAGGAAAGTGAGGGATGCTGGCAACTGTAAGGGAGAACGGAAGTTTCTGATTCTGTGACTGGTAAGATGCAGATGCTGGCATAATCGGTAGTTAGTGTAATTGGTGTTATCATTCTTTATATCTCTACCCATATCTTTCCAACGTCTCCCTCTTGGGCTTCCCTTTTGTGGAATCTTTGCCACCCGAGAAGTAGATAGTATTCAGCACTGAGTCAGTTCAATGGGAGCTAAGATAGTATCTCGGGCACTCGTAGTATGCTGTAGGTCTTCCTAACATAGATTTCATTTTGAAGAGTTAAATGGAGAGCAGAAGAAAGTGGAGATGTCAAAGTGTCAAAAGACTCATCATAGAACACTGGGTAGATGATCAGGGTTATTACGGAGTTCCCTTATTGTGAGACTGTAGCTGGATTTTGAACATCATGTTTCTCTTTGGGCATTTCTGGATAAGAGGCTAGAGTGGTGATTCTCAGCCTCTCATCATGACCCCAAAGAACCATCAGAAAGCACAGAGGTTCACATTACAATTCATAACAGTAGCCAAGTTACAGTTATGAAGTATCAACAAAAACAATTTTATGGACTGTATTAAAGAGTTGCATTAGGAAGGTTGAGAGCCACTGGGCAAGAGGAAGGCTGACATCTGCCATGAGATCTATTATAAATTGAATACCTACTGTCTGTTGTGCACAACAAGGGTTTTTTTTACTTTCACAGATTGTTGTCCCATTTAATCCATGTTTACAAAGAGTCCTATTTTATAAGCACAGAAGCTCAAGTTATGAAATATGTCCATGATCACAATGCTAGAGGAAAAAGAGATGCTGAACCTGGTACTGATGTTGGATGAGTAGCAGAGCTTCCTCCTGACAGAATACAAGAAAGTCACACTTGGACATTTGGTTTTGATACCACGAAAGCATGTACCATAGAGTCAGGGGCTAGAATGTAAAAGGGACTTGTTTCTTTATAATTAATTTGTACGTATCTTAGCATTTCACACTTAAAACTCGTAATCTAGGATAGCAAGCAGAAGACTCTTAAAATTTGATCCTTCATGTTTGTATTTGAAAACTAAACCAAAATGCAGGTCAACTTCATTCTACTAACTTTTGGCTTTCTAGATTATAAACAGCTCTAACATGAAGAAGACACGTGAAGGTTACAGGACTCTGATGTAAAGAAAAAATGTCCATATATTTATATGGAGAGATAGGAATTTTTATGTGCATAAAAGTTATCTGTAAGACCAAACCATATAGTCTTCCTTTATGTTTTTAACAGGAGACTTGATAGGATAGATAAAATTGAAGACATCTTGGAGTTTATGTAATAAAAATAGAATAGAATATTAGTGTATTCTTTCTGATAGAATTTTAGAAAAATTGCCATTTTGCCAATTTCTATCAATAAGATGTCTTTAAATTTAGAACATATGGGCTACAGGATGATATAATAATAATATATGTAATATTAATATGCAGCATAATAATAGCCCTTTTATCCTTCTTCTGGTAGTTGCAATGCTAAGGGCTGAAACATATGATGGCATACAGCCCAACCTTTTGGGAGCACAGATGTTTTACTGCTAATAGGAGTGATTTTTAAAAATGTCTGTGCCAAAATAACAAGAGTTTTTTTTTTTTTTTTCAAATATGGAATATTAATGCATCTGTTTTAAGGATGTCATGTAATTCTTTCCAGTTCTATGTTAGCATGAAGGCACAGAAGATTTACATTTATAGGGGGAGCTGGGTTAGTTCCAAGATTTTGGGAGCATGGGTTTGATGTGAGCTATGGTTTAAAGGGAGGCCTTCATAACTGTAGGGGGAATTTGAACAGGTTATTTCAGTAGTTCAGCTTGCTGATGAAGTGGGTACAAAGAAAGGTTGTGTGAGCTGTAGGGAAAATTCATGGGTTTATTGGATACAATAATCCATACTTAGGTTTTAGGACAAGCCTGAGCAGATTTTGGTGAGACAGCGAGAGGTTGTCTTTATAGAGGCTAGCACATGCTAGCTTTCATTAAAAGATGACTAACATAGTCTCAGTTTCACATAGCAGTTATAGATAAAGATTCATGTCAACTGAAGTGTGAACCATTGGGTTTTGCCTCAGAAGCCACTATCTTCCCCCTTGTTTCTGTTTCTGCTTAACTGTTAGGATCCGTGATTTCACAGTAGGCCAGGGGAAGTCCTTTAGGATACCTTTAGAAAATGGAATCTTAGGGCTGGGAACATGGCTCAGTGGGTAGTGTGCTTGCTATGTAAATGTATAGACGGGTGTTTGCATTTTCAGAATCCATGTAAAAGCCAAGTGGGCTTGGCAAACTGCTCATAATCTCTGCATGTAGGAGGCAGAGATAAGAAATCCTGGAGCAAGCTGGCTACCCAATCCAGCAGTGATCTCTGGGTTCAGGAAAAAATCCTACTTCAATAGATAGTATGAAAAATGATGTAGGACCAGCCAAAGCAATGAGCTCTGAGTTCAGGGAGAGATCGTATCTCATGAGGAAGAAAAGTCATCTTGACATCTTGACATTAACCTCAAGCCTCCAAACATGTAGGTATATATGCATATGCACCCATACACATATCTGCACTCATATATACACACAATACAGACATATAAAAAAAACAAGGTCTTGATACTTGTGATAGATCCTTTAAGATGCCCTAAATGCCTGCCAAGAATTGTTTTTTTTTTTTTTTTTTGGTTGTTTGGTTGTTTTTGTTTTTGTCTTTCCTTTTTAGAGTTCTAACAGCTCCAAGAATTTGAAAACCAAGGTCTAGAGCATGACGGGAAATGTGATAACCAGACCAACGTGTAGTGGGTAATGTGCCCTCAAGATCAGTCACATCTCAAGATCAGGCTGTGGTTGGCACTTCTGTTCTTAATCAAAATGTTTCTACTTTAAAGGGCAGCAGTGGTCTTCTCTGGAGTCTGATACAGTATCATGAGGGAAAACGATAAACGGCACATGAACTTTTTCATCTTTAGGTAATTAAGGCTTAAGTTTTATTGTTTATATGCAACAGCATGGGTGAAATCATCGTGTCTTCTCAGCAGCTGGCTTTGGCTTTTTTTTTTTTTTTAAGTAGGGAAAGAAGGCCTTCGTGGAGGAATAATGTGCGCTAGCTGTAGAGTTGGGGAAAGTGTTGGGCTAAGACAATATTTCCTGCAGAGGAAAAAAAGTGAGTCCATGCTTATTTGATTTAGCAGCTGGAGTCCAGACAAGAGGCCCCCAAGGAGGACTGAGTGGTGATGGTGGATAGAGAGATGAGAAAGAGAGAGGGGGACAGGGAGAGAGGAGGTGAAAGAGAAACCTGGTTACTCGCAAGAATTTCATGAAAGAATATATCTTGTGGGAATTTGCAAGATAAAACTACTGTGAGGTCTGAGGTGCCAGCATCCTGTTTCACACAGTAAACTTCCACAGATCTTTCCCTGTTCCCCAACACTCACGATTACTGTTGACTCTTTGGAGAATGCAGACAAGTGAGTGTCTGCCCTGACGGAGTGTCTGGGACAAACAGAACCCCTGTGGGAGGAAGCTGACATATGGTATACACAAGTGGTGCCTGCTAATTATGGAAAAATGAGAGAGCACGAGGGAGTGAAAGGAAGCAAACAGCCTTCCAGATTGCTCCCACCCCAAGATAGCTATTGTTAATGCGTTGATGTCTTCTCCATCTTGTTCCAGATTATTGTGTACATTTGCGTGTCATTCTCTTATATTTTTCTCAAAAGAGAATGGGAATGGGATCCATGCGTTGGACCCCACTCTATAATTGTTTTCATTTGTTAGACAATATGTTTGTGCTACATCTTTTGCTATAAGACAGCATGGGTAGAGGCCAGTAGAATATTCAAATAGGAAACCCTGAGTTCCAATCACTGTTATCATAGTTACTGGTGTGATAAATATCACAAGAGTTAAATATTAAACACTTGTCTTTTGACTTCGTTGAGTAAGTTTTCCTCTCTCCATCCCATCCATTTGTTCATTTATTCCACTAAAAATTGTATCTCTCTTGGGTGACAAATAACATCAACTAGACACATTAATCAGTAAGTATTTGTAACTCTGAATTCTAGGGGTTAGGGAATCTCCAGGTAACAAGAGATTTTTTTTTTCTGTCTTCTGGGGTACTTTTAGTCTTACAAAAGAAAGAAATCATAAATCTTACAATGGACTCTCAATCCTCCTTACTACATCTAAAATTAATCATCTTACCAAAGCCCAACTTCTACATTCTATCACATCTGGCTTAAGAGTTCATAGTTTATACTTTGTCAGGGCACACACACATTTGGTTCCTAGCATGTGCTGTATGTTTCCATGGCATTATACCCTGATGAGAGTTTAAGGGGTGCAGACCTATACCCCTTCATGGATAAGATATAGACATTAAAAGAGAATTTTAAACAAAGACCATCCCAAGTGTATCAGTGCATTTTTGTTACTATAACACAGTATCTGAGGTAGGATAGGTAGCTTTATATTTTAACAGGATTAGCCCATAGGTCTGAAGATTTATAAAGACATCACTTCTGGAAGTAGTACAGGTTCAACTCTGGAGAAGACCCCAGGGTGGGAGGAAAGGTTTCAAGACTGGAAGTCAGAGCACGACTTAACTATCAGCTTTGCTTTTATATCAACTTGCTCTCGTGAAAACTAACTCAGGATGCCACAAGAAGTATGTAAGTTTTGTCTCAAAGTCAATATTCTTTTTTTAAAAATTCACTTTACGGCCCAATTGTTGCCTCCTGCCCCCCCCCCCCACACACACACAATTTCTCCCTTCATCACCCCCTTCTCTTCTGAAAGGGTGAAGGCCCCCCTGGGTAATCCCTCCCCCCTGCACACCCCCACCCCCAATGCCCTGGCACAACAAAGGCAGCCCAGTTAGGGGAATGTATTCCATAGACAGGCAACAGCTTTAGGGGATAGCCTCTACTCCCTTTGTTGGAGAGCCACATGAAAATTGAGTTGAACATCTGCTACACATGTGCAGGGTCCTAGGACCAGCCCATGTATGTTCTTTGGTTTGTGGTCCAGTCTCTGAGAGCCCTCAAGGGTCATGATTAGTTGACTCTATCGGTCTTCTGTGGAGTTTGTATCCCTTTTGGGGTCCTTGATCCTTCCCCCAGCTCTTCTATAAGAGTTCCCGAGCTCTATCCAATGTTTGGCTGTGGGTCTCTGCCGTTTCAGGTTTCAGTCAGCTGCTGGGTGGAGCCTCTCAGAGGACAGTTATGCTAGGCTCCTGTCTGAAGTCAGTATTCTTAACATTCAAATAATCTCATAGAAAGTCTTACCTATTAAATGGTCTGTCAACTTCCACATCACAACTCTAAATAAATAAATAAATAAATAAATAAATCTTCCCACACAGATCCTTAGACAAACTATAATCAAGAAGACACAGTGCCCCTAGAGTAGGAAATTTGGTTAATTTAGAAAACTCTATAAGACTTTACAGAGTTGGTTAGGTTTTTTGGGTTGTTTTGTTTTGTTTTGTTTTGTTTTTGTCAACTTGACCCAAGTTATAGTTATCTTGAAGAGGAAACATCAATTGAAAAAATTGTCTCTATCAGATGGACTTATGGGCAAGTTTGTAGAGCATTTTCTTGATTGCTCACCCATTGATGAGGGAGGGATCAGCCCAGTGTGGGCACCAGTGCCACCTCTGAGCAGGTGGTCCTGGGTTGAATAAGAAATCTAGTTGAGCAAGCCATGAAAAGACTAGGAAGCAGTGTTCTTCTATGATCTCTGCTTTAGGTCCTGCCTCCACGTTCCTGCTTGAATTCCTGCTCTTGCTTCCATCAATGATGGATTGTGACATGGGAATGTAAGCAAATGAACCCTTCCCCCCAGGTCTCTTTTGCCCAATGTTTGCTTGCTTGTTTTGTTTTCCAGCGAAGCAGGAAGCACATTAGGATATTGAGGGATGGCTGTTTGAGCTGGGATGAGAACAACTAGGAAATAACATGGTGAGGCAGGAAGGAAAGAGAAGGAACAGTAGGTATAGAGGCGCTAGGGAAGGAAAAAATAATCAAGAACAGAGGACTCAACAAATCTTAGTGTTATGGGAATATATATAGCCAAGAGGTTGGAAGGAGCTGTCAGTTCAAAGGCTTAACTAAAATTACAATTAAAAAGCATTGTACCACATGAAGTCATATTGTGCTTTCCAAAAATTATATCACTCATATACATTTAAATTGTAGATTATGGCTATCATGTTGAGAAGGTGAAAACGGTCTGTGAAATCATAATGAATATTATTTCAGCTATGTTTGCAACTCCTTTTGACAGTTCATGCCTGAGCTCTCCTCTGGGTTGTGTTTAAGGAGATACCTGCATTACCAGTAGAACACAGCCACTGAGTGCTTTGTTGAGGGGCAGTTTCTTTAGGGATTGAAACATTCCATCCTTCCAGCAAGAAGAAACCAAGCAACTCAAGTCAGTTTCAGGTCTTCAAAACTGATCAGATTCCTAAGGTTCCTTTCTCCCCTAGGGAGTAACTCTGGGATAAGACAGGCTACAAAGCAGACTCAAAGCCTGAAAGAAGCAGAGACCAGCAGAATTGCCTAGAAGAGGCTCAAAAGCCTCTGTCTGTACATGGGATATGTACTTCTAACTGGCCTCTTTGTCTGGCCTCAGTGGTAGAGAATGCACCTAGCCTCACAAAGACTTGATGTGCCAGGATGGGGTGATACCCAGGGGTTGCCTTCATCCTCTCAGAGGAGAAGGAGAGGGGTAATGGGGGAGTTGGTGACCAAGTGGGGGGCAGTGAGCAGGATGTAAAGTGAATAAATAAACCAACTAACCAACCAACCAACAACCAAACAAATAAACAAAGAAACACATAACTCTGTTTGGTCTCTGGCAGGTATGTAGGGTCTGCAGATGTACACTCCAAAGACGTGCATGAAGAAACTATTCGACTTTACTTGCAGGCACTTTCCAAGTGTTTCTTTCTCTTTATTCCTGTTTTAGAAGGACCCAAAATTCACAGCTCTTTATGCTTGCAGAAGGACTAAGCTGGTAACCATCTAAAATGAGCACATTTAGATTTTTAAGTTAGTTTCCTTTTAAAATGTGGTTTTAAATTACTGAAGAACTTAACAGGGGAACAAACACAATGGCTGGGTAGAAAGGGTCTTCTCTTCAAACCACCAGAGTCAGGGAAAAATATCAATAGCAACTGAGCAAAATGTTGGGCTCAAGTGGGTCAATTTGCTTTTGTTCCTCAATTGTTCATAAGCATGCAATCAGTATGAGAAATATTTGTCATATTTTGGCCAGCTGTTAATTAAATAGAGGCTGGCACCATTTTTTTAACAACTGTGCAAGCTAAGTCTTCGAAATTCAACAATGTGGAAATTGTCTAAAAAATACTAGACATTTGGAGTCCCATACCACTTATTCTATCCGTGGGTTTCTTTCATGCTCTTAGGCACAATTTGAGTCATGCTTTAATTCCTTACATTTCCTTTGCTCCCGTCTTTGCAACACTGTCCTTTTCACTTAGAGGGAACGTGATCTTTTCCTTCTAAAAGTTTGTTTTCAAGTCAGCTCAATGAGATTTCCCTGTCAAAAATGCTACAAGCTTCATTGGGAATAAAAACAAACAAAAAATAAAAGAAAAATAACTCTAGCAAGCATTACTCCAAGTAGAGTGAAAGTTCATGGAAGATACACATTGAAAGTGAGGCAAAAGATGGTCAGGGCACACCATGAGAGTGCCAAAATGTCACCATTTCATCCTTCAAAGCTGCCTTTCTTGGGAAACTGATATTATGGTGCAAACACCACCTGAGATTTTAATATCATATGCTGCACATTGGTTTCTTGCTTACCAGAGTGGCTTGGCAGGCTCAGCTTTGTTTCTCGTGGTCAGTCTGGGTGGTCCTGCATCAGGTCCAAAGTCAAGCATGCTCCATGTGTCCTCAGGCTAGGGCCAAGCTCAAGGGGCAGTGGCTACCAGGGGCACATTCTTTCCATAGAGGGGTCAGCAACTCGTGGAGCTCTTACACACAACTGGCTTGTTGCCACTTTCTTTAAGGGCCTTCCTTCCTTAATGGATCATATTGAGCTACTCAGCCAAAGCTGACACCAGAGAATATGAAGGAGAGGTTAATAGGCCTTCCTTGTAGTGAGTTGAGGAAGAAAAAAAATGCATTGAAGACGAGGTGGAGGAGAGATTATAAGAACCGGAATACCTGAATGTCTGCTGTGAAAAAAGTCTTTCATAAACAAACAATGCAATATCAATAAACATGCTACCACAGAAGAGTGAAAAATCTCATGAGGACCAGTCCTAGACAAAGAACTACAGGCAACGAATGACTGCAGAGAGAGGAAGAGTTAACCTCTCTTAAGATAACCCCCCTAGTTGGTTATCAAATAAAGAGAGCTCACCCTGAAACATAAAGAACAACAACTGACACAGAAGGTTGTACTTATACACGTATGCTTGCATATACATATGTACACACACACACACACACACACACACACACAAGTACGTATATGTAACAGTAATCTAAGAAAAGGAGACTCTCAATGTTAGGGTGAGAATAGGGGACACAGAAGGAGTTGGCAGGGGGGATTTAGAAGGGACTAGAGGGAAGAAGAGAAGAACATGATCTAATTATATTTGATTAAAACCATATAAAAACAAATTTCAAAAGAAAAATTATAGAAAGTCCTATCTTGATTTAAAGTTACAGTTATATTTTCAACTTTGAAACTTGTATAAAATGTGGCTTGGATCACATGGGCATGGAGAAATCTATCCTTGCAAACAGTTCATCAGAAGTCCATGACCAGTGACTGCCTAGTGATGTTTATTTATTGTTCAGTTGACAAATGAGAGTTGCATATTCTTGTGGTGGACAGCTTGACATTTTTAGTCTGAATCTGTATTTATGAACATTATACCACCATTACATGAGTTAACACTGGGGGAAGCTGTATGAGGATAAACAGTTACTCTTGTATTTTTTTTTTTCTTTTACATCTCTACGGATCTAACATTATTTTGAAACAGAAAGATAAAGAGAAATCTTGGTGGTCATTTTCCAAACTTGATGTAACATCAGGCCATCTCTAAACTCCTTGAAAATCATCTATGTGTGTGCTTAGAATTTCTGTGAAGCCACTTCCTGTTTGGTGTTAAGTACATGTTATGAAAGATGTAAATAAACTAGTTATATTTTATTTGCATTCTTATCACATTTGAAGGTGAGAACACCCAAGATCTACTCGATGAACAATATTATAAACATTCTTTACAAGGTTGCTGGCAATAGGCTCCATGGTGTACAGTGGAATTCATCTTATGAGTCCCATGTAACTGAATTTTTATTCACTTATTTTTTTCTCCCCTCCACTGCTGGCAACTTCCACTCTGCCCTCTGGCCTTTGGTTAGCAGTATCTCTCTTAGGTCTATTTATATCGTCACCAGTGGGAAGACTTATTTTTAAAGGCTGATTATTGTCCCAGCATGTATTTGTACTGCATTTTCTCTACCTATTACTTTGTTTATAGACACTGAGTTAAATTTGCTATTGTAGATTGCACGGTAAAATACACTGGAGGACAGATGTCTCATTGACTTACTGACCTCATTTTATTCAATAGATGCCCAGAAGTAGGACCACTGGATTATGTGGTCATTCTATTCTATGAACAACCCTGCTAAAAATGAAAATTAATTGGCTAATCTTCATGAAATTGTAATATCATATCAAATAACCTAACTGTGAGCACGGAAATTGCCGTGGCTTTTTAGCCTCTTGAATATTCTTCTCTAGTCTATTTGAGAAGTAGCTCGACTGAAACGAATGAAAGGCACTAAGGGCTTCTTTAATGTGTTTCTCTTTCCATTTGTTTTCTCCCAAGAACATTTCATATGACTACGAGTATATAAGCTATGAATAGATACTGGGCATATACTGCTAATAAGTTATAAATTAATTTATTTTTTAAAGTTGGTATATATGTCATTTTACCATTGATTAAATGTTAAACTATATACTAATGAACTGAATGTTCTTGTTTATTTTTCTATATACAATTAAGTATTGTCTAATTGCTTGACATGGCAAGACATAGCATCTTCAATGTTTTTCAGAGTTGATTGATATTTTGATTTTGTAATTGTCAATGTCAAGCATGGCATTTCATGTTAATATGCAGTACAAAATGGCAGATACACAATTAGGATAACTTCAGCAATTTCTTGGAAGTCTTGCCCTAATCCTAAGCCAATAATTTATTTAACAATTTTTTATGAAAGTTAGCATCTGAAGTAGCAACTTTTAAAAATCAAGCATTCTGGGTATGATTGATAATAACCTTTTTTGCCTGTTTATTTTTGAGGTTGTAATTTAATTACAACATTTCTCCCATCTCTTTCCTACTCCCCAAAGGAAGCCATATACCCTCCCTGCTCCCTTTCAAATTCATAACCTCTTTTTTCATCAACTGTTATTGCATGCATACATATGTATGTATGTATATATATATATATATATATATATATATATATATATATATGTAGATACAAACTATATATGTATATATATTCGTAAATATGGCCTGTTGAGTTCATTTAATGTTATTTGCATATGTGTTTTCAGAACTCACTTTGACACTAAACAACAAATTAGTGTGCTTTTTCCTATAGTGGTGAGTTTTTGCTACACGGCTTTGGCTCCTGGCAGATTGCAGGCACGTACCCACCCAGAAACTGTCTTTGGATCTGAAAATGAAAGACACACACATACACACACACACACACACACACACACACACACACACACACACACACACACTAGCTTATTTTTAAATTCCCTGACTACCTCAAATACCTCAAAAGCTGGGTACTCCTAAACTTTCCCCTGCTACTTCAGGCCCAATCAGGGAAGTGGCCAGTAGCCACTTACCCAAAATCTCACTGCCACTACTGCATCCCATTGTTTTTCCCCAGTCCTGGTAAATCTCTGCTTTCTACCTGCACAATTCTAAGTGTCCTGCCCTGTGCTCAATCATTGGCCACTGGCATCTTTATTGATCAATCTAAAACCAATTGCGGACAAAGACCTTCAGGGTCTGGACATGCAGATTCCTGATTAAAATAAAGAACCAGTCTCCAGCATTCCCTAGGGAAGGCCACCTCGCCTACTCCCAGGTTTATTCAATTGCTGATAGTTCTTTTTTAAACTGTTGTGGCCTCATGGGCTTTTTTCTTGTTGAGTTTGGCATATTCATTGCTCTTCTCCTTGTTCAGCTTGTGTTGGGATTTTATGGCTTCTGATGTTATACAGGAAACTCTAGGATCCTCTGGCTCTTACAATCTCTTCACTCCTTTTTAAAAAATTTCTCTAAACATTAGGTATAGGAAACTTTTATATATATATATATATATATATATATATATATATATATATATATAAATATATAATATAATATATTATAAATTATATATATATATATCCTCAGTGACTCATGAAATTCAAGTTTCAGCACCTTATAAAGTGTTATTGATATTTAGCCCTATTTATCTATCTACTTAACTTTCTATCTGTTGTTGGCCTCAGTTGCAGACTTGAACCACAGAGATTGTGTGATTCATAAAGATGAAAGGTAGTTTCTGTATCGTTATTTTGCCAACTCCTGGACTAAAGAGTTCCAAGATATAAAATGCCATGCTCCTACGAGGTTCAAAGGTTCTAAGCCTTACAGTTCTGCAACATGAGACAGAAAGGTGAACATATAGGGTACGTTCATTTGGTTCCTTGGGTCTAAACCATTCTGGAAACACAGACGAAGTGACCCTTACCATAGACTGTAGCTTGGTTCTGTTACCATTTTCAACAATGGAAATAAAAACAAAACAAAACAAAAACCTGCTTCTAATACAAAGGTAAAGTTCACACCTTGCTCCTAGGTGTATCTTAATACTGGGTGGGATGAAACACCCATCAGTTCCACCATTTATTGAACATATTTCCATATGTATCTTACATCAAATGTTGAGTAGAGCCCCAAATTGCCTCCCAAACCCAGAGTGGATAACAATTCACACTTCATAATGTTTTTTTTTTTTTTTTTTTTTTTTTTTTTTTTTTTTTTTTTTTTTTTTGCCAGATATTTGTTTTGTGCCTATCGTTTTCAACACTTAAATTTTCCTTTGTAAGCTTGGATTTTTTATTTCATTTTGTTTTATAAAAACAAATGTCATCCCACAAGGGAGACAGCTCTTGTTATAAACACATGTATAGAGGACTGTAAAACTTAATGAAATTCACAACCGAACATTATAATAAAATGGCCTCAGGACAGAAACAATCTAATCAGCCTCCAGTGAGTCCCAGATGATCAGCTACAATTGTACACAGGTGGCTGAGGGCACAGGGCTGTTGGCTTCTTGCCTCACAACACACAGGGGACATGAGTTTTATGACCCAATTTTGCATGTTCTGTCCTGCTTTACTGTTGCATATTTTTGTCAAACCTTCTCTGGCAATGTAGCTGCTCAGAAATCATAGTCTGCAAATCCCCCTCATTAGGAGAATTTAGCAAATATTTTACTGCCTCAGTAAGGACATATTTCTTTGCAAAGCCACATCTAGATGAGGCAAGACCCAAGCTTTGGGGTTTTGCAATTTTGAAAAGGAGAACAAAGGACCAGGGTACACCATTGTCTTTATATATCTCTCTGTCCCCTCTCTCTTTCCCCCTCTCTCTCTTTGTATGTGCTTGTGCATGTGTGTGTGTGCATGTGTGTGTGTGCCTGTATGTGTGCATGCATGTGCATGTGTCTGTGCATGTGTGTGGACATGTGTGTATGTATGTATGTATGTATGTATGTATGTATGTATGTATGTACAGATGATTCTGTGGGTCCATGTGTGTGAAACATGTGATTGTGTACATGTATGAGTAGAGACAAGAGGTTAATGTTGTGTGTCCTTGATGTCTTTTCTCAGGCACTATCCACCTGGTTTTCTGTTTGTTTTTGAGAGTCTCTCATTGGCCTAGAGTGAAAGCATTAGGCTAGGCTGGCTAGCCAGTGAGTTCAAGGGAACCCTCCTATTATGCCAGGCCAGTGCTGGGGTTACTAGTACATGTCAGCATGCCCAGAGATTTTATGTGGACTGTGAGGATCAAAATCAGGTCTTCATGCTTACTCAGTAAGCACCTTACTGATCAAACCATCTCCTACAGTCTTAAGGCTGAGCCCCCTCCTCTAGTCTTGAAGTCTTGTCTTGCTAATTCTATAAGAGAACAAAAAGTCTTTTCTACAATTTTTGCTATGTGTTTTATGGAATAGCACAGAATTGAGAGAAAAGTTGCCTTGATGTTTAGTTGATGTAATAAAAATATCTTGACAGATATTTGATGGTACACTGATAGAGAAAAAAATGTTTTCCACGTGTTCACCCGTATTAAATCCTGACTTCTTTCTCAAATGGTTGGCACTAGAACAGCAGTGAATAAAGAGGAGAAAAGTGACTGACCTTATCAGGAAGGCAGGGGAGGAGTAGGTAGAAGAAGCACAACCTTGCCAAGATGCCACAAGAGGGAAAATGTCCAAGATCATTGGTTTCATGAAACAATGGTGGGAACAGAAAAATGTCCAACTTAGAATAAATATTGCTGAACTATTTTCTGAACAAATACAGTACCTGAGGGCATGGGGAGAAAAATCCAACAACCAGAACTCTACCATGGCCAGCATCTGCTTCCAAAGATATCCTTATGTTTCTTTCTCCTTCCACCCCGTCCTTTCCTTCCTCCACTTAATTCCATTCATCTCCCCTTAACCCCTCTTTCCTCTATTTTCTCCTTCCTTTTTCTGATTTTAGATAGCTGTTAGATAACAGAATGGTCAAGAGATAACCCAGGAGCCCAAACTCTAGGGATTGATGATAGTCTAAACACCAACACATAGGGATACTGTGTGGTGCAACATGTTAATTCATGTCAAACTGTTAACACAGAACTTGATATAGTAAGAGCTTAACTGATAGGAGTAATTAATGGTTACTTGGTCTACATGCTCATACACTTACCCAGAACACTATAAGCATAAAGCAAGTCAGGGAGAAGAAATGGCTATGAGAATGAATGCTGATTTATTGCCAGTGATTAAGTCTGGGCGAATTGTTCTTCTCTGTTAGCTTATTTAATTCTTCTTATACTATCTCCACAGAAGACAATACAAATTCTAAACAGACAACAACTCAGAAAGTACCCATGAGCTATCTGCTGATGGAGGTGGTGTCAGTCATTTTTAAATGTGAGTGTGGGATGTGTGTCTAATTTTGATGATGTGTGTCTAATTTTGCCTGCATATCTTACTAAGTCTGTGAATGCAGGTGATTTAAATATATTTATATATTTCTTCTTCCTCTTGCAAAACAAGTGTATAATAACAAAAACAACTGCACAAGGTGATATAAACATTAATTGAAATATTAAGACAAGTGGAAGTTCAGAGAAATGCACAGACAGATATCTGTGACCTTCTTGCTAGGAGGGAGCATCTGTATGGTCCTTCTGTGTCTGTGTCTCATCATAACACTGATGGTGTTGCTCACTAATGGTTACTACTGGAGAGTGAGCCATAGGATAGTGCTTCCCACAACTCTATTGATTGTATGTGTTTTCTGCTCCTGGAACCAAAGCTTAAATCACACCAGACATATAAGAAATACTGTTTTCTTTTCAAAGCCTAGTATGTATGCTTTTGCATAAGATATTAATGTTTATTTAATTGGAGGTATGGTATACTCACTCTGACTTCAAAAAATGCTTGTTATAGCATCTTGATTTTACCATTTGCTATAGAAATATTTACTGAACGCCTCACATTAAGTGAGTCCCTATTTTGTGCAAGGAGGAAACAATGTTAGATAGAGAATAAGATCTCTGTGTGTTTGATATATACATAAATGCATACATTTTTGGCTTCATTGGTATAAATCACTGAACAGCACATAGAGCAGCTCTATTCCTAAAGAATTACACAGAATAGAGGGAGTCAATAAATAATGAAGTTAATAAGGAACAGTGGGGTGTTGCAGAAGGTTATAAGTGTGACAGAACATGGCATAGAGATGGATCAACAATGTCCAAAGGGGCGCCAGGAAGCATAGTCAATATGGTGGTAGGAATAAGATGTAGCCAAAGGGAACATTATAGAAGGATACTGTGGTTGTCTTAGAGTAGAGTGCTCCTGTCAGGGAATCTGCTACAGCAGGGGCACAAGGGAGTTGAGAAAAGTAGCAAGGGGATTGGATCTGGCTGGGGTGAGGTCTCAGGCACAGGAAATGAAGTCAGGAAGATGCTGGAAAAGAGACAGGACATGCAGGGCATTCTGAGTCCTGGATGTTTGGCTTAGATCTCATGGCTTCTACAGTCATGAGACACTATTTGTTCTTCCATTGTGGGTACAGCAGTAGAGTCTCAGTCATCTCTTTACAAAGTTAGACATCCTTGGGGATAGAAGAGTTATGGCACAGTGGCAGTGTCTACTCAACCCCCGAACATTAGACTCTGTCATGGGCAAGGTGATGTGTGTAGCTTCCAAGCCATAATATCTTCCAGTCATATAGGTGCATGAGCCAAAATGAGCTTTAAAACAGAAACAAAAACAAAAACAAAAACAAAAACAAACTGAAAAGTGTTCTTTGGGAAAAAGCTAAAGGCTAAACAAAGCAACCACCAATCTAATTCATATTAAACCATGTATTCAGTTCAATTAAATTTCACTCAGTGTAATAAAATTTGAGTTCAAAAATTACCTGCTATCTTTTAGGCACAGTGGGGAATGTAAAGGAATTGTAGGATGTGGAGCAAAAGCTCAGGTATTGCAAAGCCCTGAGAGAGCAGAGGTAGTCAGATCCAAAGCTGCCAACCATCCTGTGAAAAGCCAGATTCCAATAGTAAGGCCTTTGAATCATATGCTGTTTGACAGGTACCCTACTTTTATCACGGCGTGAGAACAGACACTTTGGAACAAGTGGGCATAGATGTATTTCAATAAAACTTTGTTATAAAAATTGGTAGCAGTCTTGATTTGGTTGGTGGGGAGTGAATGGGTAGCATCTAAACCAGACAATTATATGATCAATGCTACAGCAGCAATTACTATCGACTGAGTGTCTCTACCTCCAGCCAGCTACTCCTCCTATCTCATACTAACAAGATCATTATAGCATAAATAGCATTATGTCTTTTATAGATAGAACCCCAGAAACCCTGTTTAAAAAAGAGGCAACATGTTGCCTAGGTCGTATGGTCATGAAATTACAGAATGAAGAAGCCGATCACAGAGCGGGATTCCACATGTTCCACGGCACACGGAATCTCACAGAAGATTCAACACAGTTCATAAACAGATTTCCAGTTCTCAGCCAAACAGAATGAGGTATTAGTCATTGAGTCATCTTACAAGGACAATGCTCAGGTCTGCCCTGGGTCTGGAAAACAGATGTGTTTTCTCAGCTTGGCCTTGCTTGATAAGTGTAAGAACTTTCCTTCAGAGATGTTCAAGATGCCTGCCTCATAGCTTCTGCATCCTTCCGGGAAAACATCTAAGTCGTTATGAATGACACAAAGAGTATTCAAAAGGTTAAGGAAAATGACATCATCACATCCTGTCTCATGGGAGTCTGGCAAGTTCAAGGACTAGGTGAGAGAAGTGAAATGCAAAAGTGCTCCTCAATCATATGTAGACTTGAAAGTTATGCGGAGAGGACAATGAGACCAGTGTAGTGCCATCCTCTGTCTGTGCTCTGAGCCTCCCCTACAGCTCCCCAATGCTATCATCTCCTGAGTCCATAGATGGAACTGCTAAGCTTAGTTCTGACTCCGAGCCTTCACATTTCCTAGGTCACGTAGCCATGAAACTGCAGAATCAAGAATCACAGAAAAAGAATGTGTGTGTGTGTGTGTGTGTGTGTGTGTGTGTGTGTGAGAGAGAGAGAGAGAGAGAGAGAGAGAGAGAGAGAGAGAGAGAGAGAGAGAGAGAGAGAGAATACACTCACACAGGCACACATGGGCATGCGCATGGAAGCTAATTCTTGGGTGATACTCTTCAGGTGCCATACACCTTGGTTTTTAAGACCATATCTCTCACTTTCACCTATAACTCACCAGTTTGAATAGCTGAGCAGAGAACCCATCCTACCTATCCAGTTTTTGTGGTAATTTTTAACAGTGGTTCTTGGGATTGAACCAAGGTCCTCACTCTTCCATGCCCAATCCTTTATCAACTGAATATCTCCTTGGCCCAGTAGCAACTGAATATCTCCTTGGCGCAGTCTTCATATTCTTAAAGGAGGATCCCAGAACTCCCAAGCTAAATTGTGCAATGCCAGGCCATTCTCTGGAACACTAATCTCTGCTCATTTCATCACTGCAGAAATTGATGTTTGTTGATCTACTAACTTGTTCAGGATCTTATTCCTCTGATAAGGCTGTAAACTCTGGGTAAGCCAAGAACTTTTCTGCCTGTTTCTCACTACCCATGGTACCTATGATAGAAAGGACACTTACAGAATGTTTGCTGAATGAATCTATGACCCACAGCAACAGCAAAAGCTATCTATGGAGTATATACCATTTGCAAGGCACTGTACTGAATATTTCTTGGAATTCTGTCATTTAATCCCTTCAGTGACTCGAAGTCTCCCAGGAATGCTCATTGTCATCAGTGTTGAGGCTTAAGAAGGTTAGAAGCAACACTGGCTGTGTGGCCCCAGAAATAGAAACACTCTCTTCCAACCATGTCTGTCTTATTAGGCAGTCACCCAGGCAGGATGCAAAAGTGGAAGACAGATTGCATTCTTGTTGTCCTGAAAGCTAATGAGAAACATTCTAACTAAGGGGAAGACAGCCAGTGGCCTGAAGGTGACTGAGAGCCAGTGCAATCTCACTACCTGCTGCACAGTCATACAGTTGCCACCTGTGGCCAATTCAAAGCAGTGTTCCAGGATGGGCAGTGAGAAAGACGGTTATATATTTCTACAGAAGCCAGAGAGCGGTCAGAGGCAAGGCCTCTCCTGGCATTACTCCATGGAAAGGCAGCTGGGGTCACCTGTGTGTGCACACCTGCTTGGAGGCTCTTCCGGGGAGAGCTTGAAGGCAAGACTGGAAATCTTAGTGGGAAGCTTTAGCCTATGGTCTCCTGCCTCTATTATGTTCACTTGGGTGGGACCTTTGTCACCTCTGCCTTGTTTTGTGGGTTCTAGGAAAAAGTGACACTCTGTAAAGTCTTCTCTGGTTCAGTTACATCCATTTGTGCTCTTGGACACTTGCTTTGAGCTTCTGGCTTTGATGTCAGGCCTGCTCGGCTGCCTCTGAGAGTGGGTGTGTGACCTGCAGCACGTGGGAGAAAGGCTTTATGTTTGAACTGCCTAGTGATTGATTAACTCTTTCCACAGCTTCTCTGGCGCAAAATAGATGGCTTGGCAAAGCAGTCTCCAGATGGCCCCAGGATGCTGGCGGCTCCCTTCCTGAGGTGCTTGGGTGGGGGTTGCTGTTGCTTCTAGCAAGCCAGATTTGACATGGGGCCATAGTCACATGCTTGCTCTAGAAGGCAGCTGCCTCGAGTGTCAATTGGGAGTTTAGGAGTGGGGAGTTCACTCTCTGAGCAAGTTGTAATCACAGGATGGCCGTGGTCCCCACAGGGTACACAAAGTAATCCAAACAAAAAGATGAAAATAAACGAAGGTAAGAAATGTTTATAACTTATCTTGGTCTTGCTGTTTCATTTATTTTGTGTTTTGTAAATTCCATTGTCAAATTATCAAGCCCTGAATATAAGAGGGCAGGTGGGGGGTGGATTGAGGGAGAAAGGAGCGAGGGAAAAAGAAGGGTAGAAAAGAGGAGGGAGGGGAAGAGAAGGGTAGGGCAGGAAAGGGAAGAGAAGGAATCCTTGGAAGGGGAAGGGAGGTGAAGGAACAGGAAGGAAGGGTAGGATAGAGCAAGGAAGGAAATGGAAGGAACAGAAGGGAGGGAAAGGGAGGGAAAGGAAGAAAAAAGTTGTGTTGTGTTTTTATATAAAAAGCAAGAGCCAAGGATATTTTTTAATACAGCCAGGTATAGTGAGGTGGGAGGGGTGCTTTGGTGGGCCCATGCTGAGGCAGTCCTTCCCCCCTGAGGTACCAGCCATATGACAAAGGGTTTAGAATAGAATAGAATTTTTATTTAGGACATGGGAAGGGGAGTTGGGAAGGGAATAGAGACAGACAGAAAGAGAGAGAGAGAGAGAGAGAGAGAGAGAGAGAGAGAGAGAGAGAGAGAGAGAGAGAGAGAGAAGGAGAGGAGAGGAGAAGAGAGGAGGGCCAGGAACCCAAGGGGAGAGAGAGAGAGAGAGAGAGAGAGAGAGAGAGAGAGAGAGAGAGAGAGGTGTCATGGAGATAAAGAACAGAGAATAAAAAGGAGCTCCTTTTATTACTAAGCCAGACATACCTGGTTGTTGCCAGGTAACAGCAGGGCAGAGCCTAGAAGGAATCCTAACAAGTTGGAATGGTGGAAAGGGTAGGGAAGGGGAAGGAAGAGAAGGAAAAGGAAGGGAGGGAAGGCAATGGAGAGAGGGAAGGGTAGGAATGGTGGAAAGGGGAGAGAAGAGAAGGGAAAGGAAAGATGGGAAGTGAAGGGAAGGAGAGAAGGGGAAAGGGGAAGTGGTAGGGATGGGTAGAGTCACTAGCTGAAAGAACTGAAATCTCAATTCAGGATCAGCTGGGAGTGCAGAATTACTTGAGGATACATCCTAAGAGAAGGAATCAAGTGGTAGGAAGGCGGCACAATGTTAGACACTGATGAATCCTATGGAGACGATCTCTGGGGAATTAACAACTCTTGACACCCACCGCGTGGCTATCTATCTTGAGACAAGAGCTGTAATGTCTGCCAAGGATAATAGATAGGGAGATGGGTAATACAAATCTGCAGAGCCACCACAGGGCCCATGCTGACCACACCCAGTGCCACTCTGAGCCTGATGATCAGTTGGCAGAAGAAACCTGCCATCTGCAAGAGCTGGGTCTGAAGGTGCTCTGACTCAATGGGCAGGCAGGAGATACTGTCAGCCATTAGTGCCTTGGCTTGCTTGTATCCTTAACATAGGCTCAAGCCAAGACGGAACCACTCTGTGCTTCTGCGACTGGCTTCCCATCACAAACATCCCTATGAAACTGAGTGCATGTATTTGTTTTGTTTGGGGGGGTTTAATGTCTGAGGCTGTGTGAAGAGCCATGCCAACTGCTCCCTCAGTTCCAGCATTACACACAGGCTTCCTGATGGTGGTTGACTAAGTCTCTCCATCTCAGCAGCAATCACTAAAAACACGTTGAACCTGACGGAGCTGCAGAACGGACTACAACAGGCTTCAATGTAGAGTTGTCGGCCAGAGTCCTCTCCTCCACTGAACATGGCCGTTTGGGGAGGCAGAATGCGCGCACGGGGAAGTTTGACGGAAGTTTGACGGAAGTTTGACGGAAGTTTGACTGCACTTATCCCATGCTGCCGCTACGGTTGGGTGCTGGGAAGTGCAGAGGCATCACTCTGGGGGTGGGAAAGTGCAGTCTGAGATGTGGGAAGCTGGAGCTGGTTCAGAGGCTGGGGCCATGGGGTTCTCAGGTTCTTGGACATCCAGGTGCTGCTGGGCATCTCAAAAAGCTGAGAACAGAGAGTGTGTGTGTGTGTGGGGGGGGGTGTGCTGGGAACAGTGTCTAGCCTGAGGTGGGGGTTGGGGGTGAGGAGAGGCATTCTGGCTTGTTCCAGCAGAGGTAATGTCCTTAGCTTGGTAGGTGCAGGAGCACAGAGAGGCCTCCTACCAGAGACTAGGCTGCAGCTCTGTAAGTGAAGGCCTTCTTCGTGGCTCCCCAAGGGGCATCTTGATGAAAAGAGACAGTCCATGGTTCTAAAAAGTTTATAGTCCTGGCGGAAAACGGATGTGTAAAATACCCCCCTTCTTATGGTGAGTCTGAGATTAAATATCTTTTGCAGGGAGGAATGTCTGGGAAGGGAAGCTTCCAGGCCTTTAGGTACCTCATTAGTGTGGTGAACTCTGCCTTGAGCATACATGACCACAGACACATTTCTTCTATATGAGAGCATATATACAAGTCAAGAGTCTGGTAGGGAGCTGGGACTCGCCTAAGCCTCAGTTGTGTGCCCACTGAATCTCTGGGTCTCAACTTGCTCTACCTTACCAAACTTCCTGGCATAGTTTTACGTCCCACACTTCAAATCCTCTTGCTTCTTGTCAAAAGAACAAAGAGTGTGTTGGAAAACTTGTCTGATTAAAAATATACTGGTAAATGCACTCCATCTTTCCACTTAAACAAGAATTATCGCTCGGCAGTACTTGGGAGGCAGAGGCAGGCAGATTTCTGAGTTTGAGGCCAGCCTGGTCTCACAGGACAGCCAGGGCTACACAGAGAAACCCTGTCTCGAAAAACCAAAAATAAATAAATAAATAAATAAATAAATGAAAGAAATAATAATAATTATATAACTATATAATAATTATATTATATTTATTATTATATAGTTATTATTATTATATAGTTATTATTATATAGTTATATAATAATAATTATTATTATTGTTATTAGTATTGGGTTATTTTGATTTTCCCTCAGATTGTGTGTTTCAACTAGTACACTAGAAGGAAGAGCAAATTTAAGTTGTCATAGAATATTAAATAATATTTCAGAAATTTTAACATATTTCATTTCTCACAAATATTGGGGTGACAGGATCATACTTTGTGGGTATTGGAACATTAATTATCAGAAACCAGCTTTGGAATTTCCCTTCTTTCTACTTCATTCTGGGCTGTTGTTACTTTTAAAGATGATTCGGATGAAAGTAAGGGTGCTATTTCTGAAATGACTTCTCTGTGAGTCTATGTTTACCTGAGCTCAAGCTAGAAGAATGAGTTAAGATATTAACAATACTACGCCATTCATGTAAATTTATTAAGCATCAACTGAGTCCTGGAACTACGCATGTCTGTAGCTAACTATGTATAATGGAAAGGGTGATGTAAACACTAGTGCCTCATGAGGTCAGTGGTGCTAAGTGCTGTGAGAAATATCAGATATGGGCAGGTAACCTAGAACTATCTAGGAGACAAACTTCTGACTATTCCTGCTTGAGAATGTCTCGACTGAGTTAATATATGAAGACCTGTTGGGCATCACCTTGGGCTGGGTCCCTGACCTGAACAAAAGAGAAAGAGCAAGCTAAGAGAGTTGAACACCAGCATCCATCTGTCTGCTTCCCCGCTACAGATGCAATGTGACCAGCTGTGTCAGCCTCCAGACACCAAGGCTTCCATGCAACGACAGACAGACTGGCCCCACAGACTGTGAGCCAAGATAAGCTCTTCCTTCCTTGCTTAGATTGCCTTTGTCAGGTGTGTTGTCAGAGCTTCAAGGCCCGGTATTTCATTGTAGATCACATGAAAGGTCCCAGTACAATAGATGGACTTACACAGTAGTGTCTGTTCATTGGTAGGAGACTTGGTACAGCAGGCTTCCTCTTGCTTATCTTAGGGCATTTTCTTACATCTTTTCCTTTTGAACAGCTGTAGCTGGTGGTACATGTAAAGGTATGTGAAGACAGAGGAGGAAGAATCCTGATCACTCAGGGTGATATATGAGATTAATGCCTTAACTCTCTAGAGTGCATGAATGGACAGCATTGTGTTTTGACACTATGGTATCTTTGGTGTCTACGGATGCATTGCTGTGCAAACATAGGCTTTGCACCAGCAGATTCTGAAGTTGTGCAAATAGCTTATATTTGATATTTTAGAGCTTCCTCATTTCTTTAGAATGAACAATTGCAAAGCTTGACTTTTGTCATTTGCTTTAAGTAAGAGTTATAGCAATAATGATCAATGTGGTAGAATGCTTTCAACAGGCCATATCAGTGTATGAAGTAGGGACATTGTGGTGGCCATGTTTGATTGCCATCTTTATTCATTAAGAAACACCCAAGGGCTTAAGGAATGGTTCCACTATTAGAGACAAAAGCTCATAAACAGAAAAAGAGAAGAAACACTCAGGCTTTGGCTGTGTCTCTGAGAAGGGTCCAAGAGAGGTTTAACTAGGAGGGAACACCCACCTTTAATGTAGGCAGCACCATCCATGGCTGGGATTCTGGGTTGAATGAAAAAGAGAAAGCCAGCTAAGCACTGGAATTCTTTTTTTCTCTGCTTCCTGGTTGATGCCATAGACCAAGCTGCCCCTGCCACAGTATACTGCATTCCTCAGTACTGTGAGCCCAAATATACCCTTCCCCTGTGTGCTTTCTGTCAGGAATCTGGTAGAAGTGGTGAGAAAAGTGGCTAATATAGTCATTAGAAACGAAATACATGCATTTCACGGGTTGAAAACGGAACTCTCCAGAGTAAAGCAATGAACCTCTGTTCCCACAGTTGCTTAGAAGGGAACTACAGTTCAGATCCTAGTTCCAGAGCCTCAGAAGTGCAGGGGGGAAACGGCTAGAAGCAAGAGAATGGATGGCCAGAAGTTGAAGTGAGCCATGATGGTCCCTGTCAGTGTTGAGTAAAAATATTGACATGAATGATTGGAAACACCATACAAATGGGTATCCCAGAGTAAAGCATCTGCTCAATATCTTAATGAATTAGACAGATTAGGGAGTTTGGTCATCCATGGTACTCTTGTGGAACAGATCCCTCACACTCTAAGGAACCGAGGCATCTCCTCATCCTGATTTTAGTATAGGCTTAGTATCCCTAAGCTGAAAATGCCAGGCTTTTAATGGTCCAAAATCTGAAATGTTCTGTATGTTGACGTGATATCACACATAGAAAACCTTATAACTAGGCTGAATAGGATGGTTCGAACTCTGACCATAAGCATGCTAAAAACACTGCAATAAAACTTATATTCATTCAATGCTATGTGGATTTCACAATCATATTTGTAGCCTGTCTTCAAGAAATCAAGAAATTATTAGATATATGTGCTCCAGTACACACACACACACGCACACACGCACACGCACACAGAGAGAGAGAGAGAGAGAGAGAGAGAGAGAGACAGAGAGAGACAGAGAGAGACAGAGACAGAGAGACAGAGACAGAGACAGAGAGGAAATTCTCTGAAATTCAAAACTCTTTTAATGTCTCACACTTTTAATAAGAAACACTAACATTCAACCTGTACTTTCTTAGAAGAATTTGGACAGGCAGTTTATTCTCTCTACTTCACATGTAAAAGAACTAGACTCAGATGAAGAATTGTTATGCTGAGTTTTAAGTCCCCTGAAGGCTTCTGTGGTTGAGGCTGGGCTTCCATTCAAAGGACATTTGGGGACTGATCAATCCTAAGGGTTCTGGACTAGAATTGGTCTTTGATGAATTCGTGGCTTTATTGGGGAGTGGAAAATAATAGAGTTGGAACCTAGTTGGAGAAAATAGGTCAAGGGGACACGTTCTGGAAAGACTCCCCACCCCCACCCCCTTGTTCTGGGATCATTCCCCCTGCTTCTTTAGGCTTCCTGTTTGTCACATGCTGTACAGCCTCTTCCACCACATGTGCCCTCTGGCATGGTGCTCCAACTTCCTTCAGACTACTTCAAAGCAGTGGAGAGAAATGCTTGTGGATGAAACCTCTGCAGTTCTGAACTCAAGATAAAATGTGCTACCTTGAAACCACTTCTCTCAGGTAGTTTTCACAGTGACACAAATGTGACTGCCATAGCAACCTACACAGGTTTATCCAGCACTGAGAGGGCTCAGGCTAGTTGGCTGTATGCTATGCTTTATTCCAAAGCCCATATTCCTTCTCACACTCCTGAGCTAAGGGCGTTCATCGTTCCTCCTGTCCTCACAGTCAGTGCCTAACTAGATGCATCTTTTCTTGTCAGACATCCTTCATGCTCCCATTTCACCACAGCAGCTCTGGGCACATTTGAGGAGAGGAGGCTAGTGCTGATCCCCGCAAGCCCCCATCCCCCACCCTTAGTCCTCCCACTCCCCCACCCCCTGTCCTCCATTCTTTCTTCCCTTAGCCCCTTCTCATAACCTTCTCCAGTGAAAGTTTCTGTCTTTTTAAGCTTGGAACTGCAGGGATAAATTCCTGGGAAAGTCATGTGCTTTTTATTATGTTGTTGTTTATTCGTGTACTCGAAACACATTTATGTTGTTAGGCTATTCGTGGAATAAAACATTCAAATGAGAAAACAAACCAGTGTGTTTGGTAGCCTTCTTAGGGAAACAAAGGGAAGCCTCCTAGGGAGAAACACATTTAACTCTTCTTGTTTCATTTGCTAATTCTAGATTCCTGTCTGTTGCCCACCGCCCACGCCCACCGCCATGACTTGAAATGGAGCCCAGTTTCTCCATGTGAAAGTCATCAGGGATGAGACTTAGATTTTGTTGTCACCGGCACAAAGTAAACAAGTTGCCCAGCGCTTACTGAAAATGCATGCCAGACAAACAAGGTTAGTGTCTACAGCTTCCCCCCACCAACTTTCCATGTGGCACTTCAAAGGAGGAGGAGGTATGCGCAGATTTGACAGATTTTGAGTACTATGATCAGGCACTGTATAGCCTTGATACCCCAGCCATCGTATATGGAACAGCAGCCTTGGCACACCTGGTGTGGTGGTTTGAATGAAAATAGTCTCCATAGGCTCATAAGGAGTGGTCCTATTAGGAAATGTGGTCTTGTCTTGTTGGAGTAGGTGTGGTGGTGGTGTAGGAAGTGTGTCACTTGGGGTTGGTCTTTGAGGTCTCATATACTCAAGCCAGGCCCAGTGTGGTACTATATCTTCCTGCTACCTGGAGAGCCAGATGTGGAACTCCCAGCTACCTCTCTAGCACCATATCTTCCTGGACACTGCCCTGCTTCCGACCATGATGACAATGGGCTAAACACCTGAACTGTAAGCCAGCCGCCATTAAATTTATAAGAGTTTCTTTGGTCGTAGTGTCTCTTCACATCAAAACCCTAACTAAGACCTCTGGGAACATGTGTGTGAAAGATAAGCTTAGCTTCCAGCCCACTCCACCAAACTGGAAACCACGTGTTCATAAGATTCCCAGGAAAGCCTTCAGACATCTTCCGATGTGAGAAGTACTGCTCTGCTAGACATTTAATTTAGACAAGAAACACTCACTAGGACATAGGTCTTACATCACCAGGGCAGTACGCAACTTGGCCAGTTTCGTCACTACTTGCAGGTGCAAGGTTGACACTTGAACTAGATTGCACCTTCTGAATTGAACTCTTGCCTATACCCCCCCCCCCACTAAACTGTCTTCACTTGTTTCCCAGAAGCTTAGTTTCAATGGATGACTGTGTGTGTGAGGGGTATTTGTGGGGTGCGTGGGTGCACATATTTCTTTGGGTCCATGCATCTGCATGCATGTGTATGCAGAGGCCAACATCTAATGTCTTCTTCCCTTCTTGCTCTCTACATTCTGAGATAGAGTCTCTCACTGAACCTTTTAAGTCCACTTATTCTGCTCATCTAGATGGCAAGTAAACCCATATCTGCTTATCTGTTTGGACCTAGAGCTAAGGTAACAGACACACAATGACACACCCTAGTTTTTACATAGGATTGAATTCAGGTCTTTATCCCTGTCCAGCAAGACCTCTACCAAATCAGCCAATGCCCACACCTGCAGCTTTAAACTCTTTGACAACAAGCATGAACCCTAAATTTTGAAAAGCCACCCACTGCAGTGAGACTTGGGAGTCCCCCGTAATAGAGAAGGTCTCAACACATTGGTGTAGCAGATGTATGAAGTCTAAGGATCTGGGCTGCTCTGTGTGTCCCAGGCCATGGCAGTGTGCCCTGGAGATATATCTGTGCATATTGGAATGTAGGAGCATCAGATTCTACTCTATTTCATCTTTGAAACAATGATGAAAAATCAGGATATTTGTGTCCACGCTAAATTTAAACTGATAAGGAATGACATAGAGGGAGGGCTCAACTTGTCTTACACATGAACATTGCATGATGTTGACCTAGCCCATGTTTCAAAATTCCTTTAAAAGTTGTTTAACTTATCAATATGTTTAAAAAACTTTCATTCAAGTGAAATACATGCATATAAACAGGTATAGCTGGAAATTCTCAAGGAATTTCCACAGAGGATACACCTGAGTATTTTTCATCAAGATCAGCAATCAGAATAGGACCAGCATCCCCAGATTTGACTTATACCTTCTATAGTACGATAGCCGATGTTCTGACATATAATCATAGTAAATGCACTATTTGTCATCTGCTGATAATGAGAAGACCTAATGCAAAAACCTGAGACTTCTGGTTAGGCTTGAAATATTAAGGTATCTAGTAACACTGGGCTCATGTTTCTACAGGACAGTGATTAGGTAGATAAAGAAGTACTTTCCCTGTTTATAAGAAATAAAAAAAATACTAAACAAAAAAACCCCCAAACAAACAAAAAAGAAATATCAATCTTCACCACTTTCTATACTCAAGCTCAAGTGGCTATTGTCTTTAATCAATTAACTTGCATATATATATATGCATATATGTATATATATGCAAGACAAATATATGACTGACATATATATATATATATATATATCTTGCATTTATAATATAATAAGGAGTCGAAATAGAGTTAAGATTAAGTAAAATATTTTATTCTCACTCAGATTCTGGCATTTATATTCATAAGCCTTACCTCTATAAATGTTTAAGTCTGAAATCCCTTCTAAGAGCCTGAGGATTCTCCATAAATGTGTCAGTCTCAGAGAGTACACCAATAAAATGCACTTTTCCCTATACTCTCACATAACACCACAGATGTTTGATGTCACATGTTTGATGTCAACAGGGTGACATATTAATTCATACAATTGTGATACCATATACTTGGGTTAGCACCAGCTCCCAAGGGCGAAGGACTCCCCAAAACAGCTCCCTCAAATATTAATTATTCATTCCACATTGTTACCTTTGCTTCTGATCTACTGACTCTAAACCCAAGGTCTTGATGACATCATACTCGGGTTATGTCACTTGTCTAAAAGGTTACAACATTTAAGAAAACACTGGCTAATGCTTATTCCTTTATAATTGAGGGCACAACCCTAGAACAAGCAAGTTGCAGAGATGCATGAGAGGATAGGGGAAGTCTCACTTTGGGTACACCACCTTCCAGGCACTTGCCTAGGTTCAAGAACCTAGAAACACATCAAACCTCACTGTTCTCAGAGATTAATAGTTTGAGCTGTGGTCTCTCTATTTTTTTTTCATCCAAAAGTGAGTGGGTATAAAAGTCCTAACTGAAGTCCCAAAGGATCACTGTGTCATTCTGGTGACTAGCTCCATCCTGAAGTCACCTAAAGGCCCGTCTTAAGTAACCTTGATAGTATAAATTCAGGTTCTGTGAGTGGTTTATCTGGAATAACAGAAGGTGTACCTACTCTTCAGGTAATTCCAAAGGCTTTAGGGACTCTGTGTCAAGACACAAAAAGGCCAAATACATTTCTTACTGTGTTACAATATCTCTAATATTTTTTAAGAAAGAAGAACACTATGTTAATTCTTTCTCTTTCTGCCAATTCAACTTCTAGGTGCCAAGGAACTGATTGTATATAATTGTCAAAGTTCATGGGAAAGGAAGCAGATCCCACTCCTGGCTAGACTTTTTTTTTCCCCCAGTGTCTTATTACATTTTGTGTTACTACAACAGAATACCAGAGAATGATTGATTTATGAGGAATAGAACTTTCCTTCTCACAGTTCTGACACATGGGCAGTTCAAGATCAAGGGGTTTGTATCTGGAAAACACCTTTTTTTTAATGGCATGACTCCTTGGTGGAAGGCAAAGAGGAGGAAGAAATCATCTTTTATTAGAAACCCACACACAGAATTACTCTCAGATCAAATGACATTATCTCTGTCCTATCCCACACCCTCCACCCTGGGTATCAAAGATTCTTACAATGAGAATTAAGTTTCTTTGGGGGGAGGCACACATTAAAACCATAACACCCAGCTTGACTCAGAGTTGTGGAATGGTGAAAACCAGCACAGGGAGGGAGAAGCACAGAGCCTAGTTGGGTTTGCAGGAATGTTCTAAGGATCACCCCTTGTGGTTCTGTTTTAATTTGCCCTCAACTTATATACCAGGTAGTATGTACTTACATGGGATAGATGCTGGCCTGGGGAACTCTAAGATCAAAGGAAATAAACCAAGAGCAGGATAAAGGAGGGAAGAAAAAAAAACACAGTAGAATAGAAATTGAGTCTTTTTGGAAAAGTGAGTCAGGGAAAGGCTAGGCAGGCCTGGCTTGAACCTCATTGGTCTAGGTTTTACCCTCTTGGTTTAGGGAGCCCCACTGGCCTCAAGGGAAGCCACTTTGATCCCACTGAAGGGAAGTGCTTCATTCCTTGATAAATAACACAAAGCATGGCCTGGAATGATCCCCCGAGGTGATACAGGTTGAGACTTAGTTTGAGGTTGTGATTAATGACTCTAGATTAACAAGAAGCTATAGGCCAGATTTTGTCAGCACTGAAGTTAATATCAATGATAGATTTACTTTCCTTCCAACGTTCCTAGGTAGTTAGAAATTAAATTTAGGGTTGGTTAATGTTAACAAGTGATGTTAGTAAATGTGGATATCCACGTGCAAAAAACCAACACTAGTTGACCCTATTTTATAACACACACACACACACACACACACACACACACACACACCACAACATAAATTAAAACATATAAGTAAGATCTGAAACTATGAAACTACCACAAGAAAAGTGAGCGGACCTTCTCATACAAGCCTTGGCAATAATTTCTTCATATTACTGAAACAGGGCAGGCAATGGAAGCAAAATCAGGTAATTGGGATACATCAAACTAAAAAGCATCTGCATAGCAAAGGATACTATTAAGAGTGAAAAGGAAGCTAACCTATAGAAAGTGTCTCAATCTGTGAGTGAGTCAAGCTAACTAAGAGCATTAATCATTAGTAACTTGACTGGATTTAGAATTATCTAGGAGACACACCTCTAGGTGTGTCTATAGGGATGTTTCCAGAGAGGTTTACCCCAGAAGGAAAGATCCACCCTCAAGGTAGGTGGCACAGTGTCCAGGTGTGAGGGCCCAGACTGAACCCAAGAGGAAGAAAAGGAATGCCAATTGAGCATTATAGTTTCACCTTTCTTGCTGATGTGAGCAAGCAGTTGCCAACACTCCCACTGTTACAAAGCAGTCCACTGCCATGTCTTCACGACCATTATGGTCTGCATCCTTTCAAACATGAGCCAATATAACCACCCTATTCTTAGTTCACTTCTCATCACACACTCAGTCAAAACAACATGAGAAATATGGAATACTATCCAAAACAGCCCAAGAACTTGTTCAATTTAATTGTTTTAAGAAAAAGACAGACCTGGTTGATGGTGACACGCACCTTTAATTCCAGCACTGGTGAGGCAGGGGCAGGAGGATCTCTGAGTTCAAGGCTGGGCTGGTCTACAGAACTAATTCCAAGACAGCCAGGGCTGCACAGGGAAACCCTGTTTCAAAAAGCAAAATAAAAAGCCAAACCAAAACCAGACAACAAAGAGAAACAAAGAACCAGACAGAAACTCAAACTAATTTAAAACGTGGCAAAGGATTTGAGCAGACATTTCTTCCAACAAGAGTACTGAAAGTGCCACCAGTACTGTGAAGAGACACAACCTATGGAAACATAGGTTAAACATTCAATAAGATATTGTTTTAAATCTGTTAGGATGGTTGTTTTTTTTTTTTTTTTAAACAAACAGCAGGCAAAGCAAAAGATAATGAGAATTGGTGAAGATATGGAGAAATGTGTTGGTGGAGTGTAATGTTGACCTTCTACTATGGAAAAGCATAAAGAATAATGTTACGGTTATTTAATCCAACAACACTTCTCCTGGGGATTTTCCCAAAGAATTCAAAACAAGATCTCAAAAATCAAATCAGTATTCATATTGATCATCAATGTATCCTTCACAAAGGCCATGATAATGAAGAAACCAACTGAATGCCCACCCAAAGGAGAATGGATAAATAAGATGTGGAATATGACATAATAGATTATTATTCTGCCCTTAACAAGAAGGAACACTTCCCACATGGACCAATACCAATAAAGCATTGGACACTATGCTACATTCAAACAGTTGGTTAGTACCCATTTGTATAAGACATCTGGAATACTCAAACACTCAGAAACAGAGAGCAGAATTTGTGGTTGTGGGTGCTGAGGGAGAGGAGAAGTTTTCATTCAGTGTGTATAATATTCAGTTACCAATGATGTCTGAGTCCTAGAGACTGAGCCTATTAATAATAGTATATAGTATACTTAAATATTTCCTAAAGAGCTGAGTTCATGTGTCCTCACCAAGTTTGTTTTCTTGATGAAGATGGGATAGACAATAGGAACTTGAAAACGATTTCCTCTGTGAGACTAGTCATTTTTCCCAGATTTGCAATATGTTAGTCAGTTTGTGTTAGACCTGCAACGACAAGACAAACACCACAACCAGCGTTAACCAGACCTTTCCTGTGTATGTCAAGTCTTGTGCTAGGTACACAAGTGTTACAGCTCATGCAATTTCAAATTGATCCTCATAGACACTGGTAAATAATTATGGGATTTCTCAGTTTTATTAATAAGGAAACGGAGCCTAAAATTTGTCAGGCAACATGACCAAGATGCCAAGCTAAGTCACAGCAGCACATGGCAGGATCCCAGCTACAGCCTCTTTTTCTTTCAGTCATTATTAAAGAAAGCATTTGCCCTGGGCCCTGGAGGCCAACTCCCTTCCCCCAAGTTCCTAATCAAGATGACAAAGAAAGATGGAGTCCCAAGCAGGCGAGCATTTGGCCTGGCTGGGCCTCTCTTCTATCAAATGGTATGAGGTGCTGTCACACGAAATTGGCCATCTGGGGGGAAAAGGAGGCTCTGTACCCTGGATTGTTGGAGTCTGATCTCTGCTCCTTTGGTCTCTCCTGGTTTCTCTTTCCCAGGAAGTATCTTGCATCTTTGGTGCATTTTTTATTTCAGAACTATTACTGCTAAAATGATCTGGGTTAGGAATGTGAGAAGATTCTGGCCCCTTGAGCATTTGTATGGAAATAGAAAAGCAAAGCTGATTCTTTCTACCCCAGCTTAAATAAAACCGCATGATGAGCTCAGCCGGCACCCTCCCCCTCTATCCCTACCTCAACTCTTATGAAAGACCAGCAATTCTTGGAACACCGGATTACAACAGAGCTTTTTGCCTGACGTTCCCCTCAAAAAAAAAAAATCTTTATAGTCTTCACTATGTGCTGTGTTCTGCCTCTGTTTTCAAAGGTCTTGAGACCCCAAACATATTTCCACTAAACCTGTTCTGTTGAAAACTTTGAAAGTGTGTACATTCTCAGAAATGCAGTTGGGAGGATTGGGACACTTTGCCCATCAGTGTTCTGTTTTGCAAGAGTCAATTGATGTCATGTAAGTCGTTCACTTTTCTCCCTTTTCTTCCCAAGTCTTTTTATCTTAGAACCAGGAAGTCACATTCTGCCAGCAGACGATGAACTGTAACCACAAAAAGTTGGAGGCGGGTTCAAAGCCCAAGATTCATGGGGCTTGACTCTGCTTTAACTTTGGCAGAAAGCATTTGCTGCTCTCTCATTTTGGAGGAACGCATCAGTAGGGAGTGGGTTAGATAAGAGTGTGACAGGCCCAGCTGTGTTATTGGCGACGAGGCCAGTGGGCTGTCTCGTGAGTCCTGTGAGGTATGTGTCAGGGAAGCCAGTCTTGCTCTGAGAGGTTCTGAGCAGGGCTGGATGAAAACTAGGTTTCATTTTCCACTCAGACACTGTTGTGGAAAGAATGAGTCTCTCTGCTTTTTGTTCCCGTGCCCAGAATAAAGGGGTCACTATTAATTCCTTCATTCTGTTTGAATAAGAAGAGCTAGCACATTCAATGCTCAAAACAGTGACCTAGTGATGTTGTCTCACAGTCCCCTTTTCTTCTCCTGACAAACTCTCTTGCCACTCAGTTTTTATCTTTCCACAATACAGAAAAGTTCACAGGCTCTGAACGTAAAGTAGCCTTTTGTGTTTCTCAATTCATGCCCATGTATCTTTCCATGGACTTTACCTTTCCTCTCAGGATACTTGGGTACTTCAAAACTCCCTGAATGAAGACATCCATTAAATTTATATATATATATATATATATATATATATATATATATATATATATATATACATAATTTTCTTCAACGCTGTTGTAAAGAGTTCATCACTCTTCTTATGTTACTTCTTGATATTTTTGTTTGTTTGTTTGTTTTCATGTGTGTGGGATGTGCCTACAAGGGTATATGTGTTTTGGCATGTGTGTAGGAGCATGTCTGTGTTTAGAGGCAGTTACGGTATGGCTTGCCTTTTACATCTGAACTCAGATCCCCACACTTGTACAAGCAAGCATTTTATCCAAGGAGACATCTCCCTAGCCTGGGTGCTCCCCTCCATATATCTAACAGCACATTCCAAACTAATTACAGACTCTCATGGATTGGATGATCCTTCTGATCAACCTTGTTCAATAGAACTCAACCATTGTAGAAGTTCTTACATCTACGTTGTCTAATGTGGCCATCACTAGACACATTTGGTTGCGATGGAACACTTGAAAATGTGGCCATTGTACCCAAGGAATGGATTTTTTTGTTGTTTTACTTAATGCTAATTGTCAATTCCTGAAGCTTATAAGGCTTGTGACTCCTGTACAAAGGAGCACAGCATGAGACTGTAGCCTCCTTGAGGCATTATCGCCTATGTTTGGCAGTGCCTAGCATGTATAAGAAGACTCAGTTAATATTTGCTTCATTCATCATTGGATTTGTGTTAAATGACAATGGTACCAGAAAAGCAGTAATAACTTCAGCCATCTCATCTTTATATATAAAACAGGTAGAAAGAAAAATGAAGTGACATCATAACATGGTTATGTGATTTTAAGGACCAGGATACAACCTGCTTGGGATAAATCCTCTGTCCTTCTGTTGTTTTTGTATTTTGCTGCAGGACTTCAGTACATGTGAGGGAATTTTTACGTAAGTAGTTGCACATGAGATAGGAACGGGGGGGGGGGAGTGTGTAGCATTTTATAGTCAGCTAATTGTCTCCATACAATTAGACATGCAAAGGCTTGCTCATATAAAAACTAACAGAAAGGAAATGGGAGGGTGTGGGGGAGTTGGCACACCGCTTATAGATCATTAGTATTGTGCACATATTTAAAGGCTATATTGGTTAAATGGACCTCTTTTAAAAGAGAAAGAGTGTATCATAAAAAAGAAAGATTACAATAGCCAACAAATTGGGCAGCTGTTATGCTATGTGAGATTGTTAACTTTCAGATGTTCATGGCCTCAAAGTTCAGAAGCACATGACGGAGGAGATGCTGCCATCTCCTGGTGTTTATCCGCAGTGAACGAGCATTCCTGAAGCTGTGGCCCATCAGTTTGCTCGTTGTTCTAATTCTCATTATTTAAAGTTGCATATTAAAAGTAATTCTAAAACTACTCTACTTTTGGAGATGAGAACATGACCACACTTCAGAATTTCCATTTTTGTACCAATAAATATAGCCATCTGGGTGTTTTCAAATTCTCATTTAGCTAGATTTATTTAGCTGATTCATGACAAGTGTTCCCTAACAAGGGTTGTCATTCTTTGTCAATGATGGATCTGTGCATTATCATGGACCTTGTTCAGGCTTTGTACAGTTGCTGACTTGCTGAATCAAGCCCATTTCTGAATCTTTCTTAATGCTGTACCTGAAGCCACAGGGCTGGGCCAAATTTGAAGCTATTGTAATTTTATAGAGCCTGATAATTTTATTTGAATGAAAAATCTTGGTAGATTAACCAGTGCTGTATATCAGAATCCAGAAGCTTGAGTGATCAGAAATAGTCAAAGAGATGAGAGACTTTGATCTCTAAGTAAGATCTGTAAGTAGAGTTCGATATAGAAGGTTTATCTAGTGCTTTAAGATGAGAATCACATGGGGTATCTGGATATTTCCACATCAAGCTGCTGGATAAAAAGAAAGCAGTATCAATGTGGAGAAGTGAATGAGGAGAAGAATGAAGCATTTGTTTTTGACAGGTATATAAACAACTCTCAATGGATAGTGGTAGGCAACCCATTCCCAAATCATCAACATCCATCACATCTCTGAATGGTCCTTGCATTAGTACCCATTTTCTTTGCTAAAACAAAATAACCGATTAATACAACTAAAGAAAGATTGGGTTGATTTTAGTTCACAATTCGAGGATATTGTGCATCATGACAGGGAGTGCATTTGGGCAGGAGTGCCAGGTAGCTGGGTACAAATTTATGCAGTCACAAACCAGAACGTTGAATGCTTCAGCTTAATTTGTTTCTCCTTTTTATTCAGTTTAGGGCCCCAGCCTATGGGTTGGTGCTGCTCTAGTTTAGAAGGGGGCTTCAAGCATCTAGAAGGCCTTATCTAGAAACTCCTTCACAAACAAACCCAGAGGTTTATCTCCTAGGTGATTCTAGATCCTCTCAAGCTGTCAATCAATATCAACTCTCACACTCCCCTCCCTGCAGGGTTCAGCTACCTCACTGGGTCATCAATTAACCTCCTATCAGCTACTCAGTCATTTTTTAAAAAAGATGTCCCTTGGATGTAATCTCCTAGAATTGCATTATACTGGGCCATGCTCATTCATTCATGGATTCAACTAATCATTCAAACAACACGGCTGAACATATACTAACCACCTGATATATTATTAAGGAGACAAAACAGCATGTGAAATAACCCTTGATATTAAAAAACTCATTTTTTTTCCTCTTGTGTGTTTTGAAACACAGGGGCTATGTCAAACATTTTACTTCTACTTAGTTATTCATTTTGTCAACAATATTTACTAGAGCCTTCTGTGCGTCAGGCATTGTAGTAAGTATAAAGATGAAACAATGTTAAGCGAGAGAGGATTCCTCATCTCATAGATGATGCAGTGCATTGGGAAAGGCAGGTAAATAAGCAACAGATCGAATCATGGCATGCTGTTCTTCTCCAAGAAGAACATTTTGGACAGTCAGGGCTTGATTTTCTATACTGATAAACCAAATGTACCTCACAGAAGTGACTAGGCATGTTGTTTTTCTGATGATGGATGTGTGCGCAACAGTAACAAATTTCTTACCCAAATTTGTCAAAAAATAGTATTTTATGTATTTTTTGTGGTGATTTCTCCAGGCTTCCTTCGTATGTTGGAGCCTTTCATAGTCCTTTAATATTTTTTTCATTCAGTCCACATCACTTCCTGTTATATAACTGGGTCCCAAATGATACCTGGCATGGCATGAAATGGACAGAGATGTGGGATTGCTAACATATGACTGACACTGCAAGTGTTGAGACAGTAGTGTGTGTATCTCAAAGATGAATACGCATTATCTAAGTTAAGAAATCAGAGGCAAGCAGACATGGCAAAGGATTATGGGTAGAAAGAACAACGTTTTGGAAGCCCCAAGGAAAACTCCTTGAATAAGGAGTCTTAGGTCTAATTTTACACATGAGCTAGCTGAGGTTAACCAGTAGTAAATCCAAGACTGAGCTCACCACCCATGAGCTCAATCACTGTGGCTGTCTTCCACATGGGGTTAGAAACACATTTATGTCAATGTTTCAAAATGTAAAAAATGCTGTATATTTCCACACATAAAAGTAAAGCATACTTTCTTTATTTTAAAGAAACTGGCCCTGGGATTAAGAATGCTAACTAACTCTCTGGGTATTCACTGCAGGTCTGCTTCTCTGGAATATCCTGTGTTCTCTGGAGTTGGCCACCAGACTTCTAGAACTATACTTCGGCTGTGCTTGATCTGAACTTGGAACAACAACAACAAAAAAAAATTAGGATGAAGCTCTTGGTTCTGTGCATCTACAAAATGCTAAATTTGTAGGATTGCCACATTTCATGTGTAGCTTCCTCACTTAGGTTTCCGTACAGGATTAGGGACACAGATGCATCCTTTAAAGTTGATGAGCATTTAAAGACTGTTTCCAGTGTCTAGCGGTCTCAAACATCCTCATCTATGTTTCTTATTCTACAAATGAAGAAATTTGTTGGAGGGCTTGGTTTTGCATGATATCAACTTCAAAAGATTTAGAATCACCATGGAAACAAATCTGTTAGTATACCTGTGAGGCATTTCTAGGTACCATCCCACTGACTGAAGTCCTGAACTCAAGAAAAAAAAAAAAAAAAAAAAAAAAAAAAAAAAAAAAGACAGCATTCACATCTCTTTGAGCCCTGGCCTTCAACTCTTTGTTTTCTGAATGTAGATGCCAAGGTGACCAAGACCTCATGTGTGCTCCATCTCTGTCTAATGGACTTTACCCTCAAGCAAAAGTAAACTCTTTAAGTAGCTTTTTCAGGTATTGTGTTATAACAACAACAACAACAACAACAACAACAACAAAAGTAGCTAACATAGGCAGACACTGAGGAGAGGAATTGCCAGGCCACAGAACAACTGTAAAAGACGATGGTAAATACTTTCAAGAGTTAATATTCCCACTTTGGTTTATACCTACAATTTACGAAAGCCCACCCCTCCTGCAACCTTTACAATAAAAATTTAGTACAGTATACCTTTTCAACCTTAGCCAGTCTGATGGGTCGAATGCTATCCTACTGTGCTTTTAATTTGAGGTTCTTTCATGACTAGTGATGTTAAGCAACTTTCTGTATATTTATTGGCTGTTTTCCCAGTACTATTTATCAGATGGCCGCTTCTTGGCATATGGTTTAAGGTTAAGCGCCTTAAGGATGAATGCACCTAGTTTCCAAAGACAGTGCACTGTTTTTACAGTTCTCCAAGTTCATGGTTCTCATTACTTCTTTTTAACATAGACACCTTCTAGATTTGTGGGGCTCTGTTTTTTCTCACTAAGTGGCTCTCTTGGGGCAAACTTTCTATATGTGGATTTGGTTCAATAAATGTACAAAATCAAGGACAGACCAAATAGAAAGCCACTAAAGGCCATTGGCTGGGTCACCAAATAGTCTCTTGGATGGTGGTGGCTGAACACTAGCCTAGGAAAATATGTGCATCTTCCCACCATTTACTAAGTAAAAGTCTCAATGGACATGTGACTGTGAATTTACGATGTTCTTTGAGGAGTTTGGGTTAGTTCTGTAATAAAAATCCTGGCTTATGGAGACTCGTGTCTGGTTCCCACACATTTAAAGCTAAAGAGAACACAACTAAGTTTTCTTAAGGTCAGCTTATTGATGCCTCCAAGGATAAAAGCCACCTTCTGATTAAAGTCTTGCTTTCATCATAGTTTTGGCAAAGGAGTCCCAAGTTCCATTCCCCCCGGGATGATCAACTAGAGTTTTCTTTTGTCTCTTGTTATGAAGAATTCACTTTGGCAGGGATGAAGGGTATTGCAGGCCTTTCTGTTTCAATTTCAAGATTTTACAATCAGACCCAAGAAGACAATTGTAACCAATGAAAACCATCCACTAGGAATAGAGACTAAGATACAAATACATGCCCAATGGCAGCCATGGGCAGAAAATAGAACCCTTGCTTTTAGCTTTTTGCCAAAGACTGTTTAGACTTGAGATTGCAAGCAGGGTTAAATCCACACTCACTACTATTCCTAGCCTTCAGCCAGAATGAGCTAAAAAGAAGCTAGCCTATCAGCATGGTATCTGTAGGACTCCAAAGATAAGCTAGTAAGTTGTCACAATTCTTTGAACAACTCTCTTTATATTACCTACAATTTCAATTATAAGCAACAGCCACTGATTATACTTGTCCTATGGAATGAAAGAATTTTTTGATGGACTGTTCAAGGCTCACAGACTCAGTGGGAATAGGGGCAGGCAGGTTTAGATCATGGGTCAGAATCTGGTGAGGTGCAATAGGTTGGGCCTCAAGGGCACTGGTCACATGGAAGGAAGACAAGACCAGGCTGCTACTGGATTCTCTGGTCTATTATTATTATTATTATTATTATTATTATTATTATTATTATTATTTTGTTTTAGCAGTGTCTCTTGAGCAAAGAACCATGAAGCATGAACATTGGTTTTTGGTGTAGCTTATTTATCTCATTGTAGAACCTTCATTAATGAACTCTTATAGGTAAGTTATAGGTAGTTACAAGCCACCCACCACATGGGTGCTAGGATTCAAAACCCAATAGTCTGAAAGACCATATTTTCTCCAGCCCCAATACTTTCCCTTTTATCATTAGCTATCAGACTTCTTGTGTGTCATTGTACCTTGTTGGCTATAGATTTTATTTTTAATATCCAAATCTGATCCTCATTCCTTTTAATTGGTAAATGTTATTCATGAGTATTTTATGGTTATAAATATATTGTTGGTTTGTTTCTATGATCTTTGAATTTCTCCCAACTATGATTTTTTTTTTAACTTTTAAACTGAATTTTCTTTCCTTGCTTCTTTAGACTTGAGAGTATATAAGTAGGATTCGTGTTCAGTCGTGTATTGGCTAGTAAAGCGTCCCTTAGCTTCAGTATGTACTTGTCCAAATATTAATGGTGGGAGGAATAGCATGTTGTCAGTGGAACCTGCAGTTTCCTGCCAATTCTTTCCGCCTGCTGCAAAGGAGTAATTCCAAGAACTTGTCCATACACTCTTTTCTTTTGGTCACTTGTCTAATATTGACTAAGAGCTTGCTAAGTTCTGGGTACCAGATAATCAATACTGACTATGATGATGTGGCTTCTGCCATCATAGGGCTTATGATCTAAGAAAGGAGATACGGGACTTGCATGTATGTACATAATTACACCTTTTGTTATAAGGAACACAGAGAATTCTTTGTATGGAATGAGAGAATAAACAAAGGAGTGAAGTCGGTGACTATAATCTGGCAGTCAGACTTACTGAGAAAGGTAAATTTCAGTCAAAACATATGTAGAGTAGGCGATGGGAGTAGTTTGATAAGAGTCCCTGATACATAGAACCTCTTTATTCCTTAACAATGTAACCCTGCATGCTAGTTAGATGTAGAGAAATTTTAATCCAGCAACATCACTGCTCTGGCAAGGAATTACATCCAAAGGACTTCTGGTCTAGATGATCTGGCTGGAATACAGACATGCCCTTAGTACACATTCTTAATCCTTAATAATGCAGGTGAGTGTTGAAGAAGGAAGCAGCCATGTTTGAAAGTGATGTATAATTGAGGGGCAAAGTGATGAATCAGAGAAAGATTTGTTAGACTGAGCCAGAAATCGGATAAGCCCCAATTCAGACGAGAACAGCACAGGAAAGAGAGGATACTTAAGAGAAGCATGAGAAAGTTGTATGGCATGTGTTGTATGTATGGCAATTTTACTGGGACAGTTTCACAGAGACAGATTGTGGAAAGAACAAGTTAGACACAGAAGAAGACAAAATGATCCAGAGAATGAGAAGGAGCCAGAAAATTAGAACTTATTGCCAAAGTTAATATGAGTCTAGGTGAAGGAATTCAGTCAGAAGCTGAGAGAAGCTGGATTGAATCACTCAGCTTGGAAGATTAGATTGTAAGGAGGCTAGAAGCTTCCAGGCTTAGGCCTAGAGATAGTTAGAACAGAGACAGAAATGTTCTGGGCTCAGCCCAAGCTGTGTATTCACACAGCTTGGTTACAGCTCTCATTTCATCCCTTCATCTGAGGAAATAAAAGTGACATTTACAGCTGATGTGAAGACCATTCAGAATAAACATTGGTGTCTGTCAACCTTACTTGCAGCTTGGTGATTATATAATTCTTCTTTAGGAGAAGTAAATAGAAGTGGTGTGTATCCCCTGTGAGGCATCTTTAGAGGAAGGCTGCGATGTCATCTTTTTCTCTTTCTATTTTTTTAGAATGAAGTAATGATATTACTATTAGCAACTCTCTTGGGCCATGGACTAAACCTGAGAGTAGCAGCTGTGAATGATAAATAGCATGTGCATATAAACATGTATGCATGTATGTATGTATGTATGTACACATATATACATACATATATATGTGTGTACAAACATACACTATATATCATATAATGCATAATATAATATGCATACATTTAATATACATACATGCATACACAATACATACATATACTACATATATACATATATATATGCATGTATGTATACATGTGTGTGTATGTACATATACCATATGTATGTATATCTATACATATAGGAATATATATACATATAGATATACTTGTATATATTCCTGCATTTTAAATCACTATGACTTAGTTTTCAGTAAAGTTATAGATAGAATCTTAAAACATTTTAGGACTAGAAATAGGACTAGAATTACTTTGGGCAGTGACAAATACATATATAACATATACATGCACACATATAAGTGTGTATGTGTGTGTGCATGTTGTGTGTATACAGCACCTGGAAAGTTTCTTTTATTTATTTATTTATTTATTTTTAATTTTTTATTGGATATTATATTTACATTTCAGATTTTATCCCCTAGCCCCCCTTCCCCCCACCACCCAGGAACCTCCTATCCCATCCCCCCTCCTCATGCTTCTATGAGGATGTGCCCCCACCTACCCCCCTACTCCCAACTCCCCACCCTCGAATTCCCACCCCCACACTTGGTGTTCATCCTTCATGGGACCAAGAATCTCCTCTCCCACCTATGCCAGACAAGGCCATCCTCCCCTTCATGTACAGGTGGAGTTATAGGTCCCTCCCTATGTGCTCCCAGGCTGGTGGTTTAGACCCTGGGGAGCTCTGGTTGGTTGGGGTCACAAACCCTTTCTAATCCTTCAGTCTTCTCTCTAACTTCTCTGTTGGGAAATCCTTGATCAGATCAGTGGTTAGCTGTGAGCATCTGCCTCTGAATGTGTCAGTCTCTGGCAGGCCTCTAAGGAGACAGCTATATCAGGCTTTTGTCATCATGCACTTCCTGACATCCACATCAGTGTCTACCTTTGGTGACTGTACCTGGGATGGAGACCCAGGTGGAATGGGCTCCAGATGGCCCCTCCTTCAGTTTCTGTCCCATGTTTTGTTTCCATATTTGCTCCCTTGAGTATTTTTGTTACTCCTTTTAAGTAGGACTGAGGCATCCACACTTGGTCATTCTTCTTCATGAGCTTCATGTGGTCTGTGTGTTGAGTCTTGGCTATTCCAAGGTTTTGGACTAACATCCACTTATCAGTGAGTAAATACCATGTGTGTTCTTTTGTGATTGGGTTAACTCACTCGGGATGATAATTTTCCATCCATTTACCTAAGAATTTCTCGAATTCATTATTTTTAATAGCTGAGTAATACTCCATTGTGTAAATGTACCACATTTTTTTGTATCCTTTCCTCTGTTGAAGGACATCTGGGTTCTTTATCTGGAAAGTTTCTTAAGACACAGCTTTCTGAGGTCCCAGCCTCAGAAATTCTGATCTCAAACAGCAGGAATAGTGTCTAAGGTCTTGTTTTTCTTTTCCCAGATGATACTGAAGGTTCTTTGTTAGCAATGTGATTCTTCTAGGGAAGTACTTTTTCTGAGGCAGAAAAAAGCTTGGCACATGGAAGAAGCAGGAGGCAGGCTAGATTTGGAGCAAGGAAATAGTCTGAGATAAGGTTAGCAAGGTAGGCAAGGTGTTGATCCTATACCAGGTTATAAGGCAGAAAAAGGAGTGATTCTCTTCTAAGTGGTTTGGGGAGAAGCATTGAGAAACACTGAGCAGGGAAGTGACAAGTTTGTAATGTCATGTTTTACACCATAGAGGACAGACTGTATAGGACCAGGACTCTATTGTTAGTCAGCTTGAGAAAGCCTGGTAGCTTGGTCTGTAGTGGTCACAGAAGAAATGAATTCAAGTTATATTTTAAATACAGTTTTTGAATATATATTTTGAGGTCAGAGTAACAGGGACTTTGGTGATGGATTCAATGGGTGGAATAAAGAACAAGGAGGAATCAGGGATGATTCCCAAGTTCCTGTCTTGAATGAATGGGTGGAATCTTCCCAAGACAGAGTCGACTCTTGAGCACTAGACCACAGCTAGAATTAGGGATGGTAGTCCACCACTCCCATTTATGGCAACTGGTACTTTGTGAAGATGCAACCCCCACCTTAAGCTATTCATTGCAGTTTCCCAACCAACCTCTGAGATAGGCCTGCCTCACCCTCTTTCCTTATACTGGAGCCTCACATGTGGTTTGGAATTGTCTGTTTCTGAGTCATGATCTGTTTTTGTGTGTGTGTGTGTGTGGGGGGGTGATGGGTTTCTCTCTCTCCCTCTTCTTTCTCTCTCTCTTTTTTAAACCAGGTTATGTTGTGACTCTTCAGTCATAGAACACAATGACCTCTCAGATCCTGATCCCTTTGAAGGTATCCAGTTGTCTTGAGTAATATGCACAAATAGCCTGTTTTCTCATGTTTCAGGTGTAATTTGCTTCATTACGGAATGACTTTCACAAGGAGAATAGTTTTTCCATTTTTGGCCCATACTTACGTAATTTTTAAATTGCTCCTAAAATAACATCTTTTATTGATTTATTTTAAAAAAAGAAGAAGAAGAAAAGAGGTCTGTATCATCTGGTCTCTGTATCTTCCAGCCAGTCTCCTCTTTCTTTTCTCTCTGCATTATCTATAAGTGAACTTCTGCTTGTGCCCTCAGCTTACTTTCTCTTTCTTTGGGACCTTTGCATAAGCTAGTTACTACTTGTAGAAAGCTTTTCTGCTGGATAATTTTGCCAAGCCTTACTTACTCATGACTATGGCTAAATGAATGTTAATTCCTCAAGGACACCTTTGTGTATATCCCTAATACTGTTCTAATGCCCCCAGATATGAACATATCTTCTTAACATTAATGTTATAAATGTGGATTTAATGAACATCCTTGATTGATGTTTTTTCCTTATTTAATTATTCATGGCTACTTATTTATCATTTTATCATTTATCATTTTTCTTCTTTAATGGATTGTAAATGCTATTCAGGGAATATGCCTGTACTATTCATGTTGTACACTACTGGTACCTACCCTTCAATCAGGCTTAATATGGCATAACAAATGGTTGACCTTTAGCTAAAAACAGTATGTGTAAAAAGTACTAACCCCAGCTTCCATGTTCTAGATGGGTCAACTTATATTTATTTCTCCCTTCTGAGACTGTCTCCTACAGGGAACCCCTGCTGAGATGAGCGTACCCATGTCCTCTTTTATGCTGTATATACTAAATATGCTGAGAGTCTGAGCTGTTGGAACATCTCTATCCAAGTGCACAGTCCATCTGATCCTAGCTTTACATTACTTATGTCTGTCTCTCTTAATCTCCTTTTATCCCCAGTCAGGTTTATCCCAGAGCTGAGTGGGCTATCACATGAATTCATGGGTTGATTTCAATGGTTGGGGTGCATTTATCTTTTCATTGTAAGAAGAAGCATTATAGGCTTTTAATTGCTTCATAGATTTGCAACGTTTTTCATACTCCAATGTGTTTGGTGTATGATATATGATTTGCATGATATAGCTGCAGGTTCCTTCTCTGTGGAGTTAACCCATTGTGGGTCAATAACAATCGGGATGGGTGTGTTATTTATATGCCAAGTATATTTATATGCGAGTAGTATTTGTATGTCATTATTTTCTACAAAATACAGTATGTCAACCATTTACATAGCATTAACATTTATTAGGTATCACAAGTGATCTAGAGATAATTGAAAGCAGACAAAAATTTTTGCCAACATTCTGTGAAAATGCCATATAATTTTGGGTCAGGGATTTGGACATTCTTAGAGGTTGACACCTAACTCAGACGGAAAGGAATCCTGAAGCCAATGGCCAGATCAAACAGGAGGATGGTTGTTCAGCTTCCCAAATTTCCATAATACTTCAGTTTTTAACATTCAAATATTTCAAACATGGGTTTGATTTTTAAAAATATCTATCTGCAGGCAAATTACATATATTTTGACTTAACCGGTTCGTTCCTGTTGCATGCAGACTTACCTTTTTCTCATTATTATTTTCTTCCTTCTTTAGACCATGAGTACCTCTAGACATCTTTTTTTTTTTTTTAATTTTCCTCTATAATGAAAACATTGCCAATTTCCAAATACTGCTCTGTACTTCAAAAGAACAAGGAGGGGTAGTCTCTAAGATACTCAACCGTTCTGTGGTTATTTTTCAGTTCCCTAAATTAAAGTTAACTGCTTCTATCTTCAGATTGTAAAATTCTCTAGCTGGGAGGTTTTTCTGCTCTGGGTCCTTTTATGACATTTTGTAAGCATTAATGACATGCCACAGCATTTTGAGAGTACTGTAACATAGAATTATATATTAGAGAAAAATTAAGGCCAACAAGCCTGTAATCAGGCCTTAAGAGAACTGCTGGTTATCTCAAAAGCATTTTGAATTTCCATAAAAATTGGCTTGCCATCTTTCTATGGGTTTCCAAATACTTTTTTATCTCTTTCCACTTAAAGAGCTCATCACGCTCTCTTAGTTTCCATTGTTCAGGTCAAACCAGAAAAGGTAAAGCCAAAACCAGTCTTCCTTCCCAAGACTGGCATTCATGATGCGAAGAGATGTCCCTTTTGTCACCGAATCTTCTAAAATTATTGATAGCAATAAAATGTAAAAATAAATGCATTTTTTCCATTGTTAAGAGAGAAAGAGCTTGAAGGCATTTTTCTTGTTAAAATGCTAATGAATTATTTATGTTTTGTTGCTATACCCAGATAGCCAGCAAGAAACAACTTTGGAGAAGTGTGTATTTTGGCCCACAGTGTTAGGCACAGCCCATCACTGTGGGGAAGGCAGGACTGAAGGAAGTGTGAGGTGGCTGGTCACCTTGTATCCACAACCAGAAACCACTCAGACTAGATGTCTGCCTCCTGCAGCTCACATTTCAGTGATGCTGAGTCCATTCTGTACAGTTAAAATTACTTGAGATTACCAACTTACAAATAACAGGGATTGATTGTGCCTCACAGTTTTGGATGTTTCTGCCCATGGTCACTTGACTGTGTTGCTTTTTGACCCCTCCCCCCAAGACAAGAAAGGACATAATAATAAGCACATATTGATGCAATCCAAGTGCCTTATGGCCAGGAACAAAAAGAATACAGGAAATGACCGATTTACACTCTCTTTGGAAGGTGCACCACCTATGACCTTCCATTAGGATCCTTCTCTTAAAGTTTCCACCATCTTCTAGGGTGCCAAGCTGAGCACTTTTGATAACACATGCATCTTTTGGGCACAGTATGGATCTAACCACCATAAGTAGAGAACAGGGATCTAACCATTGACAATATGGCTTGAAAGAGCTGGGTGTCAGAAAAAGTAAAGGAGACTCTGACATAGAGCTGTGGTTCATTGTATTGTTGTTTAAAAGCATATTTGGGGGAGAGGAGGGGCTGGAGTGATAGCTCAGTAGTTAAATAGCACTTGGTACTCTTCCAGAAGACCCAAGTTCAGCTCCCAGTAGCTGCATTGGAGAGTTCACCATCACCTGTAACTCTAGTTTCAGGAATTCCAACACCCTCTTATGGTCTCAACTCATACCCACATGCATGTGGCATACTTATAGAGATACACACATACACATACATGGATACACAGAAATCAAAAGCTGTTCATATTTTTATTGTAGAAAAATTCACATATACACCAAAGTGAGAACAAGAACATTTCACAATTTGTATATTGATAATCACTTAGTAATGTCAAATTGTGGTTAAACACATATCCTCTGGGTCACTCCCAACTGATCAAACCTGACCACTCATTTCTAAACATTTCATTAAGTACTTGCAAAAGATAAACAGACAGGGGTTTTTTGCCAATTATACAAATTCACATCACCAGTATCTCATCTGAAGACAAGGTCTTCAAGATACTATTTCAGAGGATAGATTTGAGAAGAAGCTTATTGTAAGAGATACATTCTGATAAGACTTGACTGAAAAGCAAGGAGCCAAATAAAAAGAAACCAGACACTGGAATAATATACATTGTGTGGGGCTGTGTGGGTGGGAGGGTATTGTACATGTGCACGTATGGGTATGTGTATGTGTGTGTACAAGTGTGAGTGCTTGTGTATATGTGCATACTTGTGCATGTGCGCATTTAATTAAATAAATAAATTAAAACGTTTAGCAAAAGTTAGGTCTTTTTGGTGTATATCTGTGATCTTAGCACACGGAAAGCAGAGGTAAGAAGATCATGAATCCCAGTCCTGCCAAAGCTCCAAAACAAGTCTCTGTCTCAAAACCAACAAATCTTTAATTAGTTGTAGGGAGAAAGAGACTCTTCACAATAAATTCTGGTTGTTTCCTATAAAACAGTAAGCTGGCAGAAGAGATTTCTAAGAAACAGAAAATCCTGTGCTTTGGGCCAAAGAAATGCTGCATCTTTCTTTCTTAGTTGCCAAGATGAATCCAGTAAGGAGTGAACCTGTTCATGTTTTACATTATAAATACAGCAACCAACAAACAGCTTAACCTATACTAGGACTTGGCCAACGTTGGGCTTCCAGGAATTTCTTCCTGCAGTTGCTGGATTCACTCAGTGTTTGTTGAGGCTCACCATGGCTGCCTTATCTTATGGCTTGCCAGGCTCCAGAGTCCATAGCCTAGAAATTCTATTTCTCTTTTGAAAGGGCCTCTCAACTAAAGTGTTTTTGAACCAAGAGACCAAAACACTTTCAAAACTGTCGAATGAGCTCACAGCACTCTGCTGAGTACCTCTGTGCTGGCTCGTTTCTTCCCTGGTCACAGCTCCTGCAGACAGACAGAGGAATAGCATGAATGCCTCTTTGCTTCAGCTTGCAGCCCAACGGCCATCTGCAGGCAGGCCCGCGCCAACCCCTCCCCTGCCCATTTGAAATTCAAATCCTTCAAATAAGTCTCAGTGTCACCTTTGTCCAGACGCCTCAAAAGCCCCAGCTCATGTCTGTCTGCTTGAAATTATAAAGACCCATATGACTGCGTAGGAAGAGAAACTGTGGTGAAATAAAATCCAGGGTGGTAGTTAAATAAATTCAGAGAAACCAAGACATTTGCGACAAAGCTGAGATTTTGTCCTCACCTCACCTCCCAGGAAGGCATGCCGGCTCAGGAAGAGAAGTCACTTGCTAAGAGCCAACACCCTTGAGCTGTCGATTTCTAGGATGCATTTTGCTATTTGTATTAAAACTAATGTAACTTCATTAATTTTCAGGCTTTAATCTACCTAGTTTTCTAGGATTTTGGAAAAGTGCACTGAAAGTGAAAGCTGTTTGGGTAGGTGGGGGTGGGTAGGATGCGCTCAAGCGCTAGAAATGGATGTTGGCTCCTTTCTTTTTTCTGCTTTATTTTTCTTTGTATCTGAGGTAAAGTCTTTCACTGAACCCAGAGCTCATCAATTTGGCCCGACTGACTGGCCAGCAGGCCCCAGAGACTATCTTATCTCTGCCTTCCCTGTGCTGGGAGTACGGACGTGTGCCTCTGTCTGACTTTTTTTTATAGCGTTCTGGGGGATCCCACTCGGGTCTTCACATGCAAGTACTAAGCACTCCGCTGACTGGACCAGCGCTCCTGTTCTAGCTTAGCGTGTTTTAATTAACATGAGAACCATGGGTTCATTTTCTAGTCCAGCAACTTATGTATTATATGGTCTTGGCAAACTACCCAAGCACCCTTGCACTGCCTTTTCCACCTCTGTGAAATGGGAGCGTGTGGCTGTGGACCACAGGGTGGTTATGAGGGGAGGGATGAGTCTTTTAAAGATACTGTGCAATGGAAGTTTTAAAAGGCAGAAATACTCGGCTGAGCAATGTAGCTATACTTGATAGTTGAGGAAGGCCTAAATGGATTTAGGATGATGCTTTCCTTGGTGCCAAAAACACATAGGGGACTAGCTGGGAGACAAGAAATAGAAACAAAGTGAGAAGAAACAAAAACAAAGCAATCAAGCAACATCAGATCAAACCATGTGCCCTCGAGCAAGGTTAAGCTCCATAAGATGATTTCCCCCCCCCCCCTTTATTAATAAAATGGGAGCAGCCATCAGACCTACCACAGAGAAATCTCGTGAAAGTTTGGAGATCTGATGGGTATAGCATTTGGCCCAGTGTCTGGCATACAGGGAGCTCCATAAATTTTATTTCTTTTTCAAAAGACAATTTCAATGTCACTTCCTCAATAAAGATAGTAAAATCTTGATGTGGTTTCCTCTCTATCAGCTTTCAGAAGAGTGGGTTTCCCCCTGTCTGTTGTCGGAAGCAATAATGTTTCTGAATGGGAGTAGCTAAGATTACCCTAATGCTCTTTGGGTAGGCATTAGTGAAGCAGTGGGGCAGTAGTCAGGAAACCTATACAGATATCATCTTACTGAGCATCAAGAGGGAGGCATGGGAGATGTGATTGAGAAACATGCTGTGTGATGTCCTAACAACTCAGAAAAGACAAGGGGGACTAAGACAGAGAACATAGGATGTGCTCGCATGTGTCCATCTGCAACCTGTTCATCTGTGTGCATAGAACTCACCCCTGGCATAACCCATGTGTCCTCTCTAGGGGTGGAAGACTTGGTTTCAGAGAGGAGAGGCATGCAGCTTTTTTAGGAGTGGGGGCTAAGAAAGAGGGAAGCTGAAAACAGTGAGCCATCTAAAGATGGAAACAGCTCATCTCACTGTTCACTTAGTAAAGAGATCTGCATTTAAAGTTTGAGGCTAGAAGGGGACCAGTGGAGGTTAAAGAACAAAGAAAAAACTTAGACTGGTGTAAAAATAGCTCTGTTGAGTTTCCGGTGCAAAGTACTCAAGACGATCAAGTTATGAAGTGTTTTTGCCGGCTCATCATTTTGGAGGTTTCAGTCAAAGGATGGCTAGACTTCCTGCTTAGGCTGAAGCAGGGAGCCATGCATCAGAATAGGAACATGTGGAAGAGCAAGAGGTTTTGTCTTGTGGCAGTGAAATGAAAGAGAAAAGAGACCGGGGCCCCACAGTCCTTTTTCCAAACAGTTTCCGGTGACTGACAACCTCCCTGAGGGTCCCATCACTTCACAGTAGTGCTAGGAGCCGTTAGGAGGGCATTAGGAGGTTCTTTGGACTCAACCTACAGCAATGATAAGTTAATGAAACAACAACTATTATGCATGAGACATTCTCTGAGGTGTGTTGTACACCTTCCTTTCAGTGGTTAGCTATAACCTCATAAAGTTAAGCATAACATTGATTCTATTCTGTAGATGAGAAAACTGAGTTTAAGTGTCCCAAAGTTAGGAGAAAATCTAAAGGCAGGCAGTGTGACTCAGGGGCCCAAGAACTGTTGACTCCGCATTTTGACCATGTTAAAAAAACAAGGCATGAGTGAAACCCGGTCAGTTGTAAAATCGTTTGGATCTTGCATTCAATTCCATGGCATATGCTTATCCACTCACGCTCAAAACTATACTTTCATAGTAATTAAAACTGAGGAAGATCGGAACTACAACTTCCACATGAATTCGGGGCAAATGTTTCAATAATGTACTTGATTATTAAAAAGAAGAAGAATTTTGCTGTGTGTAACAAAGCACTGACTGTAAATGCTACAGTGGGAAGCTGTCTCCAAGTGATAATATTGTTCTCAGGGTGACCTGCTGGCTGCTGAGACATAGGATAGCAGGGGCTATGTGTGTGAGTGTGTGTGTACGTATGTATATGCATGTGTGTGCATGTGTGTGTAGTGTTATATGTGTCCATCTATGCATGTGCGAATCTATGTATGCCCATACGTATGTATGCAGTTGTGTATTTGCATGTGGATGTGTGTGTGTGTGTGTGTGTGTGTGTGTGTAAACATGTTTGCAATGTCCTATTCAGTCTTCACAGTAGGCACAAATAGCAAATCACTCAGGCTGGTTTTGCTATCATAACATATTCTTTTCACTGTGTCTTATTTTCAAGTTCCATTCTAATAAACCAGTTAGTGAAAGCATCATGGTGAAGTTTATTTATTCTTCATTTAAAAAGGGGAATTGTAATCAGGAGTGATTTTTGAATATATAAATGTGTCAGATATCCAGAAGAAAGTCTGTCCCAGGGTAGTTTTGCATCCCAACCATTTCTGTGTTAAATAAGACTATTTCCTGATCCACGAAGTTTTCCAAAAACATTCCCTTTTCCAATTAACAGTGCAGAATGCTGATGAAGTTGAATGTTCATTATGTAATATGTGTCTTTAAGATACATGTTTCATATCAGTGTTGAGTGTAATGACTGACACATAGAAAAAGACAGAAGACCTCATTTATAATATGCTGACACACAGTAGATACAGCCTTTCTGTTTAGAATTGAACATAACTGCTGTATTAGTTTTCTCAGAATGCATGCAAAAGCTCTGGGGACAGCACTTAGCTGAACAAGGCATTTTGTTCCTGAGCTCCCTTTGTAAATACTTTAACTCTTAGAAATAACACTGGCTGGCCAATGAAAACACTTTGATAAAAGCTAAGAATATAAGATAAAAAACAGCTGGGTAGATTTTATATATATATATATGGAAACAACTTTGAACTACATAGACAATGTTGTTTAAATCCAAACAGATGTGGTTTAATCTTGGTTTTGATCCTCTTGTAGACTTTCTCAGAATGCCTGCATATGCAGAGAGATGATGACTTTCAGATGTCTGGACATAATTTGTCTCTGTTAGAATCACCTTGGTGCATAGATCATGTACACCAAACACTATGAGTCTTTGAACATGGACAGCAGGGTACCAGGGAGAATTTATGAGGCTCTTTTGGTTTGGGCCAATAATTCTGAAGGGGGGGGATGGGCAACAGTGTCCACACAATGTCATTTTGGAAACAGGAAAAGTCAAATGTGTTCTCCATGACTTCAGTAAATCATGGAGATAGTTTCAGTTCCTCACACTCATAAGTGCTTTCAAATGATGTGTAGCACATGACTGCTCTAAAAATAACATAGTAAGGGATTTGTGCACCTTCCAAGGTCCCTGCTGTTTATGAGCCACTTTTTATATGATATCCCCTTGCACTGAGATTCCCTCATCCCAGTGTTAGCAGAAGAAACCAGTGGATCGAAACTCCTTTAAAACATGGCTTGTCATCATTCAGACCATGAAAGCCCCTATGAAAGTCTCCTCAAAGCTACTTTCAAGTTCAAAGGGAAGGCAGGCTGTTGCATTTGTCATTAGGGAAAAACTGAAGAGTCACACAGGGAGACATTCTATAACACTTTCTCTTCTTTTGTCCCCACTGCTTGGATGAATAGAGCAGTGAATGGAACGGATTGAGTGCACAAGCTTGTAGCAGACAGTAGAATTGTACATGGGAATGCAAGGGAATGAGACAGAACAGGGGCACTGGGAAATAGCACTCGATCATCAAGTGACCTTGGGAACGTCCGTATTCCAACTTAGCTTTTTCTTCTGAGTTTCCCTAATTTTCTTCATGGTCACATACCTTGACAATATTTAAAAATCTTCAATCTACAGTTGGAGGAAATGAAGTGCCTATACATTTGGACAAATTTTTGAAAACACAAAGTAGGGAAGGCTTGGGAGGAATGGCTAGAAGGGCAAACGAGGTGAGGTGGGCTGAAGGTGGTGACTGTAGATTTGTGAGTCAGTGGGAAATTGGCCCAGTGTCCCCCAGTCATAACAGAAAGGAAGGATCCAATTTCTATGTGGTCAAACGTTTTCTAGAACTGTTGGCTCTCTAGCAACAGACTTTTGTTCCCTGTAATGTCTCACCCCATCAAAACCTTCCTCAGGGCAGAAATGTAATGTGAGGTCATCTCTAGCCACAATCTGATCTACCACAATAATCTGAAATTATATGCATAGGCTTATTACTTAAGAAATGCAGTTCTGGTTATATCAGTGGAGCCTCTAAGTCTTCTTCATCATCCACTTGTACTGTCTGTCTAGATATGGTTCTAGATATGATTCCTTGATCTTTGTGGAAGGAAGTTGTCCCTGCCCAACACCAGTCATGACTCTGTGCCAGGATCCTCATCAGTGATGTTTCCCAATCAGAAGTATTGTGGCTGCCAAATGAGAGAAGATGTAGGAACTGGGGTGCTTGCAGTAGCCAAGTCAGTAACTGAGTCTGCCTAGAACTCCAACCAGTTCCCAGGGAAACAGTGAAGTGACAAGAGATTGAAGTGGAGCAGGGCAGAGAAGCATAGTAAATGCTGTTAGGAGGCAAACTCCTCTTTCCTTTTCCCAAATGGGAGAGGGAGAAGTTAGAATTGGAGGAATGTGAAGCCTTAGAAGGCAACCAATTCACCAAGTTAGGGAACCACAGAATCAGGCTCCACTTGTGAAGCTCCTAGGCTCTGGGCATGAGCACACGATTGGCACTTTCGTTTTATACACTGGGAAAGTGGAAAGGTTGGGTGTCTTCTGAAGATCTTTCCAACTGGAAAATGGTTTGAATATAAAATGTTTTTCTCCTGATTCTATAAATACAGAGGTTTCAACACTATGCTTGACAGAAAAATAAAAAGGATATGAGGAGTGGAAGAGAGAAGACACAGAGGTACAAAGACACAATAAACACATACATTAAGTAATAATGACAATTATGACCAATTATCCAGACTGGAGCATATTGACAGTGATCATACCATGTATCCTTGCCCACATTTGGTCTTAGACACTACAATAAGAGAAGTTCACTGATATGAAAGACAGTTATAAGTATAAACAGGACAAAGGAACATAATATATTAATTTAAGCTATTGTTAATTTTTGGTATCCAGTTTTTCTAATAAAGCTAAATATTACATCTTGGCCAAAGAACTGCTAATTTGTAGTGAGACTGCAAGAAAATGTGTCTGGTTTGAGCTGAGAGAAATGTCCTTATTGTTCTTCAAGGTAATTTATTCTCAAGAATCTTCAAGTGTGTCTTAGTGTTCTCATGTGCTACAGAGTGGGTAATTAGAGAGAAAGGGGTTGTCCATTACATGGTTCTGGGAGTTTGGGGATACTGAGGGTATGGTACCAGCCTCTGGTGAGAGTCATCCTGGTGCTGTATTCCTTGGCAGAAGCCACAGGCAAGAGAGACACATTTACACAGAGATAAAGATGAAGAGAAAAAGAGATAGATCATGCACTGGTAACTCATCTATCCATTGACAACAGATGGCTGACAGTTCTGTCCAAAAACACTTCCAAAAGGCCTCACCACTCAACCAGGCTACACTGGGAATCAAACTTCCATTTCTTGGAATATGGGAGCACCTTCATTCCACAGCTTCTTTTCAAAATATGTGTGATTTCCTACCCCATGTGACTTAAGGAACATTACGTCTCTTACATAGACCTTTTGGTATTTTTGAGGGTCTCTGTTGTAACATGGGGGTACACATGAAGAGCTATGAAGAAATTGGTGAGCTTACCATGTTAAATCAGCTCTGAGACTCTTTGTGTGAAAGGTGCTTACAGTGACACAAATAAACTGTTTTGAACTGGAGGCCTTCTAGGAGTCAGGTACCAAGGGAAACATTTCAGCTGTATTCTTTTCTTTTTCACAGCAACCTCATAACTCCTTCAATGGTTCATTTATTTTACTGCCCACCTTCTACATGCCAGAGAGTCTCCTGGACTCCAGGGAGACACCAGCAAACAAAACAAAAAGGTTCTGCTCTCACACTGTTTGAGTTTTCATGAGGGAGAGAGATGACAGACAGATATACATGATGCCAGCTGTTGATAAGCCCTAGGGATAAAAATAAAGCATGATGGGAGAATAAAGAATGGCAGAGGGAAAGGCGGGGGCTATTTAAACACAGTGGTCAGTAAAGTCTCTCTGGTGAGACTGAAGAAGCCAGGGGCTGAACCTTTTGCCCAGGGGATAGTATGTTCTATGCCAGGGAAACTGAGATTTTTAAAAGTCCCCTGTAAAACAAGAGGGGATGGTTTTACTACAACCCAACACAACAACCATATCAGAGTATAAAAGGATGTAAGCAACTTTGATGCAAACCTACTTCAGGAGTCTCCTAACTTTTCTTGCTTTGTCCATATGGTGCCTCACCTGGCTCAGTTCCTCCGCCTACACTATACCAATGGATTGATGCCCACATTGGAGGTGTTATGTAAAAATCTATAACTCATTTTTTGTTTTAGCTTGTCCTTTATCTTGCTCTTGAGATCCAATCTCTGAGAAAGTGTACAGAGGAACATGGTTTTCACGTGGTATTCCTGAAAAAACTCTTGTGGCTCTAAGAGGCTTGAAGATCTTCAATAATGGGTAGTAAAGATGTCAGTGGTCAGAGCTCTTGAGTGTGACTGTTGGCTTTCTTTAAGGCAGCAGTGATGATATTTGTATGGTAGGGTTTAGAAAGTGTGTTTGTTAATGGATTAAGACTGTAATTTCTTTAGAATAGTAAGTGAAGATATTCTAAGACTGAGGATTTAAGTCAGTAAGAGAGCATTTTATCAGCACATGCTAAGCTCAAGGCTCCAGTCCCTGCACTGAAAAATAAGCCACTCCCTGTAAAAAGAGCAACAAGTCAAAGTGACATATAAGAATATGACTTTGGGGCTAACATGATGGCTTGGCAGTTAAGAGCATTTGCTGCTCTTGTTGGGGACCAGAGCTCAGTTCTAGGCATCCATGTCTGGTTCCTCACAACTGCCTGTAACTCTACTTCTAGATGAATCTGGTGCCTTCTTCTGGCTCATACATGTGGGCGCGTGCGCACACACACACACACACACACACACACACACACACACACACACAAACACACAGACACACCTACTCGTATATGCATAAATAAAAGGAAGATGTATTTTTAAAAAATTATGATGGGAAATTCAAAAAATTAAAAACTCCTTCAAGTTTGGAAAAATAAATGACATGTGGAAATATTCTATTAAACAGGAATACTCGTGGATCCAAGAAGTCTTCAGCAACTCTTATCAAAGATTTGGAGACATTTTCCTTCTGTTGGGACTCACCTGTCATCCTAGGTGGAGACCTAGGGTCTTCCTAGTTCTTCAGTACCCTCCAGCAATTCTTGCTACCCCATCTTAGGCCTTTGAGACCCACTGACTACAGAACCACTTCATACCAGGGATTCTATAGCCACTGAACTTGGCTGAGAGCCAGGTAGCCTGCCTGTGTTCTCTTTCCCCATCCTGGTCTCTCTAGAGTGCTTTTAGACATGCTCGTTTGGGGGATGTCACGTGGGGAGACTGCTAGTTAACTCTGTATCTTTTACTTTTTCTGATATACAAAATATATGTGGAATGTTCTATTCTCACACAAAGCTTAGCTCTTTCTTTTTATTTGGAGACAGGCTACCACTTTAAAATAAAATAAAAATTGGGAGAAGGGAAGTCTCTTTCACTTTAAACATTTCAGAAAATATCTCTTTTCATACTAAGTTGAAAGTCTTATTCATTGAGGGAGTAATTAAAGAAAGAATAAGAAGATGTAAACGCCAGAGGACTAATTCACAGTTCATAAGAAGACCACTTTTTTAAGATTAACTGTTTAATGCTATTTGGCATAAAGAAGGAATATTCAGTTTGTAGATAAATGACTACGGTGGTTGGTGGTAGGTATATACGTGCAGTATGTACATGCACACATCTATGAAGAAGAACCTTTCTTTGTCTAGTCCATTCCAGCAGGCAATAATGACTGCTGTCCTGGGTTCTGGCCTTTCCTTTCAGAGATGGCTCTCACTGCCATCTCTACATGGATAACTATATGTATTTTATGTGGGTAGAAAATCAGAGAAATGAGTTTCTCACCAGGTAAGTTAGGTCATGTGACTAAGCTATCCTCTGTGGAAAGGGAGAAGTAACTGACACCCACTGAGCTAGCTTCTTAAAAGCAAAGTCTTTTCCTCTGGTATGTGGATGTGTCCTTTGAGCTCCTTCTCAATCACAGAAAGGAGCTCGGAATGACACTTTATTTGTTTAAAAGAAAATAAATGTATATGTTTAAAAAACTGTGTCACAAATTTTTATAAAAATACTATTCGGGGTACGGTGGTGACTTTGTTGTAAGTTACCTGTGCCATAGGAGGCCTGACTATCTCCTCAAACACTTTGGGTGCTCATGAGAATATTTTACCTCATGAACCTGGGTAAAGAGCATTACCCTCTCCATGTTGGGGAATATCATCCATCCTCAAACATCTAAATACAAATCTATGTGTGTGGATCTTTTTGAGTCAACATGAAGTCTCATGTCTAAATGCTGGACTTTTAATCTGATAATTTTGTTGAGAACACAAGCCAGTTTTATATCAAATGCATATAGAAAAAAATCTATCTAAGCCCCAACGTGAGACATCCTGTGTTCTTCAATAGACACAGGCCTTTTGGTCAACTTTTTACATTCCCTCAGCTGGTAGTTTTCTGGAGCCTGTTTCTTCTTTCTCCAATGGAAATCTGTTGGATTTTATTTGCTCCAAGCAAAAGAACTCTTATGAACAAGCAAATGTCATAACTTATTGGAATACTGTCAACAACTGCCTATTTGGGAAAAACAGGAACTAAAGAATCTTGAGTTTTATCAGCCAGATAATTCAGCATCAACTATGTCTGTATTCTGTCTGGGGCATCCTAGTTGGAGTTGTATTGCCACAACTGATAGCTGCAGAGTGATGCTAGACAAGACATTGGTTAACCACACTATGGTATACATGGCCAGCAAGTTGAGATGCTGTAATTAGAAAAAAAGGGGTAGCTCTGTTCGCTGCTTGGAAGTGGGCACTATGGCTGAGAGCCACATGGCATGGGGCAGAGACATTCCACAAACAACAGCCATGGCTTCCACTTCAGAAAGAATAGAGAATGATCCTGGATAAACATAGACAATAGATGGTCACTACTACATTGGTTTCCATAGGAGAGACTAAGACAATAAATATTTACCACTACAGTGGTTTCTGCAGTGGAATTTCTACTTGCACTTCTTGGGAAAGTCTATTTTCTGAATCTTAGTCTGAAAATAATGAGCTTTAAAGTTTAGAAGTGTGAAAAAAGAACTTCACTTCCCTAATGAGTGAGTAAGAGATGGGCATTCACTATAGAGATGTGTTCATCAGGGAAAACTAACTGCTTTGAGAAGAGGGTACCAGGAAGATCAGACAGGAAGGATCCAAAGCTAGTCTATCTTTCTAGGTACTAGACAACAGCATGGAAGAGGGGTGTGGGGCTCACAGTCTCATCTGTTTTGATTGCAACAATCACTCTGTCAAAAATATGTGTTCCAGGCTCAGTTCATAAAGTACTTGTTATGCACAAGGACCTATGTTCAGAAACCCAGCTCTCAGGTAAAATAGCTGGCCATATATTTGTAGCAGCAATGCTTGGGAGAGTAGGTGTGCAGACAGGCGAATCTTTGGAGCTCATTGGTCTGCCAGGCTAGCTTAATGGATGAGTTCCAGGTTCAGTGAAATACATGGCTCCAAAAATAAGATGGAGAGTGACTTAGGGATATTTTGGCCTCCACATGCAGGTGTCCATATATGTATTCCCTCCAGATAATCATACCTACAAACACAAACACACATACACACACATGCCCAACATACATGTTCTTGGATCAATGTGCTGCCATCAATGACTTCTTAAAATAAACAAGTGTCAGGGCTTCTCACACAGCATCCCCTTTTCAAGCCTATGAATGGTGTTCTAAGAAGTAAGTTTTCAAAGGCAAAGTATGTTCTTCAATTGGAAACGTCTACACATACTTCTCTGTGGAGCTCCTTAGTCCTTCTGATTTATTGAAAAAAACCTTCTAATAATGTCTTCACATATTTTCCATGATTTATAAATTCAATGCTACCTTATAGATCTTTGTAAATATTACTAGCTTTATATAGTTTATTAATAATTTTATTATTTTCTACAAAGAAATCAAGTGGAAAGGATGTGGGAAATATTTTAGTAACAATTTATGATTTGAGGTTTTACCATGAATTCTGGTCTTTTATTCCAAATCCCCAACATCAATAATTGACTGGAATTTGAAAGCTAGTTTTGCCAGCAACATGTAAGAGTTATTGTTAGAGAGCTAAGGGAAAAAACAGAGGTGAGAGCCAGGCAAATGTTCCAGAAAGAGAGAGAGAGAGAGAGAGAGAGAGAGAGAGAGAGAGAGAGAGAGAGAGAGAGAAATGAATATATGAATCTCCCTGGGGCAGAGGTGAATCTCACCATGGCAAATCCTGGAGAAGAGCTGTCTGAACTATCCTCTAGGTAGGAGTGAGGGAGAGATAGAGTTCAAGTGTTCATAGATGGGAGAGGCAGACAGGACAGAAGGAAGAAGAAATGAACCCTCTCTAGAAGGTTGAGGAAACTGAAATTTTCCTTTTTTTGAGTATTGAAAAGTCAAGATTTGTCCCACCGAGTGCCACTTGAGGAGGTCAGTCTTGGATTTGTGTTCACTAGAGGAGTGATTTCCACAAGGGGCATATATAACTGGTTCATGATGACTCTTGGGGTAGTAGATTCCTCTGTTGAGAAGAAACTCCCTATTTGATTCAAGGTCATTAGAAGCTATGCTACTAATATGTTCTTGGTGGACACTATACAGAGAAAATCCTGTGAAATTAACCCCCAAATTTCTCTAGGAAGTCAAGGGGACCTTCTTAACATGACACGGACCAAGGTGCTAGATAAGGAGATCCATTTGGTCAATAATTTGGAATAACAAATATGTAAGAACAGTGGATCAGTGGATGGCAGGAGTCTGACAGATTCAGAGAGTTAAGAAATTCTGTAGGTACAACCCAGTTGTAATTCAAGATCACTGAAGACTGAATTCAACTTACCCATCCTCTCACAGATGGGTGGAATATTCTGGTGTTAAGTCAAAGCATCAACTGTGCTAGGAGTAAATTAACTTCAGAGAAGAAACTCTGTAGAATCACTTTGGTAGACAGAGCTGTGAACAAATGTAACATGATCTGTGATGGGTTAACAGCTGTAATTCTTGTGATGAATAACATCATGTTTTGATCTGAGAACACAGTATATTAGGGAGATACCAGGGAGTGCTGCCACCATCACCACTGCTGGTAGATTTGAGTATAATTAATTGGGTACATCTATATATGGTGTCCAACGTGTTAGCAAGAACTTACTCTTAAAAATTAATTGGAAATTTCCAAATGGAAGACACGCACCATGCCTTAAGATTAAGAGGTGGGGAGAATTGGTTTCTTAGTGGAGCTGAGCGATTTTTGCTCAAGTCGTTTGAGACTAGGTGAGTTTGTGGGTTTGGGGCTAGGACAACAGACTTGCTAAATTGGCTCATGTAATTCTGGAGTTCATGGTGTAAGTTAGGACAAAGCACAAGGGGACAAGCTGCTCAAAAGGCAGAGAAAGGCAGATTGTGGAGGCTACCTGCATCCTACAATCAAGTGAAGGGACTAGAAATAGTGGAATTTTAGGAAGTCAATGCTTCATAAGCAACTGGGTTCTTTGAATATGGGCTCCACTGGAATTTTGATCTTGCTTAGCCTGACATATGACACATTTATAGCCTGGGAATAGGCTTATACAATAAATAGAAGGAATTTAACTGATTTAATTGAAGTTAAATAGGAAAGGATATTAATTCAACTCATATAAAGAGAAAGGTGTTATAGTATATATACCCACAGAGATATTAATCCACAGAGATATTAATCTCCATAGAAAGGAGGAATGAATAAAAAATGATTTAATCATTTTTAAGGATAGAAAGGAGAAATAATGGTAATTGCTTTAAAGAAAATTTAAGAAGTCGATGTTATCCTAAGCAACTGGGTTTTTTAAATGTGGGCTCCATGGCAATTCTGGGATTGCTTAGCCTGGCATTGATAGCCTAAGCATAGTCATATATATATATATATATATATATATATATATATATCACACATACACACACATACATACATACACATACACACACACACACACACACACACACACACACACACACACACACACACACACATATACTAATCCACAGAAGGAAGAATGTATGATAATTGCTTAATTGTTTTTAAGTATGCATGGATGAATAAATATAGTTTTAGGCCTTTGATTTCACAAACAAAGGCAGGATATGGTGAAGAAGCACTGTCTCAACAGATAATTGTTTAGATTGCTTTAATTGCTTTGAATTGCCTTAATTATCCAAATGCAGATGGTTATGAATTTGGTGGTTATGGTAATACAAATCCTCTATGAGAGAGGTCAAATAGAACTGGCCTAAAGTAAAAGGAGGCTATGAATTTCAATCAATCTATATATACCTCTGATGATTTCAGGTTACTGGACCAAGGACATGCTATTTTGGCAGAGAAGCTCTGTCTTTGTGTTGACAAGAAAGAAGAGAAGGCTTTGGCTCCCTGCCATAGTGATATGGATTAGATATGATAAGAGAAGACCCCCCCCCCCGGAAGATCTTGGCTACAGATAGAAAAGAACATTTCGAGAAGACCAGGCAGGACGTGATTTGCTAATTCCTCCACATAGGAACAGCCCTGAAACTGGCTTAGACATAAAAATGTCTTGAGCAAAACTTCAGCTAAAATTAGATAATAAACCTGGCTGGTTGCGGAATACTTTAGATTCATTGTGTCATCCTTCACATGACATAAACAAAGATTTATTACAACTGATTATTGATCAAATTAACTCATAAAAAATACAGTTGTCTTTTACCTTCTCAAACAAGGAGCAAAAAAAAAAAAAAAATCATCCTTAACTGATCTGTGCATTTTGCACACATACAAATATTTATATAGTATTAAAAGTTTGATTGTAAGATTCATATATTGCAGGATGTGCAGCTCTGACAAGATTCATCTTCAAGATGCTAAAATGACCTGATGTTCCAATTTCTTTCTTTCTGAAGCTGTTTTCCAGAGACTTGCTCAAAGAACAGCTTCAGGATAGCTGGTGATTCCCAATGGATTCAGTTCATCCAGCCTTTTAGACAGACTCAGTCAGAACTAGTCCTGAACCTTCTAAGCATACAGAGACTGATAGCAGATGCTAAAACTAGCTTTCTTAAGTCTAACTAATTTTTCCAATTTTACTACCCCTTTCCACCCCTTAAAAAATATTCATCAACCCTATTCATCAGGAAGAAGCCATGAAGAGTCATCATCCCTATTCCCTGGGTTTGAGTGTCTTGGTATCATTATTTTTAAAATTATAGATAGGTTGTCATTTTAATGGAGAATTTGGAAATGATCATATTTTGATCAGGTAGGAAACTAAGTGGAGAGCTTAGACTTGGGGATTTCTGTCTTTCCTTTCCTCTTCTATAGCCTTTCTTTCTTAGGCAAAGGGAAGGGGGTTAAAAAGAAAAAGAGAGATAGAGTAATATTATAAGAAATTAGATACATGGGATTGATTAGTAAATTTATTCTTAAAGCATTGTATAGTCATAATTTACACTGGTAGAAATCTTTATATTTGATGCAAATTTAAGTTATAATTTTTTACATTGGTACAGAATTTATATATTGATACAAGTTTAAGGTTTTTATTGGTATAAATATTTGTATATTGATGCAAAATTTAAAATTAATTTTGTTACTCTTAGATAGGCATTGTGCCTATGCAACTCATTTAAGAATACAAGGCTGAGACTCCGTTCTTCTAATAGCTGCTATTGCAAACTTTTTAGGATGATTAAGTAATGCAAGTTAAGGGCCAGAAAGTAAACTCATGATTATATTAGATTTGATTCAATTATAATAAAGTGTTTTCAATTTATTCAAATGATATACTTTCTATAGATAGATCATCTTCAAAAGCATCAGAAATCCACAGAATATGGCATTTAAAATAATTTCATTATTAATAGATCTTTTGACTAGGAGATATGCCTACTCCTGACAGTACCTTCTTCACAGTTCAAAGAAGATATTGTGTATTATAACTTCCATATAGAATTGCGCCATTTGTGGCAAGGTAACCACTGGGCAAAAATTACCCTAATTCATTTGCAGACAGAAAATACTGTCCAGGAAAGGAAACACAATGCGGGATAGTAGACAGCTTAACTCTGCCAAGACAGGGTAATTCCTTCATAATTCCTGCTTTATTTAAGATCTGGCAGATGATTCTAGGCCAGAAGGCTGAAGACAGATGCTCCAACATTATGAGGAATATAAAGAACTGTCCAAGCAGTCAGCTGTCTCTACAAATTGTTTTAAGTTTTGTTTTTGTGCTATGTTTTTGTGCTTCCTTTATGTTCAGGTAATATTTAATTCATTATTGGATCTCTGATAGGCTTGAAGACTAGTTATAGTCTCAGAACAAAACTTAAGTTGTGTAGCATTAAGGAAGATGATCTAGATTTAAAAGGATGATTTTCAGATGGTAATGCAAATTAAAATCAAAACATAACTCAGGTATAGAATCATAAACTCTTTAAGTTAGGATAGACGAGAGAGTTATTTATCTAAATTGCCAAATATGATGGACTGGATGTTATAAATACATATCATGCCTTACAATTTTCATAATTGTTATAATTATGTTCAACATATATCTGAGAGAAAAGACCCTTTTTAAATGAACAAAAATGAGGAAATGTTGTGGTTTTGGTATAATGCTGGTTGTATTATATTAATCCAGTTCCCCAAATTACAAGAGAATCTGCAAGTCTGCAGGTAAGAAACTGAAGGAACCCTGACCTCAGTTTTTTTAATTGGCAAATAAAGTTGCCATCAGACAATGGTTGGGCAAGTAAACGGAGGTAGACTTTTAGGATTTATGGGCAAGGAACCAAGGAGAGAGAGAGAGAGACAGCTGCCATACTGGGGAAGAAGAGGAGACATCACACCTGAGAGGTGGTGTGAGCAGAGTGACAGCTGACATGTAAGAGCAGGAGAGCAGCCCCAAAGAGGCCCTTCGACAGGGTGTAGGGCAACAAAGATGGAATATAGAATATAGAATAGCCATGTGGAGGTTTGGAAGTGGCCCAGCCATTGAGCTGTTGAAGGCATATCAAAATATAAAGGTGTGTGTGTGTGTGTGTGTGTGTGTGTGTGTGTGTATCATTAGGAAACCCAGAACATTGTGGTGGTAGTGAGGAGTGCCGCTGCTGCCACTGCCAGGGTTGATTTTAGTAGGATTCATTGGGTACTACTATAATGTTTCACATGGAGTTAGTCAGTAATGTACCAGGTACTAAATAAACACCAGCCACTGCTACTTCTGTGGTTGATATTTTCTGCTGTTACAAGGGTGACAAGGTGGGAGGAGAACATTCTTTTGTCTCATGTTTTTCTGTTACTCAATATTCATGTTGGTAAAACTGGTCAAAATGGAGTAGAGAACTGAGGGCAGATAAGGACTCTGCTCAGCAGTTTCCTACCTACTAAGTTCACATTGGAAATATATGGATGACATAATTGAATCCTTATAGTAATCCAAGGACCTAGAAATTAGTTTCCTTATTTTCCAGACAAGAGTCTGTGCTTTAAAAGTGACTTTGGTAATAGCATAGAGGTAGAAGAGAATAGAATTGGATTTAAAAAATAAAATTATTTGTGTGTGTGTGTTATATTTGAGTATACACACATATGCACACATGCACACGCGCACGCGCACGCGCACGCGCACACGCACACGCACACACACAGGTTACCTTTATACACTAAACCATCTCCTTCGACACCAGAAATGAGGATTAAAGCTGCATCTATGCATTTTTTTTTGATAGAAGTTTCTCCCTGCAGCAAGCACAATTCTTTGTATATGCACCAGGGAAGCTTTAGGATAGAGATGTGGTTGGCTGAGGAGGGGATGGATCAATTCTGGGTGTTCTGGCCTGAGAGTGAAAAGGAACTCACCAGCTATTTAGACGTGCATATAATATTGAATGATTCAAAATGTTTGTGCTCCAAAGTGTGGCCTTCTTCTCAGAGCTGTCGTCTCATAGGGTTTCAGAGACAGAGAATGGGTTTTGGACTTTTCAAGTCACCCAACCTTTGTGAGGTCAAACATAATGCCTCTCATTCTAGGTGGCCTGCAAAGAAAACCAAGATGAGTGATAAGCTGGTAAGTGTCTCTCGCCCCTCCTCTTCAGAGCTATTGTATTTAATTTAGGGGGGAAAAGTTTACAGGAAGAGAAATTGTTCTTGCTTTGGAGATAAAAACAGCATCTGCTGCTGGCTTTTGGAGAGCATGCCGCAGCTGGGAGAAATTATTCCTATCTTATCCCTGACCCTTTTCTGTGAGCTGGTCACCTTTCTATCTAATTACTTACGCTATTTGATTCAAAGTTATCACCATTATACACTCATTATTCCAGTAGCACCTGTGTGTATAGATTTACAATTTTCCTCAGCTTTAAAGTTTAGCCAAGTTCTGCACAGAGCAATGCTCAGCCAGAATCTGCTCTCCCCTCCCTCACCCTCTCACAGCCACAACTTCAGAAGAAAGTGCTCCTACACAGCAGGCAGCTTTGTTTCTATTGCACAAGTTCAATAATGAATGTCTCTTGTTCTGAAGGAAACTACTAGTTCCCCCAAGCCCTTTAGGGAAACAGTCAAATCCCTGGATTCTTCTTTGTTTTCTCTTGAAATATTTCATTTTAACATAAATTATATTTGGAGGATACAGAAGAACATGTATTTAAAATATGACATGTTTTTTTTTTCATTTTCAGAAGAATTTTTCTGGTACCCAGAAGAGTAGGGTAGGCAGAAACCTTATTATTAACTCAGATTTGGGAACACTGTAGTTTGGTGTGTTTTGAGTGGCTTTTTGTTGTGGTTTGAATTCTAGGATGGAAGACAAACCTTGGAGAACTACTCAGCTCCCTGATTTGTTCCCCTTGCACTAAGAAACTGCTTTCTGTAGCACCAGGAGGGATGGAGCTTACTTTTAAATAAATTTAGAGACAGAATTATGCATTTCTTCTTTTTTTTATGTATTTCTTCTTTTGACTCTGTTGTTCTTGGGAAGTGGGAATCACTGGCACACAGAGCCCATTTCCATCACCATGATTGGACAGTTCTGATGCTCTGACACCAGGGGCAGAGATGAAGAGGGATGACAAGAGAGAGTCAGGAGAGACAGGAAGGCTCTATCTCCCATAGCAACATTTTGACTTATTAACTGCAGGGTGAGGGCTCTGTTGTTGATGCTCTCAATCATGACTGGGCTTATAGTCAAAATACATGCTTCTTACACTACAGTAAGATTAGGCTTTAAAAAGAAGCATATCTAAATATTTTTGTCAACATGTTTTTTACTAAGAGTTTGGGGAGAAACAAAGAGCTCTGCCTTCATGCAATGACAGGTCAGTCAGGGAAAAACCAGAGGTGAATCCACACGAGGCAGAACAGGGGCTGGAGCAGGATTCTGAAGCCATAACCTGTTTGATAGCCACAGAATAAGAGCAGACAGCTTCACACATTTCTGGGTTGTTTGATTTCCATGACCATGACAGAATGGAAATCTATTCTCACATCAGAAAGACTGGGACAATTCAGACAGCATATCTCAGGGGCTCAGTTTGGCCTGGGAGTGAGATGTATTTAAAAGACAGGAAAAGATGCTGATCTGTGGTTCATTCCTCCCTCCTGAAAAGGCCATGTCTGAGTGTCATGAGATAATAGTCTAGGGTAGAATCTACATTCAAAACAGCATCTGTAATTTTTTATCTTTTACTATACTGTTTAATTTAGGAGTTAGAATCCAAGAGAAAAGGTCCCCCAAACACTCCATTGATCCAAACTTCTAGTTCACAATATAGAAAAAAAATCAGATTATAAAATTTTGATTTGTATTTCACACTTTTGATTCAGAATTCAATAACGTGGCTCTATATTACATTTTGTTTTCAATTTCATTCCTTTTCCTTTTCAGCTAAATACCTATGAGTCCAAGTCACTTTTCTGGGGTTACCAGGTAGCTACATCTGGCAGGCTTACCAATTGTGGCTTTTTGTTTTAACTTTGTGGCTTTAATTCCTTTTCAAAGTACATTAGAGCCAGTTCTACTGGAATACAACATTTAAGTCTCAGTTCAGTAAAGCTTTTAAAACTATCCCCCATGGTTTACCAAATGGGACAATGGAACTGTTCAACAGGTTAAAAGGTAGGGCTAGGGCTGGAGAGATGGCTCAGTGGTTACGAGCACCAGTTGCTCTTCCAGAGGTCTTGAGTTCAGTTCCCAGCACCAACATGATGACTTATGACCATCTCTGAGTTCCAATGTCCTCTTCTGGCATGCAGGTGTACGTGCAGAAAAGGCACTCATATACAATAAATAAATAAATAAATCTTTAAAGAAAAGGGTAGGCACTTAGAAATGCTCATTTAGTTAACAAGTCAAATGTGTACTTAGTCTTGGAGGAATTAGCTATACAAAGAAAGCCCAGGGATACCTGTGTGCAGTAAAATACTCTACATTCAGACAGCAGTTTCCTTTTAGGGAATTCGTTTAGAAAGACCCCTAGTGAAAGGACTGTATTTCACTAAGAATATACAGAGTAAATAATATCTGTCAAATGGAAAAACAAAGTTAGTGAACTAACTGGCTTTGGTATCTGTGGCATCTGAATTTGTTTAAGAAATGTGTTTTGAAAGCACTGTTGTTGGCTTAACACATGGAACCATGGGACTATTTTCCTAACTTGCAAAGTCTCCCCACCCTTTGGCAAAATTCTATAGTAACATGGAAGAAAACTCTCATTCATAAAAATACATAGAACTTCCAATAGCTCTGAAGCTAGGGATAGGGCCTCAGGAACTCCTCCCTCTAAGCTGGAATTTTGACTAGCTTGATCTTGTGTAGGTTTTGTACAGGCAACTTCAGAGAGGCAGAGTCCCCTTTCTTCAGGGAGGTGGCTTGCAGTAAGCTTCCTATGCTTGCAGTGGATGACCTCACACTCACTTGCATAAGTTCAGCACTAGGTAGACTCAGAAACATGATGATGATGGTGATGGTGGTGGTGATGATGATGATGGATGAGAAGGAGAAGGGGAGGAGAGCAATGAGGACAATGACGACGATGATGATGACGACGACGATGGTGATGTTAAAGAAGACAAGTATTTAAAAGGAAACAGTTTGGTGGGTCTGGGGAGGAGAGCTGGAGGGAACTAGTTGTCAAAAAAATATTTTATACATGTATAAAAAGTTAAAAAATAAACATGAATATTATTAAGAGTACACAGAACATAATTGTTTTTTAAAATTTATACATACCATCAAAACAGGCAAATGTTAAAAAACAAACAAACAAACACAAAAGCATGTGGAGGTGTTCTCCATAGGTGTTGAGGATGAGGGCCTTTGAAGTTAATACCTTGACTCTGATATTTCTCAATGTGAGATTTTGGGCAAGTCACAAGATCTTTTTGCCTCAGACTCATCGCTTAAATTGAGTATCATGGTACTGTCCGAAGCATGCTGAGAGTTAACTAAGATGCTCATGAGTGATTTCAATAAGGTCTGGCTCACTCAGAACACAGGAGAGTGTTTCTCCAATCCACACAACGGAACAGTCCTGAACATGACACAAGCCCTTCAGTACTTCTTCTCTGAGCTGTGACGAGTCACTGTTTCTAGAACTGTGACTAGTTGGGGGTTTAGCATCCAAAATGCAGGTCCCCACCACAGTGTAAAGCACATGAGACTTTTGTGAGAACTGTCTTATGATCTCTTCTCTCCTGCCCTTTTTTTTTGGGGGGGGGGGGCTCTTGAACAGTTATTTTCTTTGGCTACGCAAACAGTAGCTCCTTGGCTCCCCTTATTTCTGAGCATATGAGAATAAGGATAGCAAAAACTATAACCAACCAGACAGTCTTGCATACAATTTTCCTTTCTATCTTACTTGAGTACTGTGTGACTTTGAGTATATCAGCTAGATAACCTTTTTTTCTTTTCTTTTCTTTTCTTTTACAGGGTACATTGACATTTTTCCTATCCATTATCTTCCCAGAGATAGTATCAGGCATATAAGAAAACTGTTCTGAATCTGAAAACACAGATTTTTTTTTTAAACTATCAATATTACTTTGGGGGAGTTGTACTTAAGAACAAAGTCAATGTAAGGGAAAACAGAGTTGACACACAGGACGCTCTGATCCCTACAGTCACTGTTTGAAACCTGGATTCCGCTGTGCCTACAGCTAGTCTCCTCTACTAGACTTTCAAATACTAGAGTCAATGTATTTCCTTTTGGGCTTAAGCTAGCTAAAGTTAGATATCTGTCACTTTGAACAGAGATTCTGGTTCATAGGGGAACTTGATGCATCCTGTTCGCAGTTTTATCCACGGTATTTAAAATAGCGGCCGATGCTGCTGAAGAGACACTGATTTGCTGGTATGAGGTGCGCCTGCCACACAGACATTAAATGACTCCTGTGTCATCTATTTATACATCAGTGTTAGAAAAGTTCTGACTTTAATTTTAAGTTTCTTATCTGGTTATTCCTACAGTTCTCTCTCTCTCTCTCTCTCTCTCTCTCTCTCTCTCTCTCTCTCTCTGTCTCTGTCATAATTTATTTTATTTTATGCATATTCATGTTTTTATTGTATGTTTGTCTGGGTAATGGTGTCAGATTCCTTGTGACTGGAACCAAAGAGAGCTGTAAGTTGCTGGGAATCGAACCCAAGCTCTCTGGAAAAACAGTCAGTATTCTTAACTGCTGAGCCCAATAGAGACCCACTGAGCTCAGTAAATTTGTGAGTGTGTGTGTGTGTGTGTGTGTGTGTGTACGCACACGAATATATGGTGACCATAGGTCAGTGTCAGGGGCATTCTTTAATCATTCTCTTCTTATATGAGACAAGGTCTCTCTAAACCCTGGAGCTCACCAATTGACCAACTCAGCTATGTCCCCTGCCCACTTCTTTCTCAGCCCATGAACCCAAGTGCTGGGAATTCAGGTCTATACTACAGCCATCTTTAATGTTGGTGTTAACAAACTGAATCCAGGTCCTCACGTTTGCCCAGCAAACGCTTCAACAAACAAGTCATCTCCCTGGCCCAGTATTTGTCGTATTGAATACACATCCTAAGAAACCCAGCAGTGAGCCAGGCCAGATACATAATAGTGAATGGGTGATGAAATGAAGTTGGCAGGATGGCTGCGAAGAGTCAGACTGCCTACAGAAACTGGGAGTCTTGGAGCAGTTGCCAGCTTGGAGTTAATTTAGTACAAATTTAAAATGCTGGGTTTCTCTTTCTAGCTTTGAGGGGTTCATTATGGGATTAATTCCCTTTGTGGCCTTGGACCTGTTTGCTGACATGATCAACTCTTGTGTGTGTGTTGTTGTTGTTGTCTTAATTAAAACCTGTTTGCCACATGTACAAATTTCACATGAAGACTGCCCCCTTATTGTGCCTTTCCCTTCAGCTGAATGACTGCCTAGTAGAATCTATAGCTTTAACCACATCAAGAGGACCCCAGAGAACATTTTCTTTTCATACACTTAAATGTTGATAAGTGGGGTGGGGACCCTCTTTTATTAAAAACAGACATAGGCAGGTGCTACAGATGAAAATATTAGCAGCATCCACTATGAAAGCAGGCCAGAATCTAAGCCCACTAGAAAGAGAGGTTTTTAAATGTATCTTATGCTGACTTCCACAGCTTTGAGTTCCTGGACCTGCAAATATCACCCTGGTTCCTTTACACAGGTGTTTGTGAAGGTCCATATGGACAGATGCCTAAGAGTTATAGACTAGAGCCCACAAGAAAATATTTATGCTAAGGATTTTGAATGGGAAGTATCTACACTAGGCACTGAGGGAGAATGGGTTGGATGTGAGAAAGGTTGTTTTAAAGGCCCCATTACATTGATGGTTCAGGTAAGAAAGCTGAAAGATGTCAGAGATAACTCAGAATGACTGGAGTTATATTAGAAATGAGAAACTCACATGTCAGAAGAATGAACGACAAATGCACGCATGTGCTACATCTCTTATTACAAAACTCAGGTGAGAAGCACAATTCCATTTTAGACATCATGGTAAAACATTATCTCCATCATCCCATGCTGTTATAGACTGGTATCAGAGGTAGAGGTTCTCAGAGTGGAATCAGAGGTGATAGAGGTCTACTGCAGAGAGAAAACTGTCATAAAATGGCACGCGCTCAGATACCACAGCACCCAGACTCCTTTACTATGAAATTCCAGATGCACCCTAAGGCTGGAATGAACAAGGCTAAGACTCAACAAATTTCTCTGTGTAGTAATATGACTTAATCCTACTTTATAGATGGCAAAACCGAAGCTCAGAGAAGCAAAGCCCTCCGATGTCACATGGGACATGGGTTAGATTTCAAGTTTAACCTGCAGCTGAATAGTTTTTTCCACTATATGATATAATTTGTTTTGCCATGACAATAAAATTTCCTTCCTTACTATCTATCTATCTATCTATCTATCTATCTATCTATCTATCTATCTAGGAGAAATACCTAAGATTAAGAATTTAAATAATTTCTTCCATAGTCCCATTTTTTTCTCACACAGTCCAGGCTGACTTTGAATTCCCTATGTGGCTGAGGATAACCTTGAACTCCTAATCCTCATGCCTTTATCTCCCAATGCTGAGATTACAGGCAGGCACCACCATGCCTGATTTTATGATGTGCTGGAAATTGAACACATGGCTTCAGGCATGCTGGGGAAGCTGAGCTACATAGGAGTATTAACGTTGAAGTGAGCAGGCTCAGTCTTAAACAGCCACTAACTGGGATACTGGCTCTGACTCTATGGATTATGGATGACAGATTGGGGACCGGGGTGTACACTTGAGGCAGAGGGTTAGTGGTGTAAAATGCAAACACTAGAGTGAGTCTGACTCATAGTTCAGCTCTACTTTGTCCTGTATGGAATTAAACTACAGGAGCATCTAGATTCTTCTGAAATTTGCAGAGATTTGTTCACAGGGAATCTGCCTTTCTTTGGCCAGTGTCACATATCCCACGCAGTCTCTTCTGTTTTTACTGGAATATGCTCGGCTGCTTCTGCTTTACTCTATCTTGCCTTTTCCCTAATAGTCCTTGAGTTTGAGTTTGTGCTCCTGTGTGCAGAGGGGTTTAGCACCTGGTGGCTTTCTTAAGAGGTTTCTTAACGGGGTATTGCTCCAGTGCCGTGTGTGCCGCCATGCTCCCCACCATGATGATAATGAACTAAACCTCGGACACTGTAAGTAAGCCCCCAGTGAAATGCTTTCTTTCATAAGACTTGCCTTGGTCATGGTATCGCGCCACAGCATTAGGACACCAAGACAACAAGACAGATTCAAGACACAAAATGGTTAAATATAGAGAAGAATGCTGGTCTGTAATGATAACTTGAACTCTAATTCCTCAAGGCATACCAAGTTTTGGAACACTACTTCATTCTTTATTCTTTCTTTCTTTACTTACTTTTTAATCTGGTACTACCTTGCGTGGTGACTTGACGTAATTGAAGTTTACAGATGGGTAAGCTGAGGCCCATAGAATGAAAGTCATTATCCAAGGATATATAGAATTATGTAGTGGATCACAAATAAAGCAGCTAATATAGTTCCATTAACAATTTATTTGAGGTTTGGTGATTTGGCTTGGCAGTAAAAGTGCTCACCAGGCAAGCATGAGAACAGGAGTTTGGGTCACCAAAGCCTATATACAGGTGGGTGTGACAGGAACTCTACAGTTCTGTCCTGGGAGTGGGGGAGACAAGAGGTCTCCAGAACACGCTGGCTTCTAAAATTAGTCATATTGGTGAGCTCTGGTTTTGATTGAGCAATCCTGAATCAAAAATAGGTTATCCAAACAGAGCAATTGAGGATGATTCTTGATATCAAGTTCATGCACTTGTACCCAGATATGTGTGTGACCACGAATATGTAAGCACCTCCCATATATCTACACAGAGACTTGCCCACAGTTGTGAGATAGTCGAGATAAATTAGGATGGGATCAGAGACAAACAGACTTCAGTGTGTCCTTTCCAGTTACAAGAAAATGTCACTTTACTCATGTAACAAAAAAAAAAAAAAAAAAAAAAAAAATGAAGCTCCCTAATCACCATGTAATCTTTGCATCTTACGGTTTTTAGTAATTCAAATAAAAATTTTAGTTAGGCTTTAAGACTTAGTATCTTGGTTCAGATCCGAAGTTATGAGGCTTCATATTTTCCCAGATCCCATGCATCTGGCAAGTATACACTTGCTGCTCATAGAGAAACTAGGGATCAATGGTGTGTTCCCCTTAGGAATGTTCTACAAGTGCGGGTGACACATCCAGAATATACTTGCCTTTCATTTTACTATCTTGTCAAAAGCAGAAAGAAGAATGTTATATCTCAATTCACTTAGCTAGAATGTATCTTGATCGGAGACTTGAAGCCATTAGTGTTTACAGTCATTATTGAAGGTCTGTGTTGATTATAGTCTTTTTTTTTTTCCTTCTTTGCTGTTTGTGTTCTTAGTTGTAGATTGTGTCTCAGTGATAATAGTTGCATTTCTTTCTAAAGCCTTTAGCTATGTGCATTCTTCTCTTTAGCAGTGTATTACCTCCAGTGATCTCTAGGCCTGGCTTGGTGGACAATAATTCTTTAGCATGTTTTTGTTTTGTGGATTTTTAAATTTTTTTCTTTCTCCTTCCCCTATGGCAGATAGCTTTTGTGAGGACAGCAGTCTAGGTTGTATATGTCCTGGTTGTTTTTTTTGTTTTTTTTTTTTTTTTACAATTTTATACAAGATAGAGTTGTCTGAGAAGAGAAGCCTCAGTTGAGAAAATATCGCCATCAGATTGTCTGTGCAAGTGTATAGTGCATTTACTTGATTTGTTACTGATGTGGGAGAGTCCAGCTCACTGGAAGGGCAGTATTACCCCTGGGTATGGGTGGTTCTGGGTTGCATGTGATTCTGGATTGCATAAGAATGCAGGTTGATTAAGTCATACAAGCAAGCCAGTGAGAAGAACTCCTCCATGGACTCTGCCTCAGTTCTTTCTTCCACATTCCTGCCTTGAAGCCTTTAGTTTCTGCCCCAGCTCCCCTCAGTGATGGGCTGTTTCCTGGACATGTAAGATGAAATAAACCCTTTCTTCTTCCAAGTGGATTTTGTGGTAGTGCTTATCATAGCATTAGAAAACATAAAGAAGACAGTGTCTTAGTCGATATTTATTGCTGAGAAGAGACAACATGAACATGGCAACCTCTATAAGGGAAAACATTTAATTAGTGGTTTGTTTACAGTTTCAGAGGTTCTTATCATCATGGCAAAGAACATGGTGGCAGGTTTGGCAGACATAGTGCTGGAGAAGTAGCTGAGAGCTACAGTATGCTCTTCAAGCAGAGAGTTGGGGAGAGGGGGGAAAGAGAGCGAGAGGGAGAGAGGGGAGGGAAAAGGGAGAAAGGGGAAGGAGAGAGGGACAGAGAGAGAGAGAGAGAGAGAGAGAGAGAGAGAGAGAGAGAGAGAGGAAGAGAGGAAGAGAGGAAGAGAGAGAGAGAAAGGGAGAGAGTTTGGACCTGACATGGGCTTTTGAAACCCTAAAGTGCAACCCCAGTGACCTACTTTCTCAAATATAACCTCATCTCCCCATCCCAATCCTTTCAAATAGTGCCACTTCCTGGAGACTTCAAATATATGAACCTATGGGGATCATTCTTATTCAAACCACCATATACACCATCCTTTAAAACTTAACGTATGCAGAAACTGAGTCCCTGGCACATATTGACTTCCTGATCCTCATGGATACTTCTGAGTGTAGGTCCCTTCTTGGTCTTCTTTATCGTATCATGGCTTTCTAACTACTATTGAAGAATCCACTGTTCTGGCGACCATTACTTCACTTGTATGTGAACACCACTGCTTTTCTCTTCTTCCAGTTGGCTCCAAGTATGAACAAACTTGTGCCTTGTGTAATTTATTATTATTATTATTATTTTTGCTGAATTTGTCCTGTGTGGATATCTTTATACCTGTAAAACATTTGTTCTTCACATATATCATCCCAAGAAATTGAATAAAATGACATTTTAAAATATTGAGATGCTGGATAGTTTTAAAACTGATCCGTTAAACCAGTTTAGTTGAGCCAGGCCAGGCGAGCCCCAGGAAAGTTATAAAATCTAAATTAAACTGAACACGGAATAAAATCTTCCAGCAGTGAATCTAACCCAGCACTTGCTTCCTCCAGCAATCAGTGTTCTGCTTTGGCCTCTTGCCAACATGAATTTCTTGTGATGATCTTTGGGATTGCACAGTTCCTCTTAGGATGGTCATGCAAAGAATAAAGGACATTTGCTTTGCCAAAGTATGCAGACTTGCTGACATATACTGAAACACACATGGCATCTGAGCGATAGGTAACCAAGATGTGCTCGGAGAGTTAGTTTCGCAGCCTTCCCATCTATATATAATGATAATGTGATCACCTCATAATTGTGAGCACTTCACTCTGGCAACAATGGCCAGCAGACCCCTATTGGCTTTTGTACTTTATGAAGATCATCTTGCAATAATATAGGCAATGGGAAGAGAAACTTGCCTTTGTGATTTTCCCTAATGCTAGCTCATTTCTCCTTATTCCTCATTGAAATGGTGATTTAAGGGCAGGGGAGAATTTGGAACTACCAGTGGGGAGGGGTCAGAACATCTTAAATCGAATGAGTCTGTCATTTGAATTAGCAGATTCTACACTGAGCACAAGAAACACGCTGGGACAGCGTGAGGAACAAGAGGCTATCCATTTATATTTTAGATGGACCAAAGTGGGGTCAGATAGTTATATGCTGGAGAGTCCAGTTCACACTGGCTTCCCTCATTATAGGAGCCACTGGACAAGGATGTGTGGATGATAAAATATAAGATATTTTCCAGCCAGTGCCAATCTGGATAGTTCTGTTCTACCTGCATAGTATGATATATTTTAGTTATTTCTAATTATTTTTATGTTCAAAAAATTTAGGCCACAAGGAGGCTCAGAGTATGAAAAGTAAGGGGAAATATAGTAGAAAGTGGGTACACTCAGTTAAACATAGAAAGATATTAAGCACATGGCAAAGGCATTTTTGGGTAAACTATGGTTAACTCAGACTAGAAAATACAAGATGCTATAGACCAACAGTTCAGTGATGCCCAATGTAGAATTTCTCAGGAGCCTCAAAATATTAAATGATCAGAACTAATAGAAACAAATAAGATGGGTTTTTTTTTTGTAAGATCTGTTTCATATTTTTGGGGATGGATGTATGACATACATGGCATAATGCAAGTATGACTTATATGATGGCAGATTACATATAAAATGATTATATTTGATTGCTTCAAATTCATTGTAAGTCATTTCATTTAGCCTAGGTTAAAGAACTCAATTTAGGGGATGTGGTGATGGTTTGTTGGGTAAAATGTTTAAAATGCAGGTATGAGGACGTGAGATCAAGTCTCCAGGAGGCAGGTAAAATGGGTATTTGTCTATAATCTCAGAACTCATATAGGAACATGGGACTCAGAGACAAGAGAATACCCAGAAGCTCATAGACCAGTTATCTTGGTGGACAAACCAGCAAACAAACAAGAATCTGTTTCAAACCAGGTAGACGCTAGGGCTTGATATGGCAGGTTATTGTCCGATCTCCAAATCCACTATATATTTGCACATACAGCTTAAAATGAAAATAACCCAGCTTAGGTTAAATATTTGAAATATAGCAAAGAACACAGTAACTTGTGTTAGTGTGGCAGTTGAGAGTTGGAAGTTATTTAGTGTCAGGAGTGGGGTGGGAATGGAAGAAATAAAGTATTAATAAGCAAAACTGTTGTTAGAAAGCACCCTTGATAGCACGATGCTGTGACTCACAGTGTTGAACTAGAATGATATGCCACACAGCTCACACTGGATGGGTGCATTCAGTAGAGAAAGATGAGTTGTCAAGAAGTCAAATGCAACTTAATTCAGATCAATGAATGCATGTACAATGCCCTCCAAGTGTCAGGTGCCATGTTAGCTGTTGGGAAGCCAAAGGTGGATAACAGAGCCCCAGGTACAAAAAAACAATGGAACTTAACAATAGTTAAAAAACAAGAAAGTGAGCCAACTGTGGACTGTGAGGTGAATATATATGAGGTGCACACATTTCTAGAAAATGTGCAGGCACAAAAGATATTGTTAGTGTACTTAAGAATCTCTTGCAAATATGACTTTTACTTTGGGTTGAAGGTAGAAGTAGACAGATTTAAGAAGGAACTTATATCTGGACTTTGTGAAGATCAAGGGGAGGCAGTCAGAGGTAGGTGAGGGTAGAGGACAGGAGAATCATTTGGTGGCCCTGATATAGACATTTGCTTCTTTGAAGGAAGATAGAAATGGATTATTCATATTATACCTTCCAGATCCAGTATCACAAATGTAGAATTCAAGATGGAGAGATGTCTCAGTAATAAAGATTTGACATATAAAAACTAAGGCCAAATTTTGGGTCCTCAGAGCTCACATAACAGTTGGGTAGATATGGTAGCTTGCCTGTAATCAAAGCACCGAAGAGGCAGAGACAGGGGACTTCTTGGGGAAGCTGATAACTAGATGAGCAGGAATTGACTAGCTCCAGAATCTAGAGACCGACCCTGCACCATTAAACAAAGTGGAAAGTGAATGAGGGATATCTAATGAAAAACATGGGCCCCCATATTTGTGCTTACACACATACATGCATATGTGTACAAGCATCACACACACATACATACACACATTACACACACACCACATATATAGCCAAACAAGTCTGGAATTTCACATCCGGGCCTTGTGGTACACACATATAAGTCAAGCACTTAAGAGGTTGTGAGGTTGAAGAACTGTGTGCCATACCAGCCTGGGCTACACTGAAAGACCCTGCCATGAAACAACAAACAATTCAGAATCCCATAGCATCAATGCAAATTTTAGCACACTAGCTTTTACCATTGTTTGAAGGAATCAGACATTCTCGTTCTCAAACACCGGAGGAAGTTTTGACATCGTCTTTGATTTCCTCATATTGTTTATTCACTCTATTCAACAAATATTTCTTAAGAGTCTTCAGGAGAGGGAGGAGAGGGAGGAGAGGGAGGATGGGACGAGGGTTGTGGAGGGGTAACTAGGAAGGGGCGTATCATTTGAAATGTAAATGAATAAAATGATTAATGAAGGAAAAGTCTCCTGTAGTGGAAGATAATATTTCAGGCCTTTAGAAACCATGAGCATATAATAGATTTACATCCTTTCCAGTGCTGTGGGAGTTAACAGACAACTCATACACACAAGCAACAGGCAAACGCTACCGATGGCTGACGGTAGTAGGTGCTAAGGAGAAATTGAGAACAGGTTAACTATGGGGATTGTTTGTCCAAGAAAGGCTTATCTATTCTTACTGCCTCACCATAATTAGAATGTCTTTAATTACTTGAAATCCACTTTAATTTTACATCATGCCCTGGTTTGGTTTCAATGCCACCTAGATGCTGACCGCAGTGAAAAGGCCAGGAGTAGTGTGCATGCATGTATGCACATACACGCTCACTCACATGAAGGTCGTATTTAACTCGGTAACCCAGGCAAGTTTCACTGAGAAGGAAGCTTCTTGGGGGCAGATCTGGAAAAGAGAGGGTGTCAGCAAGAGTGAGGCCAATCCTAGTTCTCTAAGGACTTTTCTAAATAAATCACCAGGACAAGGTTTTACGGCAGCGGTTCTCAACCTTCCTAGTGCTTCGGCCCTTTAATACAGTTCCTCATGTTGTGGTGACCCCAGCCATAGAATTATTTTTGTTAATATTTCATAGCTATAGTTTTGCTACTCTTATGAATCACAGTGTGACTGTGTTTTCTGATGGTCTTAGGTAATGCTTAAGAAAAGATCCCTTGACTCACGGGGGGGGGGGGGGGGTCACGACCCACAGGTTGAGAACCATTGTTCTAAGGTTTCTGAGTAGTACAGGTGGCCATGCAGGTGAAGTGGGATGGAAAAGAGCCTAGCAGAGGGAGATTAGGCTGAGGAAGGGAGCTTTCTTTGGAATTGTTCAGGAGCCTGGGCCATTACATAAGAGAGGTAAACTGCTGAGACCAGTTCTTACACTAGAACGACATATTCGACTTCTTTAGAAGAGTCATCTTGACAGTTCTTTGTGAAATCTAGTCTATGGAGCAGAAGTAATGGCAAGTTACTCGGGCACAATAACCTGTGCTGCTGTAGCAGCCTGTGTGAGGGACAGCCCTAGCTTAGGACAGGATGAGAGGCACCATTTCTAGGGATGCTGTCAGACAGCAGCAGCTCCTTAAGGAAGGGTGAAGGCAGGAGGTCCTCAAACCCAACTCTAGTGACTAAAATATTCATCAGGGACTGATCAACAATGCCTGCTGCTTTGTTCTAGCTGAACTAGCAGAGGGCGATTAATTTGCTCACTTTCTTCAAAGTCTTGTCTTTACCCACAATACATTCCCCAAATAGTGACTCCTACCTAAGTTTAGCTCACAAATAGCTGTTTCTGGCAAACAATGAAGATGGCTCCGGTATAGATGTTTCCGATTAATTACAACATGAGAAAGAATTTATCAAGTTTGAGACTTTCAAAGAACTGACCCCCAGATAGCAGCAGATAAGTAACGAAGGAGGTGGTGCCTGTGCCAGAGTCATGTTTGCTTCTTAAAGTCCCTGAGTGGTAAATGTCTTGGGTGATAAATGCTAGTGTTCTTGTGCTCTTGTTTTTACTGTATTTCTAGCTCTAACATATAACCCTGAACAGGAGATAAGGGCAGGGATACAGGTAGGACATCAGAATCTATAACTCCAGCACTTTCTAGTGTTACTATAGTTACCAGTCATCTTAAATGCTTATTCCTGCAGTTTGAGGGCATGATTGGCTATATTTCGTAACAATGCATTGTTTCCTTTAGGCCATAATCCTGAGAGGCCCTCATCATGAGGATTAAGAACATTCTCATGTTTTAAAAATTAGATAAAAATGTACCTACATCCTAAGAATATTGAGGCGTTATATAAAGGAGAAGGGCAATAATTGACAATTATTTAAATCAGCACTATTTATAAGTTTACTAGAAATAAGGTACTAAGATATTTTATGTAAAATCTCTTCATTCATATAATTAATTATAATCAATTTTAATCCATGTAATTAATTTCAAAAACAAAACATCTAAGGCTGACTTTCCATACCCTTTGATGGGAGGCAAATCAGAGGCCCAGAGAACTGCCTAAGTTGTCTTCAGCTGCTTAGCTTGTTAGTAGCAGAGTGAGGATTTGTAAGGCATTGGTATTCAGAGCCCATGGCATCCTCTCCACCATTCCTCATCCTCTCCATGCAGAGGGAGCATTAGCTCAGGGTTTAGGAGAATTGTGGCTTCAACAAATGGAAGCCATCGTGATGATGGTTATTACAGCAGTGGGAATTTAATACGTGGTGGGTAAGTGAATGAATCCATGAGTCATCCACACTGAGGCACTGAGGTGATAATTGAGCTCAGGAAGAAATGAGCTCATGGTTGGGGTTGGGGGAGGGCAAGGAAGGGCTGAGGGCTGGAACCTGGACCATAAGTAACCATATGCCCTCATGCAAGCTTGGATGGCATTCAAGCCTGAAGTGACTGTTCGTACAAACCTGGAGCAGAAACAAATGTTTCCTTCCGGGACCAGTTGAATGACTCTCAGATTTTGGTTCTAACTCTTTAAGCCTGTTTCTTCCACTTTACTTCAAAGCTGTGACTTCCCTTTCAAAACTTTTGCAAAATAGTAAAATCCTACCTCCAAAGAGCACACTGCAGTGGAGTTGCAAACATAATCGCTTCTGTCTGGTAAAGATTAATGACGTTTCCGATATGGATAGTTCTGATTAATTGCCGTCGAAATTCCTGAGCTCAACGGTCAGAGCTGGAAAATGAACTCTTAAGTGAACTCAAAAGGCAAGAGGCCCCTGTATCCCTGAACATAATCCAATCAAAGAGATTGCAAAGGAAAACACAAGAGGCAGTATTAAGTTCATGGTGACATGAAAGGTCCTTGTTGTATTCATAAAAGGACTACTGGGTCATCCCTCACTAAGAGTGTCCTTTGATATATAAAAGCAAATAACAGTCTCTCTAAGACATTAGTATTTGACTTCACTCATTAAACATGTATTAGATGTCCAAAAAATTTTGTTTCTAAGTCTTGATGCTAAAAGTCATTTAAAGCATTAAATTAAGGTTAACAAACAAACAAACAAAAGCTTAGTTGTCCATAATTTAGATTAGCAAGTGGAAGGATGAGATAAAACTCCAACTGGGTATACTGCCATTAAATTGAGGCTGAAAGTTTTATCTTAGTGGACATATTTCAAGAGACTGATAGAAGAGCCATTACTTAATATTATGTTATCACACAGTAACATTAGGATATCTAAATAACTGTGTGACCTCGGGAAAATCCCTCAAGGTCACAACATTCTGTTCTACTCACAGGACACCAGTTTTCCTTACAGTAAAAAGGAATGCAAGTTGAGATGAGGGTTCCCACGCATCTGCTCAATGGACTACGAAGACAATGTATGTGTGAGACTCCACTGCCACTGTTGTTGCTGCAGGGCTCCTTCCTACCTCCTCTTCCAATGCGTGGCTTACTATGACATGAGTATCAACAGTGTATGAAGTGTAGGGTAGTATTTCGAAGGTGTTTGATGTATCTTGACTCATCACTGAAGATCATTAATGGGTATATTTGTAACTCACCCTTTAATAAACACTGACTTGGGATATTTCTTCTCTCCGTCCATGTCTTCAAACTGTTTCATGTGAGTATCTCAAACAGGTAGACGCTTTTAGTTGGGAATCCCTCACCTTTTTCACCTCTCTGTGATGAGTGACATCTCATTACCAAACAGCTTATTGCTCGTCAACTTCTTTTATCAATTGCTTAAAACTGTTTTTCATAAAGGCTGTTTCTTTCAAGCCATAGATTGATACTCATGCTTGAATCAAATTATTTGAGAAGAAATACACATACTTGGAAAAGTACATATATATATATATATATATATATATATATATATATATGTATGTTTCTATAATGTGTATGCTACATATGTAAACAGGATAGTTTAGAAATCAGAATAATACCTTTTACAGTAATAAGCAGATTATAATATAAAAGGAAGAAAGGCAACAGGAACAGAGTCTGGTTAACCTTAACCTTAGAGAAGAGTCAGTTTGATCTGACATTTGCATATGAATTAAAATAACTCCAGATTATGTCTGGAGATGATGTAATGAAAACACAATGGTTAGGAACTAGCATGCCTGTGGTGGATCACCCTGTTTGTTTAAGATAGTCAGGCTCCTCTGCTCTAGTCTTATTCATTGCAAGCCACCCTGATGGCCTGTCTCTGCTGGAGGGAAGTAATCATAACAGCATCGATACTGGCATGGGCTGCTCAACCTGTTTTGGCCAATCAAATACAAAGTGGCCTGTGCTATTTTGGAACAGATGATTTAAGACCTATTGTTTTGTAATCACTGTTCCCATTCTGCCAAAAGAAGACTGCCTTAGATAAGGGCTCAGACTTTGGCTGGGATCACAAATGAAGACAGTATGGAGCAAGGCTAATGTTGACTGTGTTGTCAGACTGCATGACTGAGCACTTAGGCCTTGATGGTTTTTTTTTTTTCTAAACTATTAAGATCTGTGGGGTACTATGACATCATAATCATGGGAGGGTCAGTGAGCACAGTGTGTTTATTTTCTTGTTCTACTTTTATCTATGATCAACACATAAATCCTGAGGGACAAGTTTGACAAAAGATTATTCTGGTCTTGATATCTGGATCTATGACGTTTATAGCTCAGTGGTTGGGTAAAAAGTCCCTCTTTCAGCCATACAGCATGCAGACACTATGCTAGAATGAGCACAGCTCATTGGGTGGCTGATGGATTATGGACTGTGGCCACATACTTTGGAAGAAATGAATAAAATTACATACTATCTTTTATAAGATTCATGGTGGTCTATTAATACTTGCATTCCCCCATTTTCTGCTGGTTCTATTTTCCAGCATACTGAATTATATTTTTCATTCCTTTATATTTTTTATATTCTTCCATTATCCTTTAATTATAAATTTTCATATAATCTCTTTGTGGTTACCTGGAGATTTCTAGTTCAAATCATACTAATTTTATTACATCAACTGTCAGCTAAGTTGCTGCTATTGTTGTTTATGATCAATGTAATTTTTGAACCAAATTATTGACATGGAGAGACTATCCTGCTTTTAACTGCTTGATATTTCATAGTTAAACATACTGAGTGTTCACCCTCCACTACCCTCTCCTATTATCTCACTAAGGCTGAAGCTGTTCTTCCTAGCAAGCAGTATTCTACTGAGATGACAACTCACCGGTGGCTATACCACTGAAGATAATAGCATCCCCTCCTCAAGAACCCATTGACGGCAGATAGTCCCTGTGAGTGAGGTCTTCTGAAATCCACCCTCGTGAATGATGTAATAATAGTCATGGTCCAATATTGTGCAGGTCTTGTGTAAGAAACCGTAACTTCAGTGAATTTATGAGTACAATAACTATTTCATGTCCAGAAGACATTGTTTCAAAACAATCTTACCTAACCTCTGATTCTTGGGTTCTTTCTGACCCATCTTCTGTGAAACTAGCTGAACCTTGGAGGAGATGATGTATATGTACAATTTAAGGCTGAGCACTCTAGTCATTTACTCTGTGACCTTTGGCCAGTTGTGCATCCCTGCACTAATCTCTTCCCACTGCAAAAAAAAGAAGCTTCTTTGATGATGGTTGAGAGCAGGTCTAATTTCAGGGTAGAAACATAAATATTTAGAAATTCCTTTGACACAATGCTCATTTACCCAAATGGTAGTAGATACTATATCTTAAGCTTTCAGCTTATAACCTTACTATATTATATTCAGTTATTAGAATTACTGCTGTTCTTGGAAAACAGTGAAACAGTGAGTGATTTCTGAATGTGTTTAAGATTGCTTCCTTTCTTTCTTTCTGTTTTATTTACTTATTTTTGTCTGATACAGTACCTCACTACATATCTTAGGCTGTCTTTGAAGTCACAATCCTTCTTCCTCAGCTTCCTGTTGAGATTCCAGGCATGCACTGCCATGTCTGGCTTTCCTATATTCATACAATAATATGTTTGACTATGATTTTCTTTATTTCTCCTACAGAGCAATCAGTACAGTGCATGAATTGATGTCTTAGTATATGATTAGTAAATATTTTGTAACTGTGTCAAGTTAAAGTCTCCATGTAAGCAATATATATTAATGTTCATATAAAAGTCTTTAATTGAAGTTACCTCACACAGAGAGTAATGCTCCTTCCAGAAACTATAGGTTGACAAATAAAAGGCCCAGTGCCAGGTATGGGATACTTAACTCCTGATTTGTTGAACAGTGGTATCCTGGAGACATCTCTAACAATACATGCAATTGTTACTGCTCTCAGTCGCCCACCAAAACTTGATGGTAAGATCCCATTGCTGAAACCATCACATACCTTGCTCCCAGGGTATGGAGAAAGTAAGTTGGTAATGACAGGAAGCTCCTACCTGCTGGGTAGCTCTCATAGTACTAGAAGGTGCTATGCTATGCATGCTGCTGGGTGAAATGTCGTCCAAAGTCTTACTTAGATGTGCATCCTGTGAGTTACAATACTGATACATATGACAAGATAGGCCACATGGACTCAGTAGTGACACGAATATTGTATAGGTAATAAATCAACTTCTGACTGGATTTAATGCCTGTTCATAGAAATAAACACATGCCTACAACTGCAAATACAGCTAAATCCCATGTTTGGGGAGCTCCTGGGACCCAGTGGCGAACCTCCCTCCCCTAGAGGGAGTATAAACTTATTTCACTAAGTTGACATAGCTTCAAACTGCTCCTACCCATGGACTATTGCTTGCTTCAGATCTCATCGGAGAAAGTTTCTTTGATGATATGATGATATGATGATATGATGATATGATGATATGATGATATGATGATATGATGATATGATGATATGATGATATGATGATATGATGATATGATGATATGATGATATGATGATATGATGATATGATATGATGATATGATGATATGATGATATGATGATGATATGATGATATGATGATATGATGATATGATGATATATGATGATATGATGGCCAACAAACAAACAACTGGTCACAGTGCAAAGACCAAATGTCTGTGGTGTGTTCTAATCGAACTACTGTATCATGCCCATTTTCTAGAATCTCTGGGTCTATGGTAGAAGAGGGGGACAGAACGAATGTAGAAGCTAGAGGTTCAGGAGGACTAGAGCAAAGTCATTTCTTCTAGACATAACAGGAAATGTGCACCCATGACCTCACAGAAACCATAGCTACATGTACAAGGCCAAGCCAGGCAATACCAATGGCATGGGGCGGGGAGAAGATGATGAGACTCACCTTTAACTGAACATATGGACAACTGATGGCCTTTAGGGGAGGGAGAGTCCATTTTTATTAAGAGCATTTTTATTAAGCCTTTATTAGGTAGACCATGCTCTAGTGGTATATCCATGAGCTTAGGTAGAGTATAAACAGTTATTAGAAAAGAAGACACAAGTTGAGAAGGGGTAGGGTGAGTATTGAAGGAGTTATAGGGAGGGGTAGGGGTTGAGGACAGTCCAAATACAGTGTAAGCATGTAACATATTCTCAAAGAACTAATAAGATATTATATTGAAATAAAAATCATAAAAGATGTATTAATGCACACACACATACACTAGAAATTAAGCTAAAACCTCAAGCATTTGCTCCAAGAACACCTTGGGGAAAAATAGCACAGGAAGTGGCCGACAGAACAAAGTATTCTTAGAGTCTGTTCTGAGAAGGGATTCATTGTCAGGATTATAAAGAATTCCTACAACTTAATAAGGTAAAGAGAGCTTTTGCATAGCTGTGATGACTACAAACTCAGAAAAATTATTCAAAATCATTGTTCATTCCTGACAAAACCAGTTGAGCCATAACGAGGTATATTGTATGTCCACTAGCATGGCGGAGAACGAGCACTAAGCATTGATAATGATAATAGATTTTTAGAATTCTTGATGTGGCTATTGGGGCTGTAAAGCAGCAGTATTGGTTTGGAAAATATTTTGGTAATTTATTCTGGACATATATTCTGCATAGTCAAAGGTGTTATGTTTTTAAAACTCTAATGTATTTATTTTAAAAAATCATGCATTTTTCTCACTCATTCATCTGTACATGAATGTGTATTTATAGTTCGGGTTTTCATTCATGAAGCTGCTATGAATATTTTTATTTCCTGTGGACTTGTGATGACCATGTGGGGACAGAAACTATCAGGTAGGATTGAATGCTACCTTGCAAAACCCTATGGATGGGCAATTGGATGATTTTTCTATAAAAGACAACAAAATAAAATTATTTGAGGGATGCAGTAGAAAGCCAATGGTGTTTGATTTGGGTATCAGCCTTTATTTTCCTGTTGTAAGATAATCAGCAACAGTTCTGACTGAGTCTCTCTGCTGTTTTAATGTCAACTTGTGATGATTTGATCATGAAGGGGATCAAATTCTATGAGAAATAACACACGCACACACACACACACACACACACTGTCCTATTAATATTTATTCTAACCAGTCTGAAGGTATGTGTTACTGCATTTTATTTATTATTTCCATTTTTATTTTGAGAGAAAATGGGAGGGAGAAAGAAGTAGGCAGGGGAGGGGGAGGCAGGGAGGGAGGGAGGGAGGGAGAGATAGGGGATGTGAGTACCGTGGGTGCATGTTGAAGTTGGAGGACCTCGGGTATTCTTCTTTGGAGGTACAGTCTATCTTATTTTTTTAAGATGTGGTCTCTTATTGGACTGAAACTCACCAATTAGACTAAGCTGGCTGGCTAGTGAGCTCCAGGAACAGGTGTGTCCACCTCCCTCAAGTTCGGATTGTAAGTGTACCTACCACACTCAGCTTCTGGGATCAAACTCAGGCCCTCCTACTTCAAGGCAAGAATTTTTCTACTGTATCATCTCCCGGCCCCCTTTTTCAGTCTATCAAGTTATTCACATATATCAGGATTTCCCAGCTTCCTATCAAAACTGCTCACTTTCGATCTATGAAGAAGCATTTGATCCAGGCTTCTACCTGAGGGCCCTCTGTGTACTTCATTCTAAATGTGTACTGTTAACTCAAGGTTGGCTTAATGGCAGATGTTACTGGTCCTTCTGTGAGATAGAAAGGGGCCATTATTACCCATCACTGCAAAAATAAACTAAGAATACAACAAGTAGACACTTTTGGCACGTAAAGAGAGATTCAACTATTTCTGGAACCTCCACGGCAGCCTAACACCCATGCTGCTAATTTGGTTTCTTTCACTCATGATCTGGCTACCAGACCCTACCGGTTGCCCTGGGAACAGAAAAGTTTTACTTATTTTAGTCTCAGTTTTCCACCTTCTGGGTCATGTCATTAATAAATATCCCCATTTGGGACATTTTTCAATTCATTCTAAGAATGTGCCACTGTAGAAAAACGAGCAAGGTTATGTGGGGCCTTTACATTGACCTGGCCTGTAATATTTTTTTTTTGTGAAACAAATGTTAAAGGGACAGTTATATTAAGAAACACCAAAATGAATCTCTGTAGTGTGGCAGAGAGATGGACGGCACCATGACTGCATGTGCTAGGTAGACTGAATTTGAGATGGAGGGTAGTCTGGCTTTCTCGAGAAAGCAACAATCATGTTTTACTCTTGAAAATGAAAGGAAGGTATTCTTAGATACCACCTAATGATGCTGCCTCTGCATTAGAAGGCACACAAGGCTACAGATGGAGCCTGTTTAATTATCTCTCTTCTCTTTTCTTTATATAGTTATATAAAATGTATATGAGGCCAGTGAGTAAAGCAAGTTGACTTTCTTTTGGATTCCATGTAACAGTGAGTCCTTCTTGGGTGAAGGATGATCGTCTGTTCTGGATTTAGTTTTTCTGTGAGAGATAAAGATATCCAGAAAACCAGGAATTCATAACTGAACAAAGAGGTTTAGCACTATAGTCTAAGGTAGTATCTGAGGATGATGAAAATGCTTCAGAGCCATTTTTTAATAAAATTTCCACTGTAGAATTGATGCCTCTTCCCCCTTATAACCATACCATTTAGTCTTTAGAATCCTCTGGCCTTAAAAGAAATAAATTCTCAGTGGCTGACTGATGGTACCCAGAACACACATCCTTCTCTATATAGCAGAAGCAAATTAGCAAGTGCATAGATTAATTTTTGAGGTCTGTTAATGTAGAACATTGGAAGTCAGAAAGAAAATCTAGAAACTGTAATATTCACAGGACTGGGATGATATCATCGAAAAGGGAACAAAGGACCCCAGTATCTGTGAGCCATCTCTGAACATAAAGGAGAGCGTTTTCATGGCACCAAGAGGCGTGGTTGAGAAGAGATGGGATAGACCATGCAAACAGTGATAGTTTACATATTGGTAATCTAATATTAAAAAAGAAGTAGAATCCTCAAAGGCCTTATGATGCTTAGAAAAGTAACCTTACCTAACCTTGCTTTGGGAAAGGGTACCCTATTATTTCCCAGTGAGACCTCAGATTTTGTTTTCATATATGAGCTATCGTATGCATCTGGGCTGCTCTAGAGTCAGAACTGCATACATGTTTCCATCTCTGGGTTGTCATAGGCTTTCCACTGCTGTGGCATAGGAGAACAGGTGATTTGCAAACTCAACTTTACCCAGAAGAACAGTTTTGAACTAAGCCTCCTGATGTCTCTCTACAGTGGAGGACAGATGTTAGGAAAATAAAAGGCATTGACCCCACAAGCCAGGAGATCAGGGAAGTATGCTCTAATATCAAGCACACTGTGGCCAAGTGAACCTTGGTTTATATTGGTGTCAGGACTGAAGGCAGTTGCCCATACAGTTCCTGCTGTCACTGCTGCTGTTTTACACTCAGGTAACTATTACTGACAGGAAAGACAGAGTGGGCTTTGTTTCCTGCAACTGCTCTATCCATGGAGAAATGTTCATTAAGAGGAGCCAATTAAGTATAGTGAAGTTGAAGCTGACATAGAAGAGAATTAAGACAGAAAAACCAAAGAGATATGAAGAACCTGGTCCAAAGGTCACCAGTTTATCTGAATTGCTAGAGAAAGAAAAGAGAGTGTGTTAAACATAAGGTCACAGTCCACAAGGAAAATCACGCTGGTGTCAGAAGTTATGCTACATGGTCAACAGACTTTCGTGCCTGTAGTGAGATCGTGATGGTGAAAGGGCATGGCAGAGGAAAGCTGTCTGCCACATGACAGTCAGGAAGCAGAGAGGGACAGTATGAGAGACCACAGACAAGACCGATGCCCCAAAGGTCACTCCACCACATCCTCACAGTCCACTCAGTTATTTCAATGACATTCCAAACCTAGAAGAAAAGGCGCTCATTTGAGCTCTTCTCACAGGTGGGTTTGCTTGCCAAAATAGAACAAAGAATGTTTCGATTAATCCAGAAATATAATAGAACTTCTAAAATACTCAGTTAAGCAGGAAAAAAAATCTTCCCAAGTGAGGGCTTTAGAAAACTTTTGATTTATTAGGAATTTACCATCATTCATAATTTGGGCAGCATTAGTGATTAACTCTGTTTTGAAATGATATCACTTCTCCAAACACACAGGAAGCCACTTCTGCAAAGTAAGCCTGCAGACAAATCCCTCAAGCCCAGACTTTTAGGAGTAAAGACAAGAAGGTGGCATGGTAGTTGTCGTAAAGCCACTCCTCATATGCACTATCTCCAGATGTCTCTGCTTAATCTTACAAGAGAACTGTTGTTCTGACAGACAGCAGATCCTAATGTCTGTAGGTCACACTGATTATCTGAAATTACAGTTAGATCCAAGTCTAAAAAGGTATCTTGCATTCAACACAGTGTTTTTAGCTCTTGCACAAATGGTTAACAAACCTTTCTATTAATGATGGTGTATATTAATGATGATCTATTATTAATTTTAGATTAGATATTATTAATTTTAGATTAAGATTAGATTATTAATGATCTAATATTAATGACGGTGTATACAAACTTGTCAGAGAGAAGCCGTCATTGAAAAAGAAGAAAATATAACCACCAACTTGGAAACAAAATGTATGATCAGAGTGAAGAAGAGGCAAAGCCTGAAACCCTGGATGATCAAGTTGTTTTAGAATTGATGGCCCGCACCAATTCTTTAACTATGTTTCTTTCTTGCTAGGCCTCCAGAACTCAAATTACTATGTCTAACAATTTTACATGAAAGAGTAGCTAGAAACTTGCTTTAAATGGAGCGGGGAGACTTTCTACCAGTCACCCAATTACTCAGTGACTGACAGCAGATTAAGACTTTAATGACAAAGAGACTTCATCAGAAAACATCTTGTTTATCACCCTTGGAACAGAATCAGGCTACAGACTCAGTCTACCCTGGCCTCATCTTTTTTGTCTGTTTGGGAAGAAAAATTTTATAGAAAAAATTTATGGGTAGGAACATAAAGCTGTACCACAAGCAGATGCTATGATAGCTCAACATTAACTTTTATTTTAAATCAAGCTTAGATTAACTCAGTGCCCCAAAGATAACAGGTTACATTAACTAGTGTTTTACCCTTTATATTATGTCAAAACATATACCAGTGAATACTGTCATTTCTTTCAATATAATGACAAGAAGGTATTTACTATTTCCTTAGAAGTGGGATTGAAAGAAAAGACACGCTATGCTATTTTGCAAAGATCAAAACAAGATGCTGCCAGAAGTTATTCATCTTCCAAGGAGCAATTATGATATTTGGGCCCATAACTGTGAAAAGGAACCAGCTGACCTTTTCATGTCAAAGGTAGACAATATTGAAAAACCAGTGGGCTCTTGAAATGATAACTGGAAGAGATCACTCCACAGGGGTAGATGGAGATAACATCTCTCACTCACTGACAAATGATACAGTTTCACAAACTAAACCATTCTGATACAGTATCACAAACTAAACTGTTCTGTGATTTGTCTTTTGCTAACTGAAACTTGTTTGCATGCTTTTGAATTTCACATTAGATTGTTTCCCATGGATCTTTTTTTTTTCCAAAGCAGCTATATAACTATTCTTATAACTTCATAAATGCAGAAGGTAATCAGAGGGTAAAAATATAACAAAGACCAAGGAAGAGGGTCTTTCAACAGGTTAGGTCTCCATCATCTTCCAGGTTTCTCTGTAATCTGAAGGGTCATGTTCTGCATGTTGGAAACAATGCCCAACACAAGAATGGTTGCTAACTGATGACCTGCAATTCTTATTAGCTTGTGTCATGATACCAATGGACACCCGAGGAGCCATTATTAGCCCTCCCACCTTGAGTGCAAGTGTGGAGGAGTCTGAGAATCCATTATGAAGCAAATGACTTCATCCCGTGGAGACAGCCAGTGACGTGTAAGAACATGACTACAGGCAGAGATTCGTGGTTTGCCAAAATGAATGACTATTATGATATTTCCAATCATGGCCAAATAAGCCCCGTTGAGAAGCTGACAGACAGTGCTGATGCACAGACTTTTTGCATCTTCTGTTCTTTTTCCTGTAGCATCTTGAGCTGTGAGCAATTGGGTCAGAGGCTGGTCACTCAAACCAGTTTTCAGATTGTAGTTAGTGGTCTAGCTAATTGCAAATGCCTCGCTGGGTTAAGAACAACTGAGTATTTCAGGAGACTGGTGGTCAGGTAAGTATTTTAATATCAAGGCTTCTTCTGTAGAGGGATTATGTTACACAGAAAATAAGTTTTAAATTGCACAGAAGCAAGAACCATTGATTAATTCCTTTAGCCTGTGTCTAGTGTTTGTCTCATACACAGGATTGGAAGATTGGAGGAATGATTTCAGTCTTCAAGGTGTGGTTATTTGACCATGTTATGAGAATCTAATAGCTTTTTAGAAAACCTCTATTATAGTGCAGATTCCTTGTACATATATTTTGTGTAATTACAAAACAACCTTACCCTTAATGACAGTAGCAGGGTCAGCTTAAAGGGATTCTTTCCTGTTACTGTTTATGATGTGCCCCACTACATATAAGCTGTAATTTAAAACCTCCTCCAGAACGGTAGACTGAAACACCATAATTAATGGGTCTAACTGCCGTGAATTAAACTGCACTCATTTGGCAAAAGGGAAGGAAGAGGAACTCAGAGAAAGAGGAGAAAAACGATGCCCCATATGTTGGTGACTTAGCTCCAGACTCTGTAAAAAGATACCAGACATTTGGAAGTTAGTGAGTAGAGGGAGGGTGATCTAGATAAGCCATTTCTCCCAGGTTTGTTTGTTCCTGTCACAGAAGCACAATCATATGAGGGTGAAGACAAGTGCTTTGCAAGATGCTTGTCCTCAAAAGCAAGTCTTAATACAACACTGAAGAGGTGGGTGTTGAGGAAACGGCTCAGTTAGCAAAGTGCTTGCTGAGCAAGCACAACGTCCTAGGTTCAAATCGCAAGACCCATGCATAAAAAGCAGCATATGGGAGGTAAGATGGGAGAAATTCTGGATCTAGTAGAAAATCAATCTATCAAAATTGCTGAGTTCTGTGCCCCAGTGAGAGAGCCTACCTTAAAAAGCAAAATTGAATACTCCTGCAATTCACTTCTTGCCTCCACATTTACACATATTTTCATGCAGGTACACACACACACACACACACACGTACGCGCGCACATAAAATGAAGAGTCAGAAATGTTTTAACATTACTTCACATTCAAGAGAAACTGTAATAGTCCTGACTTGTCCGATGTGTGCTTAAACCACACTACTTGGCCACCTGCCTTCTCCTAGCATGAACAGGACACACCAATCACTCTGTGCAGTGGCACCCGGAGAGTTTAAATGCCCACAGTTAGAAAATTAGCAAGTGTAATGTTGAAACCATCAGAAAAAAGTGACTGTGACCCCTTCCCATCTCTACAGTGAGGTGGTACCATGGCTATGCGCAGTGGGGAGACTATAGCCCTCCAAGTACTGGTGTCTCTGATCATATGTCTGGGATCTAGCCAGGTATAAATGCAGAAATCCTTATTCAGTAGGTTGGGATTTGAAACAAACACTCACATGAAGCTTTCTATGGGACAAACTAGTAAACATTAAGAAATATGGATTTCAAACGAGAGTCCAGAAGAAAACTTTTTACATAACATTGTGTCCTGTCATCCAAAAAAAAAAATAATTATGAGGTTAAACATATTCTTCCAAGGTAATTGTACCACACTTTATGAAGGTTTTAATTTGTCTTCCCAATGTAATCTTTGTTTTCTCCCTATGGTCTCAGGGATGGGACCCAGGATTTCACAAATGCTCAGAAGTTCTCTACTACACAGTGATTTCCTCAGCCCTCTTGATACTGCCATCTTATGATTTGTGTGCTAAAGCAATGTTGCTAAGAACAAAAGTTGCATCTGATTCTTTCCTCACTAAAAAGGTATGACCCCAGGCATATGACAACTTAGGAATATCCTTTACTTTCTTGCAAGATTTCAAGAGATCTTCAAAGGAAGTGGACAGACTGAAGATCGCAGTCAAGAACACTGAGTCTCCAAAATGGTAGTTGTGTGACCTCTGTAGACTTCAGTGTTTTGGCTTGAAAAATAAGGATCCTTGGCTGGTGAGTTGAGATCGTAAGTGTGATTGAAAGTGCTCACCACTAGTCCTGATGATGTGAGTTTCATTCCCAGGACTCCCATTGTGGAAGGAGAACACTGGCTCTTCCTTGCTGTCCCCAGTCTTCCACTTGAACTATGACACACACACACACACACACACACGTATACACGAGTAAAAATGTTATTAAATGTAGGGATACTAACAGGACTTAGGTAACACACTGCTTATGATGACTGAGATTGTGTGTGCATAGGACATAGTCCACATGCACTAAGGTCTCATTTAACTTTAGCTTTCATTTTTAATCACAAAATGGACTCATTTCCTGGAGCCATTATTATAGGTCACCCTGAACTCTGAGTCATCTAACAACAGCAATTGGCTCGCTCAGTATTTTGTGTCAGAAGATCCAAGTTACACAGTTAGGTGGGTTCCCTCTCGCCAGAGGCCCCAGGGAAGAACCCTCTCCTGCCTCATCCAGCGTTGGAGACTCCAAGGAGTCCACTTGCCTTTATGACTACCATCTCTCTGTCTGTCATAATATGCCCTTCTGTTCTTCTGCTAGTTCTTCTTATATGTGTTTCTCATAAGGACCTCTGCCCTTAGCCTCGGGCACTGATGGGAAGATGCAGGTGGTTTCAGCTTGAATCTTAATTACATTTAAAAAGGTCCTCCTGTCATCTCTGGGTTATGAACATGGATGCTGATAATCATGTCACTAAACTGTCCTTCTGAAGGCCACAGTTTAACCCATGACACAGCATGTGTGACTAAGAGGATTTGCCTTTTTAAACACATGAATTGGTCTCTCCTAATTCTACTTGTTTTCCTGTGAAAGGGAATGTGAAGCAAACCCACTGAAAATCATAGAAAGCAGCAGGTGTGAATGGGGGCTGGTAAGGAGGGAGAGGATGGAGGTAGGGGTAGGAGGGGACAACATGGTCATACGTAGAAAATTATAAAAGCAAAGTACAAATAGAACTCCAAGGTGGAGGCTGGGGATGGATTTGACCCTCAGATTTCTACTTAGCTGGAATGAGAACTAACATCTCAGTCCTGGTGTGCACAATAGCAGAGGCAGAACTTAGCTAAAGGTGCTAAAACATAATCTGGTGTGCAGTATTTAACTCCTGTTAATAATAAACAGTATTGCAAGCGTTGCTTTCTCAGGGTCTGTCAGGTAAGTGACAGGGTTGCCAGAAGCATTCCTTTTCTTGAACATTTTACCCATTGTCCTTTAAAGTGTTCCTACTAATGTTTCTTAATACACTGTGATTTCCAGAACCCCAATGGCACTTTGTTCATTGTTCTAGAAGTGGAATCCGTGGAGAAGATGGCATTTATGCTAGGATATTCTGCCATCTGCAGGTAGTCATGGGCTGCTGCAACACTTATAAAACAAGTTAATTACATGGGTTTGGAAAGGGACCTTTTTCTCAGAATCTCGGAAGGCTCCAAATATACTTATTGCGTTCTTGCTAATTAATACAGACATCCTTTGGTATGTGTGCAGAATAAATTTCAGGATTCTTGGAGACCAAAATTTTTAGATACTCATGTCCCTTACATAAAATTTTATATGTCGTTATTTTGTCTTCTTTTTTTTTTTTTATTTTTTATTGGATATTATTTTTACATTTCAGATTATATCCCCTTACCCCATTCCCCGCACCACCCAGGAACCCCCTATCCCATCCCCCCTCTTCCTGCTTCTATGAGGATGTGCCCCCACCTACTCCCCCACTCCCACCTCCCCATCCTCAAATCCCCCCCTCCCCCACACACACACTCAGGGTTCAGCCTTCATGGGACCAAGAATCTCCTCTCCCACTTATGCCCGACAAGGCCATCCTCCCCTACATATACAGATGGAGTCATGGATCCCTCCATATTTGCTCCCAGGCTGGTGGTTTAGACCCTGGAGAGCTCTGGTTGGTTGGTATTGTTGCTCTCCTCATGGGGTCACAAACCGTTTCAGCTCCTTTAGTCTTCTCTCTAACTTCTCCATTGGGAACCCCTTGAACAGATCAGTGGTTAGCTGTGAGCATCTGCCTCTGAATATGTCAGACTCTGGCAGAACTCTAAAAAGACAGCAATATCAGGCTCTTGTTGGCATGCACTTCCTGACATCCACATCAGCGTCTAACTTTGGTAACTGCACATGGGATGGATACCCAGTTAGAGTGGTCTCCAGGCGGTCCCTCCTTTAGTTTCTGTCCCACACTTTGTCTCCATATTTGCTACCTTGAGTATTTTGTTACTCCTTCTAAGTAGGACTGAGGCATCCATACTTGGTCTTCCTTCTTCATGAGCTTCATGTGGTCTGTGAGTTGAATCTTAGCTATTTCAAGCTTTTGGGCTAATATCCACTTTTCAGTGAGTAGATATCATGTGTGTTCTCTTGTGATTACCTCATTCAGGATGATATTTTCTAGTTCCATCCATTTACCTAAGAATTTCTCGAATTCATTATTTTTAATAGCTGAGTAATACTCCATTGTGTAAATGTACCATATTTTTTGTATCCATTCCTCTGCTGAAGAACATCTGGGTTCTTTCCAGCTTCTGGCTATCATAAATAAGGCTGCTATGAACATAGTGGAACATATGTCCTTGTTATATGTTGGAGCATCTTCTGGGTATATGCCCAGGAGTGGTGTAGCTGGGTCCTCTGGTAATGCTATGTCCAATTTTCTGAGGAACCATCAGACTGATTTCCAGAGTGCAAGCCCACCAACGATGGAAGAGTGTTTCTCTTTCTCCACATCCTTGCTAGCATCTACTATCACCTGAGTTTTTGATCTTAGCCATTCTGATTGGTGTGAGGTGGTATCTCAGTGTTGTTTTGATTTGCATTTCTCTGATGACTAAGGATGTTGAGCATTTCTTAAGGTGCTTCTCAGCCATTCGAGTTTCCTCAGTTGAGAATTCTTTGTTTAGCTCTGTACCTCTATGTTTAATAGGGTTATTTGGTTGTCTGGCATCTAATTTCTTGAGTTCTTTGTATATATTGGATATTAGCCCTTTATTGGATGTAGGATTGGTAATGATCTTTTCCCAATCTGTTGGTTGCTGTTTTGTCCTATTGACTGTGTCCTTTGCCTTACAGAAGCTTTGCAATTTTATGAGGTCCTATTTGTCAATTCTTGATCTTAGAGCATAAGCCATTGGTTCAGAAACTTTTTCCCTGTACCTAGGTATTCAAGAGTCTTCCCCATCTTCTCTTCTATTAGTTTTAGTGTATCTGGTTTTATGTGAAGGTTCTTTATCCACTTGGACTTGAGCTTTATACAAGGGGATAGGAATGGATTGATTTGCATTCTTCTACATGTTTACCTCCAGTTGAACTAGCACCATTTGTTGAAAATACTGTCCTTTTTCCACTGGGTGGTTTTAGCTCCTTTGTCAAAGATCAAAGTGACCTTTTTTTTAGGTGTGTGGGTTCATTTCTGGGACTTCAATTTTATTCCATTGATCTTCCTGCCTGTCTCTGTACCAATACCATGCAGTTTTTTTCACTATTGCTCTGTAGTACAGTTTGAGGTCAGGGTTGGTGATTCTCCCAGAAGTACTTTTATTGTTGAGAATGGTTCTTGCTTTCCTGGGTTTTTTTTTTTTTTTTTTTTTTTTTTTTTTTTTTTTTTTTGTTGTTGTTGTTGTTGTTATTCCAAATGAATTTGCAAATTGCTCTTTCTATTTCTATGAAGAATTGATTTGGAATTTTGATGGGGATTGCAATTAATATATAGATTGCTTTTGGCAAGATGGCCACTTTTACTAATTGTAAAAGTGGAGCATGAGAGATCTTTCCATCTTCTGAGATCTTCTTTCTTCAGAGACTTAAAGTTCTTGTCATAGAGATCTTTCACTTGCTTGGTTAGATTCACTCCTAGATATTTTATATTATTTGTGACTATTGTGAAAGGTGTCATTTCCCTAATTTCTTTCTCAGCTTGTTTATCCTTTGAGTAGAGGAAGGGTACTGATTTGTTTGAGTTGATTTTATATTCAACCACTTTGCTAAAGTTGTTTATCAGGTTTAGGAGTTCTCTGGTGGAAGTTTTAGGGTCACTTAAGTATACTATCATATCATCTGCAAATAGTGAAATTTTGACTTCTTCCTTTCCTATTTTTATCCCTTTGACTTCCTTTTGTTGTCTAATTGCTCTGTCTAGGACTTCCAGTACTATATTGAATAGGTAGGGTGAGAGTGGGCAGCTTTGTCTAGTCCCTGATCTTAGTGGGATTGCTTTAAGTTTCTCTCCATTTAGTTTGGTGTTGGCTACTGGCTTGCTGTATATTGCTTTTACTATGTTTAGGTATGTGCCTTGAATTCCTGATATTTCCAAGACTTTTAACATGAAGGGATGTTGAATTTTGCCAAATGCTTTCTCAGCATCTAGAGAGATGGTCATGTGATTTTTTTCTTTGAGTTTGTTTATGTAGTGGATTACATTGATGGATTTTCAAATATTGAACCATCCCTGCATTCCTGGGATAAAGCCTACTTGATCATGATGGATGATTGTTTTGATGTGTTCTTGGATTTGGTTTGTGAGATTTTTATTGAATATTTTTACATCAATATTCATAAGAGAGATTGGTCTGAAGTTCTCTTTCTTTGTTGGGTCTTTGTGAGGTTTAGGTATGAGCATAATTGTAGCTTCATAGAACGAACTGGGTAGTGTTCCTTCTGTTTCTATTCTGTGGAATAGTTTGAAGAGAATTAGTATTAGGTCTTCCTGGAAGGTCTAATAGAATTCTGCACTAAAACCATCTGGTCCTGGACTTTTTTTGGTAAGGACACTTTTGATGACTGCTTCTATTTCTTTAGAAGTTATGGGACTGTTTAGATAGTTTATTTGCTCCTGATTTAATTTCGGTACCTAGTATCTGTCTAGAAAATTGTCCTTTTCATCCAGATTTTCCAGTTTTCTTGAGTATAGGCCTTTGTAGTAGGATCTGATGATTGTTTTAATTTCCTCAGTTTCTGTCTTTATGTCTCCCTTTTCAGTTCTGGTTTTATTAATTTGGATAATTTGGATATTGTCTCTGTGCCCTTTGGTTAGTCTGGCTAAGGGTTTATCTTGTTGACTTTCTCAAAGAACCAGCTCCTGGTTTTGTTGATATTTTGTGTAGTTCTTTCTGTTTCAACTTGGTTGATTTCAGCTCTGAGTTTGATTGTTTCCTGCTGTCTACTCCTCTTGGGTGTATTTGCTTCTTTTTGTTCTAAAACTTTCAGGTGTGCTGTCAAATTGTTAGTGCATGCTCTCTCCAGTTTCTTTTTGTAGGCACTTAGAGCTATGAGTTTTTCTCTTAGTACTGCTTTCATGGAGTCCCACAAGTTTTGGTATGATGTTTTCTCATTTTCATTAAATTCTAAAAAGTTTTAAATTTCTTTATTTCTTCCTTGACCAAGTCATCATTGAGTAGAATGTTGTTCAGTTTCCATGTGTATGTGGGCTTTCCATTGTTTTTGTCATTATTAAAGACCAGCCTTAGTCCATGGTGGTCTGGTAGGGTGCAAGGGATTATTTCAATCTTTTTGTATCTGTTGAGGCCTGTTTTGTGACCATATAATTTTGAAGAGAATTAGTATTAGGTCTTCCTGGAAGGTCTAATAGAATTCTGCACTAAAACCATCTGGTCCTGGACTTTTTTTTGGTAAGGACACTTTTAATGACTGCTTCTATTTCTTTAGAAGTTATGGGACTGTTTAGATAGTTTATTTGCTCCTGATTTAATTTCGGTACCTGGTATCTGTCTAGAAAATTATTATATGGTATATTTTATATTATTATATGGTATATATTATATGGTATATTTTGGAGAAGGTACCATGAGGTGCTGAGAAAAAGGTATATTCTTTTGTTTTAGGATGAAATGTTCTATAGATATCTGTTAAGTCCATTTGGTTCATAACTTCTGTTAGATTCATTGTGTCTCGGTTTAGTTTCTATTTCCATGATCTGTCCATTGCTGAGAGTGGGGTGTTGAAATCCCCCACTATTATTGTGTGAGGTGCAATGTATGCTTTGAGCTTTAGTAAAGTTTCTTTTATGTATGTGGGTACCCTTGCATTTGGGGCATAGATGTTCAGAATTGAGAGTTCATCTTGGTACATTTTTCCTTTGATGAGTATGAAGTGTCCTTCTTTTGCTTTTTTGATCACTTTTGGTTAAAAATCGATTTTATTTGATATTAGAATTGTTACTCTAGATTGTTTCTTGGGACCATTTGCTTGGAAGACAGTTTTCCATCCTTTTCCTCTGGGGTAGTGTCTGTCTTTTTCACAGAGGTGCGTTTCCTGTATGCAGCAAAATTCTGGGTCCTGTTTATGTATCTTTATTGAAGAATTGAGTCCATTGATATTAAGAGATATTAAGGAAAAATGATTGTTGCTTCCTGTTATTTTTGTTATTAGAGGTAGAATTATGTTTGTGCAACTATCTTCTTTTGGGGTTGTTGGAAGATTACTTTCTTGCCTTTTCTAGGTTGTAGTTTCCCTCCTTGTATTGGAGTTTTCCATCAATTATCCTTTGAAGTGCTGGATTTGTGGGAAGATATTGTGTAAATTTGGTTTTGTCATGGAATATTTTGGTT